>NW_020665302.1:5020014-5127609 GCF_002925995.2 Terrapene triunguis
GCTAGGACCACTTCTCCAGCAGGAAACACGTGCGATTTGCCACCGCTGGAAAACCTGTTTTGTCAGGAGTAGACTCTCTCTCCAAAAGAGTTTAAAGGCAAACAGGGCTGGGTCGCTTTCACTACAAGACGTCAGGCCGGCGGGCGGAAACTTTTAGGCGAAATAATACCACGCCCCAAAGCTCCTACGGACGAGCCACTAGGAGACCCACAAAGTGTGTCTAGTTCATAAAAGTTCCGTGCAGGTTTTACAAGCATAAATACTTGTGTATACATCAGTGTGTGCTTGTATACGTGTATGTGCCGATATACTCGTGTATAGACCTCTACACTAACACACATCCCTCTCATGGCGTTCTTGCGCAGAAAAATAAGACAAGGCATTATTTGATCCACGCCTTTATAGTGCTTCTCTGGGTCTCTTTCTCCAACCCGCCTCCCCTGCCTTCCTTACGGGATTTAGCTACACCCCGAAAGCCCTGAGAAGACGGACAAGCCACGCAACTCCCTTGCGGGCTTTTGAAGAATTTGCCAGCGAGGACCCATTCTCAGAACAAAAGGAGCAAACGCAGCCAGGGTGGGTTATAAGACAGAACTGCGAAAGATACCGCTCGGGCTCCCTGCTCCAACGCCAGATTACAAGCCTTTGACTGAGTGCGGGGTGGGGGGGAGGGAGAGATAAAACCCACTTCCTGCGTTGGTCGCCCCACCTCTGAGCTAAACCATCCTATTCAACTACCTTCCCCTCTCCCCCCGGCTTGCGCTAAATCCCATCTTTACACCGTATCGCTGACACGCCAGGAATACCCCCCCCCCTGAACAGTGCAAACCCTCTGAGCTGCTGTGGAAAGAAAGAAGGGGTCTGTGAGATTCTGGGGTGGGGGGGGGGAGATCTGTGTGATTGGGGTGGGAAGGAAAATGGTGCGTATGTTAGTGGGCGAAGCCTCTGCCCCAGCACTCAGCCTCTTCCACGTTGCGTGGCTCTCCCCCCTCCTCTTTACCTTGTGGTTTTGGTAGGAAGTCACGGCGATGAAGGCCGTCTCCGGAAAGACATGGGTGCAGAAGGCGGTGTTTTTGGAGCCGAATCCGTTATTCTCGTCCGCTTTCACGATATGGAGCCTGGGCTGGTATTTGTGCATGGAGTTCAATATGATCTTGAAAAGAAAAAGAGACACAAGGGGGGTGTCAAGCATCGAGGCCTAGATCCTTCACTCTTTCCTCAGGCCAAGAGCCCCCTGCCAGGGCTTTGGGGGGGGGGCTTCGCTTGGGAAAGGGGCGCCTGAGGAAACCCCAAGTGAGCTGGTTTGATCATTCATAGACTTCACGTCCCCCTAAAAATGTGTGGGGTTGTTTTGCATCTTTATGGGTCTCCCAAGGAGTAGAAATAGTTGAACTTATTTTCTGGGGAACAAGGCAGACCTTCTCCTCCACTGAACGCCAGCCCCTTGACACGGGAAGCAGAAATAAGCAGTGAGACTATTTCCCACCAGGAATATAAAATTCATCTCAACAAGGAATCTACAACCAGCCTGGCCATAAATCTTGTTCCTCGCTAAACATGATCTTGCAATAACAGAACTTTAGAGAACTTGAGGGACACGCGTGTGCCTGGGTGTAACATACATATTTACATTTAATAAAAGCCACTGGGCCAACAGTTCTCCCGGGTGCAATGGAATGACCTTAAATTGCAGCATTTGGCTCGCTGGCTCTGTATCTCAGGGGAACGGTTTGTCTCCTGTTTTATTTTGACTGCCTACGCAGTACAATTATTGCTGGGCTAGTCCCATTTATTGTGGGTGGGGTTGAGTACGAAAGGAAATCCGACCCATCAGACATTACATGATAGAATTCCTGGGGCTCGTAAGTTTAGTCATTATTCAGATGGTGGGAAAGGCCTGAAATGAAGACCCAGGTGGCGTGATAACTACACTGGATTTCCCTTAAGTGCCTTCTTCAAGGATGAAGCTGTCTCAGGGATGACCCTGGAGGGGATTATTTAGCACTGTGCAAGGGGAGCAGCTGCCCTCACAACTGGGGTGGGGGGTGTAATTATTTTTAAGCCAACACCCTGAAGGTAGCACTTGCCTCTCCCCTGAAATGTCTCTGTTTCTTTGACTCGCCTGTTGCCCCCTTTTTAAACTTGTCCACTTTTTAAAAGCTAAAAAAGCTGGCGGAAATGGTTTGAATTGCCAAAATGGCCACCGCTCTTTATAAAAAGAGCATTTTCAAAAATACTTGGAGGATTTTTTCCCCCCGAAAGATCCACGAACTTTTTCCAAGAACAATCTCGGGGGGTCGCCATTTTCCCAACTGTTTCTAGCTATAAAATCAATAGTTGGCCCAGATGTTACCAAATGTCAAAATAAGAAAGCATGGCTCCTCATTTGGATACACAGCAGGGCTGATCTGGGCTGGCCCCCATTCCAGGTTCAGCCTTCACCCTGATTTCTTTCTCCGAGAGCTAATCATGCTTCTCAATGGCTCAGCCCAGCCAAAGAGACCTGAATGATTTTTCTAACCCAGCCACCCATCTCTGCATAGACTTCTCTGGATGCCAGCGTTGGTGCCCACCATAAAACCAGATACTGTCTCTTTCCAAAGCTTGGCATTCAACTGGGATTAATCCTGGAAGAAAAGATTCTCTCTCTCTCTTCTCCCCCCCCCCCTCCTTACCCTCCCTTGGGTTGTAGTCTGTAATGATAATGACTGCTGCAAAACTCGGCGACAGACAGACGCAGTCTGTCCCGCCAGCCCCGGCCCCTGCAAGTCATCTTTGCCTGCCAGGCCCTCTCATCCTGGGGCTTTAGCCAAATTGCTTTGACATCCCGGTAAGTCGTGGACATCAACGGTCAACGATCTAATGATTTTTAATTTCATTACAGCGACTCTAATTGAGGGACCACTGGTGCCGCTTCTCCTCTGAAGTCCCTATTGTTTAGCACGGCCTTAGGTTTGTTTAAAGAGACTTTTTCATATCGCCGCCTGCTCACAGCAGGGAGTAAAATGGCTGCTGGCCTCTTCCTTCCAAGGGCATCTCCTATCAGCCACCCGCCGCCCCCTTCCTTCCCTAAAACTTTCTTTGAAGCCTCGGTCCTTGGGGTGGGAGAGTTTAGAAGGGGAAGTTGCTGGTGGAGTCTAAACCTCCAAACACAGGCACGATTCCCCCTCTCCTGGAGTTTGGGCAGGAATCTCAATTCCTGGAAGGGACGCTTCTCCACCCATGCTGAATGAAGAACCACAAGGAGAGCCTATGCCCTATTTTGAGGAGCTGGGGGAGGGATAGATAAACCACAGGGCGATTAAGAGGCGGAAGGGGGGGGTAGATTAGGTTGGGATCTCACATCCATCCTACAGTTCCTCAGTAAGTGTCCCCCCCCCCACACACACACACTTCATTGTGCTAGCCATCTGCATTAGCAGGCCACATGGAGGATTCATTCCATCAGTGGAGGCCACGTGTCTATGGATTTCATGGCACAAGATTTGTCGTTTTTAAGAGAATCAACGTGTTGAAATGAGACTGGAAAATGCACTCTTGGAAACTGGACACGGGGGATCTTGATTCATCCGCTCTTGTCTAATTATAAATATTTTTGTTCCAAGGAAGACCTTTGAAAAATGATTGTTCCTGGCTTGGCAATTCACACGCGCCTTTTCGTGCCTGACCCTACGCCTATAGGGCTTGCAGCAATGGTTTGTGTATGAAGCGCTAGCAGGGTTTCTTTTTGAGCCTCGTTCCATTTTGAATGGGAGACCACAAAACACACGACGTTGTATTTCCGTGAATAATTATGCCTGATTTTTACCTTTAACCCAATTCACGGCGGCAGCGAGCAGATTTTAAAGCGCTAAGGCGCCACGTGAGGTTAAAACCAGGTAGCTAAATAGTTACTCACTGAAGCTTGGCCTGGCCAGCCTGTTTTTAAGAACACTGTCAAGGTGCAAACCTGCATGAGCAACTCCCAGTCCATACAGCTAAATACCCAAATTTCAAGAACGAACATGAATTCAGATGTATCCACTCGCCCACTGACGTTCCCAACCCTATAACACTGGGAAGGACCTCGACTTCCCTGGGCCGCCACTCCTTGCCCATGTTCAACACCGAACAATATAGGCAACGCGGTGCAGAATGCAGACCGAGGCTAAACTGCTTGCAAATGAAAACAGGGCCCCAGAGCGGTTCTTGTGTTCTATTTCTGGTGAGAGAGAGAATCCTAAAATGAGGACCTCTACAGGTTATCTACTCCAGTCACCTGCTCTGCTGTAGGATGGGGGGGGGGGGGGGGGGGGGGGAGGAGTGTGTATGTGAACATGAATTTTTTGCTTCATACATGGATACAAAAAGTACCATGCTGGTTATGTTCAAGGCTAATTAGTTCCATTGCCTGTCTTCCCCCGTTGCATTATTCCCTTACATTACAGGCTCAGAAGCGTTGCATCTGGCCCATAGAGGATTTCTGACGGTTTTCCTTTTCCTACGAATGACACTCTACTGTCTCTCTAAACAGACCTGCAGTCTGCGCTTTGTCGTGTCCCCCTACAGCTGCCAAGTTACTGGGACAACCTCCGCTCAGATCCAGCAATTTACCGCGTGGCACAGAGAGATGGCTCATGTTCACCCCCCCCCTTACCCCCACCATGTGTCTTACAGGAATGTCTGAAAATGCAACGTACAGAGTAACAGCTCAATTATAGCCAACTGTTGACAACGGTCCTAGGACGTTGTCAACCACCAGCATGCATCAAAAGCCAGTGAGTGAAATTAATACCAACGTTATTCGTATTAAACCTCTATCCCGCTCCCGCTTCTCCCCGTCCCCGCCTTGACTTTTCATTTCATCGGACAAGCAGAGATGCCACAAAAATAGCAAACGAGTGCCCCCCCCCCCAAAAAAATAAACCCAGCCTGAATATTAGCTCCCGCACCCTGCGCTGGACAAGAAGCCAACCCCAGCACGCGCTGCAAGTGTCCGAGCCCGGAGCTGGCAGACTTTTGCTGCAATGATTTTGCACCCGGCTTTGCCCATCTGAAACCAGCGGAGTTCAGGGTGGAAAGCAGGTTTCGGCGGATTGCCCTAGGGGTTGGGCTCCCTTTGGCCCTCCGGAGCGGGGACTCGGTAACGGAGAGAGGAGGGCGCCTCCTCGCGAAGGTACTTACATGTCCGAACGGGTCAAGGTGGTTGTTGGTGAGCTTGAGTTTTTGAAAAGAAACTAACTGCCTCATCCAGTGCGCCCCAGTAGCGGGTGAGTCTGGGTGGACGTAGAGCCTGCCTGGCATGGCCGGCTCTGCCTTCCCTGTCACTGACCTAAACCAAAGGGACACAAAGCCAGCTTAGCCCTCGGGACCCGCGTCAGGCCTACACACCATGTTCACAAGCACGGGGCGCGCAGGAAGGATCGGGCTTCGAACCAGGGGGAAGTGTGTCTGTCTGTCTGTCTAGCTACCGCCTTTGGTCTATTTCAGAGGAATAGGTCGCATCAGATATTGTGGCAGGGGAAGGAGACACGAACACACACTGCTCTGGACATGAATTGGGATTTTTGACACATTTTCCGTTGGATTCTCCCCCCTCCCTTCCCGTTTAACCTCTTCGTCCCCTCTTCCTAAATACCAAACGTGGCAATTCTTAACATTGACCTTCATGGCGATTTTCTCTCTTAAACGCAATTAAGTTGTTGGCCCCACGATAACCAATAGGGGCCAACAGGACTAAAGTTATTCGCTAGTTAAAATGTTGTGTGTCCCCCCCTTAAAGAGTTTGGCAAACTGGAGTTATCTCGGGATAGTCTGCAAACCCCCCCCCCCAACTTTTCTTCCTTTGTAGCTTATTAATAGCACCCGCTGACAGCTAAAAGGTATTTTTCAACCCATTTGAACTCGATTTTGCTAACTGTGCAAGCCAGACCCAAAGATTTCCTCCTATCTCTGCACCTCTCCCGTCCCCCCATGCGTGCATACCATTTATTATCTGCAAATTTGTATCTGTGATCATCCGCTGGCACAATATCCATGAGCAGTATGTACTTAGTTTTTGGATTGAGTCCAGTGACCTTCACTTTGTAGCTGGGGAACATACGCCTAAAAAAATAAACAAATAAACATAAATATAGAGACGAGAACATGACAAGAAGAGCGCAAACTCAGGCAATTGTGAGGGAATTATAGGCTAGGGTAATTCAACCAGATTAAACGAGAAACCATTCCACATCCTCCAAACACACACACACAAAACATAACTTTCCCTTTATGGTCCAACCGGGACTTTTTTCTTTCTGTGGGTATTGCTCCGCCGTTATAGTTCCTATCTCAGGCAAAATAGTTAATTAATTAAAGTTACTAGGTTTTTTAAAAAAAACTCTTCTTTTTGTCTGTGATCAATCCAGTAGTTCAGTTCTTCATTCTTTTACAATACAAGAGTATATAATCTCTTTCAGGGATAGTTATATTTCTATCCCTACAAAGAATAAATTACACTTATGTAAGTATGAGCCATTATTTGGTGGATTTTTTTTTTTGCTAAAATATTGGCCTTTTAATAAAACACATGCTCGCACATATCATATTTGTGTGCACATGTATGAAATGTTATATACACACTTACATAGGATATGTGTACACATATATACATAAACACACTTGACAAATATTTTGAAACATGCAAACACCCTTGAAAATGTGATTTTTAGAAGAAAATTCCTTTACTACAAGCAACTGACTACAAGCAATATTATTTTGGTTTGAGCTTTCCCAGGGTTCAGAAATAAGCATATGAAACTGTATTCTTTAAATTAAAGAAAACCTTAAATTTACTTATTTCTGAAATTATATTTACTTTCACATCTTTGCAATATGAAATCAAGCCTATTTATTAGTACAGATTGAGTGATTTGAAAACAGGAAAAAGAAAGCTATACAGATCAAAGTTACTAATCAAAAATAGCACAAACTGATATTTAATATTTTGCAGGAAAAGGGAAAAAAAGACCTGAACAATGAAAGAGAGCTATATCCCTAAATATATAACTACAAACTATGACAGAAACATACAATTTATACAATAATAAAAATAAAGTGTTACATAAATAGCTAAAACGATTTGGTTTATGCTGGGGTGTTATATGCAATTACTTCTATAGAAGCTCTATGTTGTAAATGTTTTTCATTGCTACCCATATGAGACTTTTCTCCACGCCTGTACTGGGATTTTATGTAAGGTGTTTTATTTTTCTCTTCACTGCTCTGTTTACTCTGATCCTTTGCAAGGCAACTTATTCCTGGCATTTTGAAACAAGTCAGTGTGCTGGTCATTTCACAGCATTGGAGTCTATAGTCTATTTGCTCCTTTCCCTTTTCTCAGTAGGACAATTAATTTAGTCAACTCTATTCTATGCAAACCGTACTCCCTAATGCTTCTAGAGAGCTCCAGCCCTTTGTTTATATCCTGTCCCTTTCGTTGTGGAATATTCTCCTTTTAAAACGATACCATTTTTTCAACAATAGATATGTTCAAAGGGAAGCCGAGCCGTTAGACGGATCTATTTGTTATCCACTGCAAAACTTGGTACAGCTAGATCTTGGTTTCTCTAAAGCACAGTTCGGGAGACCACACCGAGCACTATATAGCCGAACACAATGCAGGTTTGATTCTAGATTGTTTGCAGTGTAACTATAATTTTGAACGATTACTATTTTTCTGTCTGGTGACTTTTTTCCTGTATCGAACGAACCCCTATCGATGATGGCATGAACGTTGTTCAATTGAATATAAAAAGGACAATAATACATTTCGCTGCCCCGGAGTTAATTGATGGGAATTTGCAAGGTGCTAGGCAATACCGATTCTCAATCGATCACCAGTTCCTCTTCTCCTTAACTTTTATTTCAGTGTTCCTGCAGCAAAAGGGGCTTTTCGGTGCCTCCAACGCGTTAATATCAAGGGAAATGGTAAATTGCACCAAACGCGCTTTAAAAAACCGCCCACCAACCTCTTTTAAGTGATTAGATTTACCAGGGCAAACATGGAAGTGATCTCTCTCTCTCTCTGTCTCTCTGTCCACTTAGATTTGCAAACTTATGTTATTCTAGATAGAGACATAAATAGTAGCTCAAGATCATCTGTACTTTTTAAGAGAATGACTGGGAGATGTCTCTGCATGTGGGTATTTGCCTGGAGCTGAACACAAAATAAATGTCTAGAAGCAGAGAAATCAAATATTTAACTACTCCTTTTATTAAAAAAAACAACAACCCGGTGGACGATTTAATATCACATGAAACTATGCACGATTTTGGCCAATTGATTGGAACCAGCGTGAGTTTGGAAATACTCCAGTGAACTGGATTAAGGAGAACCCTGTCCTGGTTAAATAAGAAGCCAGAAGAAACAAATCTTTTTAGTATACACTGTATTGGAGGCCTCCCTCTGAAAATATTCCAACCAGCCTTTCTCGCTGATCTACTCAGAATCCTTCAAATACCCATCGAAAAATGTCTTCAGCATTTCTGTGGCTTCAATTAGGCAAGAATCTTATTTTATTTCCCCCTGTTTATTTTCATTCTATTTTGTGAAAAGGCCTTGGTAACTCGTAATTATTGAGATTTTAGAGTGATTTAAAATGAACTTTTGACTCTCTCATGACACGTGTCATACATAAGGCACACACACAAATAGACAAATATATGGGTGTGTGTATTGTGTGTCATCGGAGAGATGTTCATACAAAGTTTCTTTTCAATCTCTGTATACACACACGAATGTATCTATTTGTACATAAACATCTGTGCGTACATAATATACATCTGTGTATACAATATCTATCTATATCTATATTCATTTTTAAAAATAGAAGCATGCGCTCTTTTATTATCCTTACCTTCCAGCCTTTGTTATAATCATTTCTGTCCCCACTTCGTGAAATTTTAGCCACAATTCTCGTTCGTGT
The DNA here is from genome assembly GCF_002925995.2 of Terrapene triunguis. NCBI lineage: Eukaryota > Metazoa > Chordata > Testudines > Emydidae > Terrapene > Terrapene triunguis. The sequence continues at coordinate 5,028,963 of NW_020665302.1, forward strand.
AAAAACACTTTGATCCCCTCCATGCCCTGCAAAGAAATAAGTTAATGAGTGAACACAGGAGAGGACGAGCTGCGAACTTTCCAAGAGCTGGGGGAAAACAGGAGACCCAGAAGAGGGATTGAACTTTGGCATGTCAGCACCGAGCGCTTCTGCTTTCTATACAGTCCTAACTGACGGGACATTAAAAGACTGTAACTCCCAGACCAGCGCGAAGGAATGATTCATTGAAGGGAAATCTCCAGGAAAAAAAAAATTCAAAGAAGCTGTTGCAAAGCCTTGCAGCGAGGAGACGGATTTCTGCCCAGCACCCGCTTTCGTAGGAGAAGTTTGTAGCCTTTCGATATGTGGCTAGAGATAGGCACGGGGCCAACTGCATCAAAACAGAACGTGCTGTTCGGGCAAGACAATGTGCGAGTTTACTAGAAGGAACATGATCCTGGGCAGAGGCGATTCGAAGAAAGAAAGAGAATAAAATACCGTGTGCAAAGCCAGAGAGGAGCCCCGCGCCCTTCAGTTCCTCTGCTGGTGGAAATGGGCCCTAGCTCCACCACAGACCATGCTTGGCACCAGCCGACCATGTAGCGCGATATATTTATATAGGTTGCAATGGCAGTGCGAGAACAATACACTATTGACAATAGAGCACCCGAGCCTGCGGTTCTTCACCCCCACCCCCCAAAAAACAAAACAAAACAAAAAACACTGCACCAGGAAAGAAGGATCGGGCCTCAAAATCGGTTTCCCCCTGTCACAGAATTAACGTGTGTGTATGTATATATATCTATATCTATCTATCTATATATAGTACGTCGAAAGAAATAATAATCGTATGGCATTTCATGAATATATTTTTTAAATCTACTTCTTCCTATATGATTTTTGCGCGCCCTCATCACAATTAAGATCTGAATAAGGATAGACTTCGGCTAGAATCTCTCTCCCCTCTCTAATAGTCATCTCACACTAATCATTTTCCATTTGTAGATATACCTGAGATGAAATCACATAGCTACATTCAAAACTTATTCAAGACTTTCCTTGGCTAGGCTACGCCCTGAGCCGTGTTGTGCTCTGTTTTCATTTAAAGGAAGGGGAATATTCGCTTAATCTCAGCCTTAACAAAAACTGCCCTGCATCGAATGGGCTGGGTTTAGACGAACAATGGTTTGTTCTAGTCCACGCGAGCCGAATCCTTGAGGTAGGCTCTAGTTTAAAAGAGCAAAACAATCCGTTCACTGGGCCGCCGGCGTCCTGGCCTACTCTCCTGTGAAATGGTTCGGTTCAAAGGCAGAGCGACACAATAATATCCGTCCACCGACGGGTACATGCTGGAGAGTCTCAAAAGAAATGATGAGCGCCCCTTCCCAGCAACACGGGGAGGGCACATTACTTCCCCAGTGCCCCCCAAACCCTTCAGCTTAAGGAAGAGAGGGTCAAGGAAAGGAGAGGGAGGCGCTGAAATATGCTGTGTATATGTGTGTGCATTGTGTATGTGATCGTGTGTGTGAGCATCGTGGATATGTGTACCTTTGTGTCTGTGTCCGTGAATGTTTGTATATTTGTGCGTGTGTGTGTGTGTAGATGGGAGTTTGCTTGTAATTACCATAACTAATTGTTCTTACAGCAGTTAGAGCTGGTCTAGTCTGACACTAGTGTTCAGTCTCATTACTTGACCCTGTGTGCCTAGAATGACCCATCTCTACAGCACAGAAACCCAGACAAATCTCCGCAACAATTCAACAAAAACCCAAACAGGGAAAAGACACTGCAAGCAGCGAATGCTTCTCGTCAGGTCTCTCCTCCTCCGCTTACCTGCTGGGTGAAAGCTGCCTGGGGAGAGGAAGGCGACTTGCTGCTGGCCCCTAGCTGACTATCTTGTTTGGTTTCAGATATAAGCTCTTTAGACTCGGAATCAGCTGGCGTGTTGGGGAGCCCAAAGCCTTCTTCAGCATCCGCCATGTTACAAGCTTCCTTCGCTGAGTCTCCCACTGCAGGCGTACACAGCAGAGAGGGAAGATAAGAGAGACATAAGTCAAAGCTGGCATTTAAGAAAATGTATCGAGAGAGCTATAGATATAGACCACCTTCTCCCCCAGCACGCCCTCTGGCAGCAACTCCTCTTCATCTGCCCGGAGAGAAAATATTGGACCCTTTAACCGGTGGGGGCAAAGAGAAGACTCGACTTTATTATTCCAGTCCGCAGGGAAGATTAATTTTTTTATCAAACATCACACACACACACACACACACACACACACACACACACGAGGAAAAGATTAACAATATAGGTTAGCTGCCCTTCTAGTAAGCTGTTGGCTAAATATATCTGGAAAGGCCAATCGAGATAAGAAAGCGGGTATTTTGTTTTTTTGGGAAGGCTAGCGTGGAATTAATAGCCTATCACAGATTTCACCTTTTTAAAGAAAATGTACAAGCCTGACTGGTGAGCAACTGACCACCCTTGATTTTTATTCTGATAATAGTGCCCATTCATGGAGCCATCTACAGCTGATATTGCTTAACATGATTCCTTGGGAGAACTGAATTCCTCCAAAGGGCGCTTTACCCTCATGGAGACGGGAAGCAAATGATAAAACCTCATTTGCAAAGAAAAATGAAGTCCCCTTGCAAATGCAAACCGTGAAGCAATCAACATTCTCCCACGAAAGTGCCTTCTCCATTCAGGTGCAAGCAACGTGTGAAGTTGCCTTTAATAGATAAATATCAAGTAGTGTCACTGTAGTAGAAGTGACGAATAAATACATAAAATCAAGCCATTGTATAATTTCATGTATTAAATGTATCTGTCAGTTACACTTGCAGCTAAATTGATCTAACCTACAATATTACAGCAGAAATGCAAAATCGGAGAAACTAAACTGAGAGAAAAACTTCAATCAAATACTAACAGTAAAAAGTGAATTTCAAAGATGCTGCCTAAAGGACAATTTAAAAACAATGAGGGATAAAAGCGATTAAATTGCCTGTTTTCATTCTCTCTCTCTCTCTCTTTTAAGGTTTCAGAGCTTTGGTGCCATTTTAAATCTTTTTACACATTTAAAACAATGTCCCAGAGTCGTTTTTAAAAGCCAGGTCAGGTGGAGAAAGTGACCTGTTTTAAGCGCAATAAATGGCTTCTCCAGGAGCTCTCTCCTTCCCTCCCCGAATTTAAAGTGCCCTCTTTAAATATGAATCCCCACTTATAGTCTCCTGTAAGTATCGAGACGTGACGTGGTGGGTTTGCACTGGTGCTGGTGGGCGAAAAAGACGAATTAAAACAAAACGTGAAGGGGGACACATGCCACTTCCCTCTCCAAAGATCATTTTATAAAAGGATCTCGCTTTCCCTCCCCCCCCCATTCAAATGCTCCTTTCCCATAACGCACAAGGCAGCTGGTTTGTAATAAGTGGCTGAAGGGCGAAGTGGGAGGGGGGGAGGTCTCGGTGCAGCGAAGGTGTGTGAGAATTGCGTGTGTCGGGCAGAAGGGGACGATACACGGCTGCTGGATGTGATGTCTCACGGCTCCACTCGAGCCATGAACGCTAATGGCAACTGTGTTGTTCCAGCCCCGCCAGAGCCAGGGACCGGCTCAGGCTCCCGTCGCTGGGCTGCTGTTTTCACTCCGCTTCTCAGCGAGCTCTAGACAGCCTCCCTGAGCCATTTTTAATCGGCTTCTCTCGCCCGCCTGTCTCTGTTCTTCACCCGCGACCGGCCAAGTTGGAAATAAGGCCCGTTCGTTAAAACAAAGAGCCCAGCGCCGGGGCGGCAGCGGCAGCCGAGCCGGCTCGCTCCACACGTCGGCAGTTTTAAACATAATGAAGCAGAAGGGGGAGGGGGGGCTGGAAAAATAACCACCGCGACTCAGCCCAATTTGAGATCAGCCCCCCCCCTTACGAGCGCCAGAGAGGAAATGGGGCTTGACAGAACCAGGCCTCGATCGCTCTATGAAAAATGCATCTTACGCTGCTAGCGAGCACCAAAGTGGGTTAGCAACAAAAACCCCCTTTCCTTTTGTTCCATCGTTTATTTGTGTTTCTCTCTCCCCCCCCCCCCCCCCCATCTCCCAGGAGGTTACCTGGGAGGAAACCCCTTTGCTGGTTTCCTCCCACAGGCCTTGGCATTCCTTGGGAAAGACAATGTCTGTGTAACAATGACCCCCCTGCCAGCACTTTCCTCTCGCTGTCTCCCCCACACACACACACACACAGACAGTGACGGACAGACAGGGCAATGGAAGATCCGTTACCTTACGTGTTGAATTCAATGCAATCAACGCATTTCCATTACTTCCCCCCCCTTGCCATGGCAATGAGTGGCATCAGGCTTCTGCTTTGCATGTCCTTGAATGTATTTATGGTCAGACCCGCATTTTATTTTTGTAAAGCACAGCCTGGTGGGGGGGAAAAGCTCTCCAATGCAACACTGTCTCTGGCCCTCTTTCTCGCCAAACACTTCCAGGTTGTCAGACGCACCAGAAAGGATCCTGAGACCGAGATAAAGCCTTCCTTCTCGGCCTGATCGGGCGGGTCCGGATTCTCCCCCACCCAGCCCCCTCCTAAGGACTGGGGGGGCGGGGGAAGGGAGAGAGAGGGGAAGACGACAACCCAAAGTTGAGAGAGGGCGGTCGCTGTGTAGCAGGAGTAGCCTCCCCCGGCAGGTTTGTGATCCTGGCTAGTCCCCTCTCTCTGGAGAGCAGAGCGCGCTGCACATAGGAAATCGCTGCCGAGCGGAGTGCGGTGACGTGGGGTCGGGCTCGGCTTTGCTCGCAAAGTGCTGAGCTCTTCTGTCCAACCAGCTCTGATCCTGCTCCGAGTCTCTCTCTCGCCACCCCCCCCTCCCCAGCCTATTCTTCTGGCAGGCAAACAAGAACAAGGCACAAAGACAACCATCAAACTCACCAGTAACCCCCCCTCCCCTCCCTGCCTCCTTCCCCACTCCCTCCCTCCCTCCTCCATCCATCTTCCCCAACCGGAGAGAAATTTCAAAGCTTGTGAATCCCCCAAAGAAACCGTTGGCTTCCCTAACACAAACCATACATCGACCCCTCTCCCATCCCCCCCCCCCAGCACGCAGTCCCCCAAACACCCCTGAATATATAGGTTCATATTTTAAACCAACTCACGAAAAATATTTTCTAGTTCTCTTGGGGGCCTTTGACATATGAAAAAGGGACTCGTTGACCCAAGCCAGGCGGGATAAAAGGGATACCCAGGGCAAAGAAGGAACCAAGGCACCTCGTTACTCAACCGCCTTAAATCCAAATGGGTTTAACACAAAACGAAGGGGGTGCCTAGCATTTTGTATGGTATCTGCAGAAAGATCAAAGCGCTTTTACAAAATAGATCCTCCCTCCCTCCTCTCTTGACCCCCCACCCTACCCCACCTTTGCAAAGCGAGCAGGAATTCTCCAGCCCTTCCACTGCGAGATGCAAAGATATACAAAAGCGCAGAGGCTCTGCTGTATTAAAATAATCAAGCCGTCAGTCGAGAAGCGGGGATGTGTTTTTATCTGCATCTTCCTTCTCTCTCGCTCTCTCTTTTTAATGTATTATTTTGAGGGTAAAGTTGAATAGGTCAACGCAGGGTAAACAGCCGCCCTGTCGCATTCTACAGCCTGAAGAGAACCAGATTGGTGGGTTGTATTTTTGATAAGAGTTGGAATAAATGGCATGGTTTAGATCTTTTTCTTTCTTTCTTTCTTTCCAAGTAGGGTTTGACAGAAGCTGAAAAATCGACCCAGACTTCCACCAACAAGCCCCTGGAGTGCTAATTCTGGATCCCTATGAAAGTTTGAGGTGAAGTGGGGATAAGACAACGTTGTGCAAAATGTGTGCGTGTGTGCGTGCGCGCAGTTTGGCATCTGCTTAAACCTCTTCACGTGTCCTCCAGTTTAATTGCAACTTGAAAAGAATTAGCAAAGTAGTAGTAAATTCTTTTAAAAATGTGCATAGCTGAACCTACCGTTACAACCAACAAATCAGAGACCGGTATTATAACATATTATTTTCTTATTATTTTTAAAAGGGAAACTATATGCAGAGCAATGCACAAAAAAAAGTATTTCCCATAAATATTGTAAATGTCAGAATAAATCAAGCTGCTTCTTTGGCCTTAGCATGAACATGCCTGCTGTTTATCTTGTAAAATTCATTAGCTCAAATCTCTGTTGCTGTTAAGTAAAGAGAATGACATTTCTGCCTTTCTGCAGCCCCCAAGTGCTTTCTGGATGAAAGTTTCCAGGTAAGCAACTTGGAGGCACCATGTCAGGTCTCTTGTATATTTTGTAACCATTAACTTGTTTATAAAATCCCAGAATTGCACATGATCTCAAAATAGTGAAGATCAGAAATGGAATTCTGCTAGTAAAAATTGAGATTTTAAAAAATAAAGTTAGAAAGTTGCATCCATAGGATGGTTGTTTTCCAGTAGCATGAATGGAAAGAAATGCAAAGGGAGATGATCTAGTCTAAGGTGCAATCCACAACGTGGGACAGAACGATCAAACACCGGGCAATGCTTCTGCCTTTAGGCTCTAATATTGCAATGGAAACACTCACCTCTCCAAATCCAAACTAGCTTTTTCAAGGACCTTGAAGAAAAGTTGCAAACGACGCTGATAAATCGCGTTTATTTCCTTCTGCAGGTTGGAAAAAACAATAATCTAGGAAAAGGACCTCAAGCCCAGGCGCTATAGGGCTGTATAGAGAAGGAGCCTTCCAGCTAGAAGCCGATTTGTGGTCTCAGACAAATTAAATATTACTGTTTATTACCAGCCATACTCCAATAAAATAAAGAGAGTTCAAGGCGATAGCTGCTATCTCACCAGCCCTTGCACCTATAGGACTCAGAGACGTCATCATACACGCAACTGGCCCATTCTATCATGGTTGACTGCAGCAGTAATGGAAGGTTAATTTGTATTCTTCTTTTCCTTTAAAGCCCTATCAGCTAGGTTTCCCCCTTTGCAAAGAAACCACTCAGTGCAATGCAAAATGCAGCCAGCCTGGGGGAAAAATATAACCAAACAAACGTGCTTAATACATTTAAAGGGGAAGGACTGGAAAATCCGAGTGCTGTCTTGGAATGGAAGAGGAAAATGACCATTAAAGCCGTTGGCTCTCCCAGATCAACTCCGTTAATCCCATGGTACTGGCACGGTGCAGCTTACTTTTTTAAAAATGTACAATTAGTATTAATAGGAAAACTTGTCACTGAATGTTGAGGCGCCTCTGAAAGCCCCCCAGGGCACGGGGCTGTATATAGTAAAGGATACCCCGGTTATTGGCACAGATTCGAGTGTGCTTCGGAGAACTATTATCTGCCATGATTCATGATAATAAAAATGGTAAATCGAGGCGGTTTCTTGACAATAGAAACTGACCGGAAAAACTTCTCCTCTCAAACTCTAATGAGTCGCTGCAAATGAATAGCCAGAGCATGTAACCCAGATCTGTTAAGCTGGTGCAGTTTTGTGTTGCATTTCACCTCACCCTCTCTGGGGCACAAAGATTTTCCAAAAAGCTGCTAAAACATTGTGTCCTCCACCAGAGAGAGATCGGAAGAGAAATCAAGAGGAGAGAAAATAAATTGGACACCATACGGCCCCAGGAAAACCCTAGATACAAAGCAAGAAGTTGTTGCAGGATCTGTGGACTTCAAGGTAAGTGAATACCGCAGAGACCCAGTGAGCTTCCCAGCTATTGTTTCACTGATTCTCTGCCCTACAGTTCCCCCTGTTTCATGCAAGTGACCTGGCTTTTTCTGGTGGTTGAGTTTGTTCCCCGACTCCCCCTCCCCCCCAAACTGCCCCAGATTTTCATCCAGAGAACCACATTGGGGCTAGTGCTTCCCGGTACTCACCGGGCTAAAGAAACAGCGGATGCGGACTGCAGCATTCCAAGCAAACAAGAGCAGAACAGAGTGAAGGCCGGTTAAAAAGCAATGCCACCCCAACTCTGGGGGGGACACCCCCACAGATCGGCCCAGCAGGGCAATTGTCGCTTTTAATCACCAGGAAAACCGACTCCGTGCTCCCCGATCGAGTTCAGAATACACAAACACGCTCGTTTGCCCAGAGTGGATTGAGTCCCTTTTTATGGAGAGCCAATGTCGGACAATTTAGCAACAATCTCACCAGAAAAGTTTTGCTTCACAGTTGGTCCTACTTTGCCCTAGGCTGCATCAGGCTGGCATTTACTTGTGTATAGTTGCAATTTCAGTTTTAACCTTAAGTGTGCTCTTCATCTCGAAGGGTCTTGACGCTGTTTTATTTAAAATGAAAACAATGCCCATTCACACACTGCACTGGTGCTGATATTGCCCCGCACTCCCGGCCCATAGATTGAAATTTACAGATTCCTATTAGCTGGAGGAGAAGGAGGTACCGAGTAGCTGCAATTACTTTTGAAGCCTTCTCTCCTACACTAAAATAATCAGACCAACTCCCGGTGTCGACAATGAACAAGTTGACTTGCTGCCTTTTCATTCCAGCAAGGAACCTTTCTACTCAAGCAGGTTGGAGATTTTTGACTATTTTTCCTTTAGGGTTTGCAAACAATGTCAAATATGCTTAAAAACTAAGCAACGGGAGATACAGATCTGTGTGCGTATGTATACGCGCGCACACACCTAAGCACATACATCTACCGTATATCTATACCCACACATATTGTGTTTCTTCTGTTGCTCGTTTGTTTACTCATACTTGGTGTGTGTGTGTGTGTGTGTGTGTGTGTGTGTGTGTGCATATATTTAGATATAGAGGTAATCACATTCTGTGTATGTATATATGTAGGGGGGTGTGTGTGTGCATATATTTAGATATAGAGGTAATCACATTCTGTATATGTATATATGTGTGTGTGGGGGGGGGTGCATATACATCTGTATATACTGTGACATTCTCTCACTTTATTCACAGGGCTGGACCCTTGTCTTCTCTATTCCAGCAATAACACCCATTGACTTCAATGGGAATGTTGCCTGAGTAAAGATTACAGGGTCAGGCCTACAAACATAACCTTTGAACGGGGGCGCCTTTGGGGAGCCTGCGGTGCCTACAATGTCCCGCATATATTCCCAGTGGTATTGCATTTAGCTGGAAACAGCGGCAGTACCCATGCAGCTCGTCTGACAACTTTATATTGTGTCAGTCGCATTAGTTACTGGTTTATCTAAATATTTACTCGGGGAAGGAAAGCTGATGTCTGGCAGTGGGTCGAGATATCAAGAAAAAGAAATAATCCCTATCTGGGATCCCCTTTTTGGTAAAGGATTTCCCATTTTAGGGTGACATTTGAACATTTTAGGAACAACATGATATTCACAAAATAAGGGAGTGTACCAGAATGCACTGGGAGTGTATCAAGAAATAATTACCGCTCTTTTTACTTTTCCATTTTCTCTTTCGACTTCTCTGAAACAATCAATGTCTCCGAAACATGAGAGCAACTTCTTTCTTTCTTTCTTGGAAGTTGGCTACAACACCTGTCTATTTATACATTGGTGGAAATATGTCTTTTAAAAGTTTCTTAAGTATTTAAAGAACTTCACTCTTTCCTAAATTGCTGGGGCTTTGACTTAATGGATTAATTTGAGGATAGTCGGAGTTATGCCTCCGTCAAAATAACGCCCACACTGGTTCAAGCTGTGTCAGTCTTCCCACTACAAAATCACGCTTTTCTGTGGTGTATCACTCGACTGCTCTAGAGTGAAACTTCTGGGGGTCTGATAGTCTGCGTTGATCATTTTTAAATTACAGGTGGACAACATGTTTTTTAGAAGTTTTGTGGATCCAACCGCGCTTTTTTTCTCTGCCCCCTTCTTGTTACTTACAAAATATATATTTATAAACACATTTTCCTGCAGCCCATTAATTCCCCGTGCGAACTGAAGCTTTGGCATAGTTACGGAAATGAAAAATAAGCAAATAGCAAATACACGGAGGTTTAGAAAGTGTATATTGTACTGGTGCAGAACGTTCCTAACTCTGCCTATGCGTCGGGGGCTAGGCAGCATATTTTTTTTAATGTCCCCTGGATATACAGTGTTGTGGCTATTGTGTCACTAACTGACACATTGAGTCCCTAATAATGTACACTGATATGACAGACCGGTCCAGAGACCAGAATAATCTGGTCTCAACAATCCACGGCTAAACTGCCCCAATGGTAGGTTCTGACTGTATAGTTATGTAAAAAACTTCGTCATCTGTCCTGACCCTATTAGAAAACTCCCTATAATACATGGACAGTAGAGGCAATCGGAACCCAGAAGGAGACATTATGCTGTCTCATAGGCACCATCTGCTGATTACGGGTCGCTAAAATACCTGTTGATAGGACAGAGCACACCCATGCTACGGTCTTTTGTCAATAACGCTCAGATGAAGGGTCAGAGACACCGATTGGAATAAATATAAAGGATTTGTTCATTCAGAGCTCATCTGGCTTCAGTGCACAGTATCAGACACATCTCAGTGGTAGATTCCCCCCCCCCCTTGGTCTTAAGGAAACCATCCCCCCGGAAATTAAATACACGCGCGCGCAGAAACCAGAGTTCACATGGTATTAAAGGTCTGGTTTAAAGCCAGGAAAATCAGAGTTAGTTTTGCCCTCCTGTACATAACTCAAGGAGTTTTGCCTGTGCAGAGTATTCCTATGGGTACATAGCCCATAGGGGCTTCAGTGTTAGGCACAAGGTATAGGGTAAGCCTAGGGTATGTCATTTAAACCAGACCCTTCATAATTTGAGTCATTTAAGGTAATGCTTTGTTGGGTTTATCTGCATAGAATCCATCTCTCCCCATTACAACCTCCCCCCCACCCCCACCTCCTGAATCAATTACTAACGCTACAGCCGGATAAAAGCATGTTATTGATGCCAGAATAGCAACGCTAATCTTCTATTGCCAAACACAGTGTCAATCAGTACTTTATCTCGGTCTGAAGAAGAAAATAAAATAAGATAAGGCCATCACTCCAGCCCCAGAAAGAAAGTTAAAGGGGCAAGGAGGGCTAAAGCCTTCCTTGCCCTGGGCCTTTCCCTGAGAGTGATCTCTGCTGTAATGACCTTGGAGGGGGGAGGGAACCACACTAAAACGGTTAGAATCATTCACTGCAAAACGCTACACTAGTGACACCTGCAATTTTTCTTTCTCCCTTTTCCATAACACGAGTCAGGAACGGCTCTTAATACCATTTGCGGTCCAGCTATTTCTGAAAGACAAGTACTTAGAGGAGGGAGAGAACACGTGAAGGTCATTCAAACAACTTTGTCATCTGGGGAAACCAGCTCTTTCTTTCTCTCTCAATAATATACATCTACACATAACATCTTAAACTGGGTGTGGAATGCATCTATTACATTACATGTGATTAGTGTGTCCAAAGGATGAAGTTTCAATGGTATTTAGGCAAAATATCTTTCTACAGTTAATATTTGAGCGAAGATATGTACTCAGACATATAACTGATTCCTCTCTCTCTCTCTCAATTATAAATATCTTTGTAAAATCTCTTTCCTTTTGCTAAAAGTGTGCACAAATTTTCAATTGGCCTCACGACCTCAACACATAGGTGTTTCCTTTTGCCTCTTATTTCCCTGTGGAAGGACCGATTTCCCCTCCAAGTTTTAATAGATTATTTTTTAAAAAAAACACAGATTTTAATTATAAAACAAACAAAACATCTCATTTGGAAAAAAAATATACACCCTTTCCTTAGCCACAACGTGAGTTTTCCTGGCCAGGAGAGATGTTTGAGACTAGAATTCCTTTAAACATATTCTTTCAGAGGAGCAAAGCCATTTTAAGCGGCAACATCTCCCCTATCTCCCGGGGGGTTTGCTACTTATATGGGCATCAGTGGGTATAGACACTCATTCCACATACACACTCAAATTTGGGCAAATGGCTGTGTAGGAAAAATCAATTAAAAACTCCGTAAGACAGTTTGATCACGAGGTAGCTATCATGTTTTTTGAATAAGGACCTCATCCTCACTTTCATCTTATTTGTGTTTGTGTGTGGGCCTGGTTTTGTGTGTGTATATATGTGTAAGTGTATTTTTCTGTATTTATACATGTGTATGCGTGTGTATATATGCGTTTGCCTCTGTTTTGCTATGCATTTGTGGGTGTGTATGGATGTGATCAACAATTCCTAATTAATAATGATCATATCGAAAGCCTAACCCATCCCAAACTTTTACACATAAGCCTCTGCTAGGTACAATCTCCTTACCTTGAAACACTCAAAACTCTTCTGACTGCGTGTAGAACCCACTTTCATACTGCCAGGGGCCTAGGTAAGTAGTTTCCAAGACCATGCTTATTTTCTGTCATTAATAACACATTAAAAAAGATTCTTGTTTGGATCCAAGACTGTTTTTTATGGTTCAGTTGGACAAGACTGAACACATGTTAGTTTAAGCAAGTTCATGAAATAGCTGTAAATCAAATAAAGTTTACGAGTTTAGCAGGAAATACTGGATAGATGAAAAAAAAAAATTCCGGAGAGTAGCAGGCTGATGTAGGTTGCTTTGGTTTTGTCCTGCTCTGTTTCTCTCTGTTCTCTTGAGCATCTTGCGGATTAAAGGCCTCGGACCTCATTGGAGCCTCTGTGTTGGCGCCAAGTGGCATGTTATTAATCAATTGTCCATAGGTCCAGTACACATAAGAGAGAAATTTAATCACCAGAAACCAGACCCAACATAAAAGAGAATCTAGAATCAATTCCCACCCCATTCCCCTCAACTCGTGGAGGCAATCAAATATTTCTCTATTTAAAAAAAATGCACCAAACAAATTGCAAATTTTTTCAGAGGTTTAACCTGAAGAGCTCTTAAGGAAAGCCCAGCCTTGATCTTGCTATAAAAGCTGATGAGGAAATAATACAGTCTAAGAATTTTATAATGAAAAATAAATTTTAAAAAGTGACCTAGAAAGAACCTATTCGCTCCCCTTTTTGAGGGTGAAAAGACTGAGGTGGGTTGCCATTTGGAAAGCCAAAGGCAGAGAGTACTTCAATTTTAGCTGTCACTTTGGAGTTCTGCGCATTGTTAGTTGCATTGCAAGTATAAAACCTGCTCCTTGAGTTTTGCTGGCTGCCTATGTGCAAATTAAGGAAGGTCGATACAAGGAAAGGAAAGGAACATGTAGGAGACCACATCGATTTTGTTCTGTGTAGACAATAGATATTTTTTGCGGCCCGAAGGTTCTTTCTCCTTTCACATAACTTGAAAAAGTTCATGGGTCTGATTTTATTCAAAGGCATATTTCCCCTTGAAATCCAACAAATCATATATATTTTTAAAAGAGCCACCAATGTTCTTGTGGATATAATTAAAATAAATAAACTAGTTTATTTATACAGCTGATTGTAGCTAATTCCACATTCGTATCCAATATTGATTGTGGAAATATTTGTAGTTAGAGATAACATGGGGTGTTTCTTTCATAATCTATCTATCTGTCTAATGATATACATTTATTCAAGCTACAAAATATCCAGCAATTTGTTTGCTTTGCTTTACTTTTCCGTACAACTTTTTCTGTATTTATTTTAAGTTCAATAGGCAGAATACGAAATGATTTAAATGCAATCGGCCGATTTACTGAAATAAATTAAGTATCCTTCCTCCCATATAGTATCTATGGGATCTAAAATATAAAGACAATCTCACCGAAGTTTAAAGAATACGAATGAAAACCACAAATAAAGAAATAATAGAATTTAATAAAAAATACAGTGTCCAAAATGCCCTTCCCTTTATTTCTGGTTCATAGTTTGCTCCCGCTTTATACATCAAGAAGCTTCAAACCAATTCTTTGCATGTTTAAAACCTTCAAAGCTAGATTTTTCCCTAACACTGCAAATTATTTCTTGCCTTCGGAAAGTTGCGTTAGCCTATTTCGCAGCTGTGGAAGCTGCCCGTAGAAACCACCTGAAAGGGTTTTATTTCGCCAAAATAAAAGCGCATTATAGCGAGACTGAGAATGTGGTTAAATTTAATCTTAGATTTAATCTTAAATGTAATCTTTGTTTTCCGAATTACACATTCATTTGCCTTCCGCGGACTGGAATGACTTTTCGTGTTGGTTGCCGCAAGACCATTTGGTAAAACTCTTTTTTCCTCTCACCTTTGAAATCATATTTCACAGAATATGGGAACCTGAGTCTAAATTATTCTACAAACCTATTGACAGTCTAGGGATGTCTTTGCCCGATTGCAATGCAAGGAATAGTGTGTGTGTGTGTGTGTGTGTGTGTGTGTGTGTGTGTGTGTGTGTGTGTGTGTTTTGGGGACAGGGGGTATGGGAGGCAACAATCAGAGGTCATAAAATTTGACAGACATGCAGCAATATTTAGCTCTTTATTTTTTCCCCGGGGTTGCCTGGTGTTTGTTTTTATTGTTGTTGTTATTAGTTTTCTAACTACTTTTTGCCTTGCCTGACTTAGGAGTTGGCGGTTTCTATTTGTGAGGGGCACCCGCAGGGAGGGGTGGAAGGGAAGAGGGTCGCTCCTGGGCTATATTTGGAAAAGAATTTAGAAGTCCTTCCAGCAAAGCTGTGCAAAGGGTACCAGGCAAACCCGACAGGCAGGCAAGGAGGCGGATGGGCTGCGTTATAACACTCCAGGGCTGACAGGCAGCCCCCACTGTTCCACTCAGCCCCATAGAGGTGCTACATCTTCCCCCTGTGATTAGAAAATGTCCGTTTCCTGTCTCCCGGTGTATTTTTTAAGCAAAAGACACGTTGCATCGTGAGACATCCTCAGGAAGGAAAGGCAGGTTTTGTTGTACACATTTGTTACTTGAATTCTTTTTGCCTGGAGAGAGTTCTCCCCCAACGTTACATTATTCCCACCTCTCTCTGAAGACAGGGAACCTGATTCCCAAGAGCTAAATCCTGAAATAAGTTGAGATCTCATTTAGTAAAATAGAGAGACAGAGAGATCCACAACCAACGGGCGGGGTGCAATCTTGCCCCCATCAACCAAGAGTGCCCTGCGAGGCTTAACCACCCCTCGAGCTGCTCTTTGAGTTGTTTGTTTCAGTTTTAATCGCTGATATCGATTCTTCCTGATATAAAGAGAGAGACAGGATCATTCCTTCCGTAAATGCTGGATATGAGGGTGCTAAACGGGAATTAAGGAGCCCTCCCGTCTTCCTGCAGGTTTCAAAAGCCTGCTTTATTTAGCAGTGGAAAGAAAGCAGCATTTTGGGAGAGTCACTTACCTTGAGCTCAGTTTTCCATCCAACTCTTATTTTTAAACGCTACACCCGGCACCAGAGAGGCACTTCAGCCGCAAACTCTAGACTCTGGAAAAAGAAGTTCGAATCAGAGTTTGACAAGTTACCTTTCAAATGTCTCCCGTTTACTGCCTTCGCAAACCTTGCACTCTCTAGCTACTGTGCTGAAAACCTGCAAGGTGTCCTTGGGTCCTCGTAGAGTTGTTCACATCCCAGGAGCCCCCAGTCAAGGGGCAGAACGTTGCACTGACAGTTAAACGCACACACATGCAAGTCACGTTTGCTTAGACCTCAAAGCCAGCACGTGGGCGAAGTTGTTTTTTGAAAAATGAAAATGTTATATTTGCCTGCAATTTCCATCAATCTTTCCCCTAGTTGTGGTGTTTTGCCGGGACGGGAGTGCTCTCTGTTCTGTTTGCCTGGAATTATACTTGGTTTAAAATGGTCAGCACAGAAAACCTCTGTGATCGCTTTCCTACAGCTCACATACCAGACTGGAATCATTCAGAGAAAGGAGCGTAAGTACTTTTTTTCTGAACAATCGTAGGGAATGTTAGCATCGGTGAGAGATGTATGTTTGTGTGTATATATGCCCACACACGTATGTATATACATATATATGTACATGCATATATGCGTATAAATATGTACTTTTCTACACCACACACATATATACAAATATATTTATCTATTTATGCTTCTGTCTGTATTTATATATAGGTATATTTGTAGGTACACATATACACATGTGTATGTGAATGCATATGTATGTTTGTAAGTATACACATATATATGCATATAAACGTCTATGTACAATGCAGACATATATATATATACACACACACACATATAGCGCCATAATTTGGCAATGATATATATAAGCAGTGATTATAAATACATAATCACCCATATATATTTATCACTGCTAAAATATGGAGATATGTGTATGCGTATAGAGAGAGCGAGAGAGAGAGCAGGTATATGTGTACATAGATGTTTATATGTATGTATGTTTGTATGTATATGTTTGTGTGTGTGCACGCATATACATACAAACATACATATGCACTCAACATTCGTATATGTACACACATACATATGTGTGTGCATATATACACGGATACATTACAGACACATATGTGTGTATATACCAAAGTACATATTTATACATGTATATGTGTGTTTGTATGTATATACCGTACATATATACACACACATGTATGTGTGTGCATATATACACAGATACACACGTGTGTGTATAAATGTGTCAGACACACCAAGCGTATGTGTCTACATACCATGCATAGAAGATCTGTACCCATGTTTACACACATATACATCTCAGACATTTACATTGCCTGGAGAATTCACCTCCTTCTGTTTCATGTGATTGATTCCCAGTCTGGTATGTGGACTTGAGACAGGGCATCAAGCGTTCTCCTATATTGACAAGTCCCCCAGAGCGAGTCGGGCACACCTCCATACTGACAGAACTGCACATTGGGGGAAGACCTGTCACCAACGGTGGGAGCTATAGGTGGCTAAAATCCTGCAATGTTGATCTCGGGGAAACTGTCTCTCCCTGCAAAGAGAACATTGATTTCCAACCCCCCGGATGTCAGTTACACTCCATAACTCCTCCTCTATGCAAGTACGGGGTTGCCCCCACCTCCTTCTTATATTTTGCAGCTGTGTGGCGAAGGTAGCTCCAGATAAGTGAAAGTGGTATTTTTATAGGCTGATAAAACATACTTATCTAGGCTTTTCTGAATCTCACCAAGATTCCCTAATTGGTCATTTGCCCAGTACGGGCTCCGAAGTGCGGATTCTTCTTATACACTATTTTCAGCTGCAAAAGGGATATTCCCCCTCCCCCCCCACCCCCTTGTGTCTATAGACTGCTATTTCTCCCAACCTGGAACCATGACATGTTGCAGTCTTTCCCCCCTTGCTCTGGAGTGTCTTGTACCGACACGTTTGCCCCCCCATACTATTTAATGGTGCCAATCACATTAAATTATATACTCTCACAGTCTTTTAAATTCGTTTATGGGCTTTCGGGGCACTAAAATAATCATAACGAGAAGAAATAATAATAATAACAGTAGTAAAAAGCAGTACATGGTTTAGCTTCTAGGCCAGCTTTTCGGAGGGATAATGTTCCCAACTGATTTCTTTGTGTTCTTTCTGGTCACCCACCCACGCTCCAGTTTTTTGGTCGGAAAAGAGACCAGATTGTTTTCTTTATAGTTTCTATTCCCACCGTTTTAGTGACTCCTGACCCCATAACCTCTCATTAGTGATATCCCATATGCAGCACGGCCATGGAAAAATAGTTTTGCTATTAGAAACGGAGAGATTATTGAAGCTAGGGGTGCCCAAGGGGGCTTGAAGGAGGGGGGATGCGAGCCAAAACTGGGATACACTTCAGGTTCTTAATTTGAAAGTAGCGAGTCTTTTCTGAAGCGTGTTTAAATAGTGCACAACTGTACTAGCTCTAAAGATGGACGGATAGGTAGTTAGATATGGGTCTGATTGAGTCATAAGTCAACAGAAGTGTTGCCACTGGCTTCAATGCCACAATAATGAAACCGTTGACATTTTTGTTCCCATCTCCCGCTAGAGTTTGGTCGTGATGGGGGAAAGGCACCTTCCTTTCCCGACCTTTGCTCCACAATCATAGATTCCCCATTGTTTCAGGAACCCAAATGTATCGGTGGGGTGGGGTCCGTCATCCTACGCAAAACGGGCCAGATCTAGTCCCGGTGTCTGATGTAGATATAGAGCGTGATCCATGAGTTCTCTCTTATAGCAATCATACGTGAATTCAGCCCCTCAAGCCAACAGACACGCTCAAACTTTGTGAAATGTAATGAAACCACCAGTCATCTGAAACCATCGAATCCCGAATTAAAGATCATCCACCATCCCTGCCTGGTAGACAGGACAGCGATGGAGGGTTTGTCCCAGATTAAAATGACGTCTTTCCGTTGAGTGGTTTCGTTTCCTTTAAAGATACAGACAAGAAATTGCCGTGTGACATAGGCAAGAAGCGGCCCTATCGCTGAAGGAAGATATCAAACGATTACTCCCAAAATAGCTAATCTTTCCGGCGGGGAGTGGAGGGGAAGTTACTCGCTTAACTCTGAGTTAGTTGTTTTAGCTACAGAGGACACTTTTCCTCCGTTGGACTCAATAGGGTTTCGCTGACTGTTCTTTTATTTGTGAGTCTGTAATGCTGGCGTGGGAGAATGCATTGACTTTCTCCGCACTGGCGTGGAGCACACGGGAACACAAACAAACACGCCTGGACAGACGCATGTGCAGGCCACACGCGCACCCTGGCAAACCCAGACATCCCCAGTACCAAAGGCCCAGGCACAAACACCCACCCACCTGGACACACGCCTCGCGAACGCACCCAGCGAGCCCACCGGCTCTGCGCGCTCTCCCCGGGTTTGTAATGGCTCCGGTATTACTTCGTAACAAGCGATTGTACAGGAGCCCACTGATCTGAGACCTGCGCCCGTTAACCCCGGCCCCGGCTCTTTGCCCAGGGCGGCTCGCCTTTCTTTTCCCCTCAAAAGAGGAGTAAACTGCCACTGGACGTTCCCATTTCCTTAAACCCCCTGATCGTGTCCCGCGCAGTGTGAACACCCCGAAGGGATCTTGGAAAGTTCCCGCTAACCTAATTGCGGAGCGCTCTTTTCTTTTCCTGGGGGGAGGGGGATTAATGGACGGTCTGACCTATCGCTGCTGCAGGCGCATGAATCAAACCAATTCAAAGAGCCCGGTGCAAAGGTTACTCTGACCCCTGACTACTGAGTCAAGGCTTCTTTGAGGCTCCCATGCAGCGCGGGCTGCTCCGGCCAAGCTAGGTCCATTTCCCGCTGCCCTGTGCACGCACAGGCTGGTAATAAGCTTATTAATGAAGTCTGAATGAACTCAACGGTCGGTCTGGTTTAGTGTTCCCCTCAGAGGTGCCGGGCTTTGGGGGGGGGGTTAGTGGGCGGGTTGTGGGTTTTAGGGACGATCCTGCGGAATCGGGCTCTCTGTTTTGGTGTGTACTGAAAAGCTCCAGAATAGTGTGTGTGTGTGATCATTACAATTCATTTCCCCCTAATTCAAGCTATTAGCTGCAATCATTTGATCTGGGCATTTTTTTTCCTGCCTAGAGAGGCCAGTTGTCTATTAAGTGCCCCATCCGGCTCCTACTAAGGTTAATAGCAAAGCCCCCTTTGGCACGAATGGAATCCGGAGTGGGACCTGCTGAGAGGCAGTGGATGAAACCCGGACTCCATTAAAATCGGTGGGATTCTCCCGTTGATTTCATTGGAGCCAGGATTTCCCGTCTTTCCCCGCCAGAATCCCCTGCACTTGTTGCTTCTTTATGAAGTATTCTAATGTCTCAAAATGCATTTAAATAAAAAGGCATTTCTGGTTCAAATTATCCAATAAAAATCATGAGTCCTGGGAAATGAGTGAGCTGTGTGTGGTTTCTCTCTCTCTCTCTCTGTAAAATTTGCTTAATTTTGCAAAGAAAAATCGCCCAGCCAATTCCACGTTCTGTTTCCCTTTGCTTTACGCACCTCAGTGGGCGAGCTATTGTTTAGACAGGACTGAGGGTTGGGAATTCGGAAAGGATAGACATCACAGAACAAACCTCCCAAAGCAACATGTGCCGGTTGTTCGGCCTCTCGCTCCTAGCCCGAAAAGGAGAGGCGGGGTGGGGATATAGCGGCTCTCATGCTGCAGCCTTTCGCCAGGCGGCACTCCCCAAACAGATTTCCCTGAGCAAGAGCTGCAGGATCAGGTCCCATTAGAGTGGGGCTGAATATTCTGGCCCTAATGGGACCCAGTGGGGCTGTTCCATTGATGATCCCAATAGGACTAGGATCTCCAATCCAGACCAGCCTTTAAGGCAGTGCACATGCGTAAAGTTAAGCACGTGCTCAAACTCTTTCTTGTCTAGGGATGGATGAAGCACCTCCTGGACAGGAGTGAACATAAGCCCTTGCTAGATTCTTCCCTGAATGGTCGCCTGAGCGAGGAAGCTAAACTTGGCCGAGTTAGCCCAGCCCCCCCCCTTGACTCTTCCCCAGACTAGTCTGGGTTGCCCCCGTGAGGTGACGTTTGCCCCCAGCCCCAGGGAAGGGCGCAGAGCAGGAGCTGGCGGAACAGGTCTCACTCCGGAGTGCTCAGGCGGAAGCGATCGCTGAAGTAGGACGTTCACTGCCCTGTCAAAGTTTCAAGTTCACCCTCGGTTTAAATGTCAGTTTTAATGGAAAGAGCCCCCCCCCCTCCTAGCCCAGGCTGACCTGGACTATTTTTATTTCGGTAATAAAGAGCTTTTACTTAACTCTGCACTTGCTTTTAACCTGAAAAAACCCACCTTATCACTGGGGGAGGGGAACGAACCCTCCTCTCTTGATGCCATCCGCCTCTTTAACAGCTTCAATACATTAGTGACGATTAAACGGGTGCTTAGCCCGACAGCCCGATGGGCTGGGACTCGGATGGGGAGGGGCGCGCCCCGACCTACCGCAGCTGCGAGAGAGCGGGCCCGATCCTGCCCCCGTTTGAAATCAATGGCAACCCTGCCATTGGCTACAGCGGCAGTGGGACCACGCCGGATCCTGTCCCTCTTCAAATCCCTGGCTAAACCCCTGTTGATTTCAATCGGAATAGCCACGGGCCCGTTCCTGATCCCGTGTGGCAATCAAATGCCAAACTCCCCCTGACCTCGATGCGGCCAGGAACGGGGCGGATCCTGATCCCGGTTAAAACCAATGGCCCAGGTGGTGTGGGAATAGACCTGATCTGCCTAGCAACGGACCCCAAGAGAGGGTCCAGAAATAACGGAGGGGGAAAGATTTGTCCCGTCAAAATAGTGGTTGCCTCTTCCCCCCCCTGGAGCCATCCATACATCCTGTTATTGCGGCAAACTCCGTGTCCAGATCGGCTCCCGTTGGAATTTTGTTTGTCTGTTTGGTTTTTGCCATTAGCTTCAGTGAAAGCAGGGTATAGTCTTGTGCTACTGATATTTGCAAGCCTGAATCTATCCGCAATCCTGAATCAAGTCTATTGTCCTCTCCCCTGTTCCCAAAGAGACAAATAAGTAGCGAGGTAGAACTATAATTGAGCGTCCTGGGTAGAGGATCTTACCCCACCCATCATAGTTCCAATGTGCTCCCCCACCAGTGAGTTATACAGCCAGTTAATAATACGGGATCAGCGGGTCTAATAAAAAGTATTACCTCACCCACCTTGTCTCTCAAGGAGCTTTGGCAATTGGATCTCACTGTGCAGTTCTGGGCTATTAACAGCTGAGGCTGGGGGTTTCAAATTCATCTACAGGAGTTAGGTGCTCAGCTCAATTTCAATGGGTTTTGGGCACCTAACTCCCTTAGGTTCCTTTGAAAATCCTGTTCTGTACCCTATGTGAAAGCAGTTGCATGGTCTCTGTGCAGTCCCTAGTGCATGACAGTCTTTATTACACCACCTGCCTTCAGAACTGGTGGCAAAATTCTCAGGCTTGTTGGGAGGTTCAGCACAGAGGCGGAAGGCTGAATGGACATTAGAGACTGATTTACCTCCTGGGCTCGAAAAGTCCCTCCAGATAAGGGGTGAGGTAGGGCCTAAGGAGAGGGTGGATTTTGTAGTTAAGGCACTGGACTAAAACACAGGTGATTTAAATTCAGTGCCTGGCTCTATCATAGAATCCCTTTGTGACCCTGGAAAGTCACTGCATTTTGCTGTGTCTCAGTTCTCTATCTGTGAAATGGGGATAATAATACTTCCTTTGTCTATCTCGTGTATTTAGAGTGTAAACTCTTTGGGAAAGGAGCTGTCTCTTACTATATGTTGGTACAGGCCTACAACTTGGAGGTCACTAGTTGTATATGTTCTTTGTATAAATGGAGGACTTCAGCATCTATCTATCTATCTATCTATCTATCTAATTACAAACTCTATTGAAATTGATCACAGTCTAACTTCATTTGATCATTCATTCATGCTGTCTCTGGCCACATGCACACATTCTTGATGCTGCCCCCAGAATACAGCTGGCAACACAAATAGTCATATTATGATCTCACTATGACATCAAGCACCCATCTTACTTTGCGCATTCTTATAGGTGGAGACTGTCCTGTCCTGTTCTGGCTACCCATATGCTTACATTGCAGTTCAGCTAAATGCCATTGTAATTGCACACACTGCTATGAGTGTGTGTGAAAAATCAAATAAAAGGGAACATGGAAGGAAAGGAGTAAAATGGGGTGGAGAAGGCAGGAAATCCAAAGTAAATTTGCCCTAAGAGCAAGTCCTTCGTTTTCCTTGAGTGGGATGGCCATATTGCTTAGGATTTGCGCAAGCCCTCTGCACAGGGGCTAATTTCACCTGAAATAGACAAGTTAAAAAGCCCAAATGGCCAATGTAAATTTAGTATGCAGCATCAGATGCAATGTATATACAAACAGTGGGGTAAGCTGCTTAGGCCGGCACTTTTGGCAAAACCTTCAAAAGAGCCAGGTCCCATGATCAGATATGACTCAGGCACTTAGGGCCAGATCATGAAAGATATTTAGAGGCCTAACTCCCATTGGAATCAGTGGGAGTTCAATGTCTAAATAACTCTGGGCCTGAGAGCCATACTGAGACATCTAAAAGTGCAGGTAGTTGCCTGGTGAATTTTCCAAAGTCCAAAGTGTAAATCTGGAGCAACACAAGTTAAGTTAATGGAGGTTCTCTGGATTGACGCTGGTGGAAGTGGGATCAGAACTTGTCCTACAAAATTTTAATAGGGAATAATTTATTTATCTATATTTTTGTTTGTTGTTCTGTTTAAAAACCCTATAGAATTCTACAGAAGGGTTATAAATTACTGTTGAATTCTCTATATTTTCCCCCATAAGGACAGACCTCCTCGTTTTGTATCTCAGTGCAATCATGAGGTGCTTCATGTGGGTTTGGAGGCACAGTCTGTGAAGGAGTCCACACAAGGTATTCCTCTAAGAGCCAGATTGAATTTTGCATGTTCAAATACCCTATGGGAGTGGACCTAGAACTCTTTAGCCCTGTGTCCCTGATCTCAGCCACCCTGGGCAGATCAGTGTTCAGGGGTTTCAAGGTAACTTTTAATGTTGCCTTGATTTCATGTCTCAATTGCCTCTGAAGCTGTGGGACAAGGATCGTGTATGTATATTGGGAATGCTGGGTCTAATACTCTGTTTTACAGTGTTTAGCAGGCATCTCAAGGAGTCGCAAATCTACTCACCCCCTCTCCCCTGTTTATACTATAGCATTGGTGGTGGGGTGGCTTAGTTTTTATGTGGTTTTTTAGGAATGTTGGGTGGTTGGTTGGTGTAATATTAGCCTTATTACATCTTGTTACACCAGCCTGGAGCAGTATGAGTTTATAGCATCCATTAGACATTGCACCATTGCTGAATATCTATCTATCTATCTATCTAAAACAAGACCATGGCATCTCTACAATCAGTAAAATAAAACCAATAGTTTTATATAATGTTGATTTCATAGGATAATATTTTACAGTGTGGGGTCACAAACTGACACCTTACAGTACAGTACTGGGATTTGGCTTTAAGGATTACCCTGTTAATAATGTAATGATATCTTGCATCACTAGTAATCGCATCGTTAATGCTTTAGAAGCTATGGTAATGGTCACTTGACTGATAGATAGATATGCGTTGTAGCAAAAGAGTATCATAGCAGTGTAATTGCCACTTCCTTGCCAAGTTTAGGGATTGTTTTCACTTGCTGCCACTGCTGCTCCAGAAAAATCTGATTTGTTTCACTTGTTCACTTTGAAAAAGTCTCCTTGGTGCTGCGTATTTTGTATTCACCTACCTGCCATCCTATCAGATGGAAAGAGGTCAGTGATGTCACTGGAAAGGGGAAAATAGAGATAATGCCCCAGACCAGTCAGTGAGGATATAGGGATGGATCCAGGGCCAAATTATAACACAATTTTGGTTCTCCTTCGAAACTCTTCCCTCTCTGCTCCCCTCATGGACTCTTATATACCTCCCATTCTTGAATCCTGGATCTTCTTCCCAAGTGAGGGAGCCAAAACCATGCCTGCAGATACGCCAGCCATCAAAAGTTAGCTGTATGCTACACTGCCACTTGGTATTCTGTCTCAAATTAACTGTACCTGCCTCTGACTTCTGGCCTGGGGAATCCTGCCCTAATTCACCCTGAAGAAATCCAGTACCACATAATAAAGTCCCTCTGTCTATGTTGTGTTTATATAAAACAGAGATCAAATCATGAGTAACTGGAAGAGGAACCAGAACCCAGGTAGGAAGAAAAAGGAGATGGATCTCTATGTGGGAAATGAATTGTTAAGATGGACAAAGCAGTTGTTGGCCAGAAGTGACATGCAGAGTATGTACATGCACACCCACACACCCCTGCCCTACCCCCAGTTGTCCAGCTGATGCATAAACTACCAGAAATTGTCTTTATCATGAAGAAAACCAATTACACTGCCTTAGATGCCTGTCTGAACCAGGAAAGAAGCATTTTTTTTTCAAAAGAAACCAATGCAGAGACAACTGTTTCCATTACATGGAGACAAGAAATTGTTGTAACAACAGATCTGTTGTTAAGAGACTTTGAACCTATAAACATTTACAGTCATGACAAAAGTGGCCTCGGTTGGCAGATGTTCAGAATGCAACATAGTTCTTCAAAGATGTGCCAACATCTGTGTGTGGAGGAAAGAATGTGTGACCTTGTTATTTCCCTTGGCATAAGAGTGAACAAGAAGTCAGCAAATCCTAGATGCATTTGTGGCATAAGAAGCCTTCCTGTGGGGTATAAAAACAACTATAAAGCCTGGGTGACTGTTATGGAGTTATCCCTTTGTCTTTGCAAGTGGAACCTGAGATCAATAGTGAAGCAAAATCTCCCTTGTATTGTGCAGTTGCACTTGGAATAACGCAGGTGTCAGCTCCAGGACACACAACCAAACTTTTACAACTTCTGCTTGAGGGCATTGCCATATTACTCGAGAAATGTTATCCACACTCACTGTGAGTAAAACAGAGTCAGAAGGGGACACCTTAACTGGACATGGTTCCTCTAATAGCCTTGCTATAGTTAATTCATATGATGGTGGACATAGAGTCAGAAAGTTTAAAGCCTGAAGGGACCTCTAGACCTTCTAGTCTGACCTGGTCTATCACAGGCTACTAAACACCATCCAGCCACCAATGTGTGAGGCCCCAGCAATGACAGGTAATTGATTACATGAGATATGCCCAGATGATCCTGTCAAGTGACCCACATCCCATGCTGCAGAGGAAAGTTGAAAACAGCCTCTGGGATGCTGCTTTAAAAACTTATATGGCTGACTATTTCCAAAAATGTGGGTTCACCATATAGATTCCAAAGTACCTCAAATCCCTCCTCTTCTAGGAATGAGCATTGCTTCCCTACTAGAAGAAGTAGTTGTAGCACTTAGAAACCCCAGTCAAGGAATTTAGGATGATGGTGCTCGGTGCTGTACATATGCTACACAACTTGCCATCTTTACTATAGCTGGGAGAAATTCACAACTTTTGTTCTTCAGAATTTCCTATGTTAATGGTGGTCAATTTCACATGATATCTCAGGGACATCCGCTTCCCAAACTTTTGGTTTATGTAAAATTTCTGTGTAATGACCTTCTTTGCACTGAATATGCAATTGTTCAGTGCATGAGCAGTCTTCATACAACAACAGGCCTATTTTCATTCAGCAAGTAGCCCCTTTCTGCTCCTACCTCCATTTAGAAGAAGATGGAGATTTTAATTCAAGAACCGGTGCTGATCTTCCAGTATCCACAAACCCACCATGCCATATGCCTTTCCAATAGCAAACTATTAATTAAAATCAAAGCACTCATTAAGATTTTCATTCTTTTAAACCAGGGGTTCTCAAGCTTTTCTATAATACAACGCTCTACTTTGCGCTGATTAGGCCTCAACTGGAGTATTGTATCCAGTTCTGGGGGCCACATTTCAGGAAAGATGTGGACAAATTGGAGAGATTCCAGAGAAGAGCAACAAAAATGATTAAAGGTCTAGAAAACATAACCTATGAGGAAAGATTGAAAAAATTGGGTTTGTTTAGTCTGGAAAAGAGAAGACTGAGAGGGGACATGATAACAGTTTTCAAGTACGTAAAAGGTTGTTACAAGGAGGAGAAAGAAAAATTGTTTTTCTTAACCTCTGAGGATAGGACAAGAAGCAATGGGCTTAAATTGCAGCAATAGAGGTTTAGGTTGGACATTAGGAAAAACTTCCTGTCAGGGTGGTTAAGCACTGGAATAAATTGCCTAGGGAGGTTGTGGAATCTCCATCATCGGGGATTTTTAAGATCAGGTTAGACAAACACCTGTCAGGAATGGTCTAGATAATTAGTCCTGCCATGAGTGGAGGGGACTGGACTAGATGACCTCTCGAGATCCCTTCCAGTTCTATGATTCTATGAATCTATGAACACAGAGATTGTATCATGGACCATCTCCCTTGCCCAACCATCTTTGTCCATGCCCCACCTTCCCTTCCATTCCCCATCAACCAGTTTCACCTCCCTTCCTATTCCCCATTGCCTCCTCTCCTATTCATGGTTGTATGGACACCATGCCCTCTTTCATTCATGGTTGTGTGAATTACCTCCTTTCCCATTTGTGAGCATATATCACCCCTGTGGCAACTAGGGGAATTACTTACATGGAAAACTAATATTAGAAAAGGGTTAATTTTTTAATGAGTATTTTAATGTGACGTAGCAGCTGGAAACAAGGAGAAGGAGGAGGAGACAACACCATGTGCCTGGCCACCTCTCTGAAAAACAACAGTGAATTTTCCTGAACCACCGTTTGAGAATCGGTGGCGTAGAGCAAGCAGAGAATGCAAGGGTTAGTCACAGAATTTCTAACCGTTTCACTGAGAGGAGCTGAGATGTCTGATGGCTAAATTTTGATGCAAAAATTACAAAGTGGGCATGACATCTAGGTATCAGACTTTTAAAGAATGACCATGTGAGTGCCCGAAAATATTTTCAACCATGCTCATTTTTACAGCATATTATCTATTTTGAATGTTCAATGAGTAATAGTTGGATGTTTTAAATACATTCTCTTTGACCCCTTTTGTGTCTGCTTTGTTCTGCAAATGTCTCAGGATCTGACCCAACGTCCATGAAGCCACACTTTGACTCCGAGAGATGTCAAAGTGGGCCACATGTGAATAAGTTTACTGGAAAGAATGTTTGCTTCAAATTTTTGACAAATATTGGGGAATATCTACAGAAATCAAATAACAGCTGTTTGTTAGTGTAACAATTTACATGTTCAACCACTTGGGAACCAATAGGGATCTGTTGTAGCTCTCAATATGCAATGTTGTAGAGTCAATGACATCATCTTGCTCCCTGAGATAAGGTGTGGACTAATAAAGCTCCCAGAAGGACTAGAAGCCCATGACCCTAAAATGACAGTTCTCAGATTATGTTCTTTGGACCACGATGATTCACAGAGAACTTGCTGATGGTCTGAAGAGCTAGTCACCTAGCTAGCTTTCTTCCTTGATTGGACTTGCTAAATTACATGATATAGGGAGCTAAGAATGCATTAAATACTTTCCTAATATGTTTCCATGTAAGTCCGAGCTGTAGTTGCTAGAGGAATGTAGGCTCTTCATCATGAACTGCAGGGGCATGGTGCCTGAGATCATCATGAATGGATGAGAAGGTGCCCTTCAAATAATCTCTCTGTGGAATCAATGGCCCAGAGTTTGAAAACCTTGCATAGTACCCAACTCTTCCACACTTTTCTAACTTTTCATTAGGAGATCTCCAAGTACATTAAAAAGGAGGTAAGTATCATGGCCTCCATTTTACAAATAGAGGCACAGAGATGCGAAGTGACTTGCCCACCCTCACTGATTGGCAGAGGCAGGAATAGACCCCAGCTCTCAGGCCAGAATTCTAGCTAGTAGGCCACACATTTGCATGATCTAAGACCCTCCTAGTCATGGATCAGTAAGTAACAACTGTGGAGCTCTTAATGTAATATCCTTGGACCAGATTCTGCCCACCCTTACTCATGTTGGCTAGTATCTTATTCTGTGAGTAGCCCCATTGATTTCAACGGCAGCTAGTCAGGGAATAAGGTACCTACCACTCATTCGGAGTCACAGTCACAGCCTTTCATTCCTAATAATAATAATAATGGGAGTTGCATAGATATTGACTTTGGGCCGTCCAAAAGGAAGGGAAATTAGAATAAATGAATTAGAGAGTGTCTTGATGTGCCTTGTTTCGGCTCGATTTTCAGAGGGTCGTATGCACAGTTAGTACGATGATGATTGCAGTTGCCAGGAGTTCACATGTTCGATAAGGGCACCAGTCTGTGTTGAAATCTGACCATGTTTGCTTGACGGATGGTCAGAGGTTCGGGGATTGAAATCTTGGCTACAGTCAAACCCTCGGCTCTGGATCTCCTGAAATGCGCCATGAGCCTGCTCGAAAGGCAACTGGAGTCTTTTCCTGGACTTTGCGGGGCTCTGACTCAGGCTCCAAGGGTGGTTTTCCCTCTTTAGGAGCCCAAACCTGACTGATTTTCAACAAGACTCAGTCACGTTAGAAAATCCCACCGCAAATGCCCATCCTGCCGTTGGTTCTTATGCGTTGTGCGTCCCACCCGTGATGACTGCCCTAGGCTACGGAATAAGTGGCATTGCCTTTGTGCTATGCTTGGCAGTAGCAAAGCCCGTAACACTTGTGGTCGCAGTGTCTAATCAAAGGGCAGATTTGGGATGGCGAGGGGAGTCGGGAGTGGGGGGTGGAGATAGGGGTAGTTCTGTATGAACATCAGACTGCACGGATTGCTATACAATCACAAAGTGACAAGTCCAAACGTGTGTAACCTGACAATTGGGAAGAAGATAGGCGATTGCAAACATGCTTGTTAATGAGAGATTTGGCATGGGCGCTCCTATTTAGCAGTAAAGTCAATTGACATGGGGCCGTTTGGAATATTGAAATTTTATATTGCGAGCACATCCGAAAGAAGGCAGGGAGTGGGGCGGAACAGAGAAACATCCAGGACAGAGGTTCAGTCTGGGATCTTTCAGCATTTCTTATGATCTCTGTTTTCCTTTGTGCTAATACCGGCAGCTAGCGGGCTTGTCTGGATCAAGAGGGGGGGGGATGAAAGATACAGGGGGGGGGAGGTGTTTTCTGAAACTCACCGTGCTCAGCTTCCATGCACATTTCCTTCGCAGAGGTGATTTGGTTTTGTCCGATTAATTTCCCATTCCCTGAAAATATACCGAGAACTCCCCTTCCTATCTCTATGCCCCTTAACATTGCTGGAAAAGTTTGCCCCATTCCCACCTCCAACGACACACACACACACACACACACACATACACACACACACTCTCTCTCTCCCTCTCTCTCTCTTTTGTGGCTTAAACATCGCGGTGCGTTCCATAACTTTCTGTTGCGGTAGAAAATTCCTTCGCCATCAGTAACTCTTATTTTTCACCAAAGGACTATAACAGCGTTTGTGATTAATATTGGAGAAAGCCAAACTATAAAATGAGAATTAGCCAACAGGAATCAGTGTCCCAGAATCTATTACTGTGCCAGCAAGGGGGGGGGGCAACAACGTCCTTTCATTTGCTCCCAGTCAAACCCACCGGGACGGGTGGCTCTGAGGAAGTGTGTGTAGATACGATGCACTCTGACAAGGGATTTTTAATTCACAGATGGTCTCTTTAATGCTCGGTAGAAGAGCAAAGTAGCCCGCCTCTCCATTGATTTCTTTGGAGCCCTAATGCCCCATGGTAAAGGGCTTGGCTGTTTTATGATCATTATCTAGACTAGGAAAGAAGTCCGTTTGAAGCTGCCTTTTCCAATTCCTTATTAGCCTCAAGCGCCTTAACTTTCTTCCCTAGGCAGGTAGAGTGACTCCAGCTATGGCACTGGGTATCCTTATTAAAGGGCAAGCTGTGTTCTCCTCTTGACAGACTCCCACTTGAAGATTTAGCTTCCTCGCTCCCTGCGGGGATACCCCTCTAATGATTCCACTGCCTTTGTGCTCTGCTGTTTGTCAGGAGGGCTGATTTAAAAACACCCTGCATCTGCTTAGGCTAGAGAGCTGGGTTGCCTACGATTTAATAAACCTATAATTTGCACATTTCTATTATGCCCTGTAATCTCACGGCTCTGGGACCCGGGCTAAAGACAAATCGCAGAGCCCGAGAGCTTGCATAAGGCACCGCCAGAGAATCAGAGTAAATAATGGCCTGAAAGCTGCAGCAGTAAAATAACCGAGTGGAGAGCAGCCAACAATGATTGAAAAATAAACATCGCTGCGCATTCCCTGCAGTTTGCAGCCCGGCTTTATTTATCGTCCCGTTTTGAGAAGCTATTGGGTGAACTTGGGACGTTCGAATAGCAGATCTAGGGGGACTCTCGAAAGAAACTGACCTGGCTTACGGCTGCCTTTTTATAATGCAACTGGTAGTGATAACCAAGTTTTACGTGTGGATGTGTAATTAAGTCTCCACGTTTTAAAGTGCCAAAGCTGCTCAAGGAAATTGACACAGGCGTCCCACCTTACTGGGACCATGTGTGCTCTTATTTTCAAAGTACAAAAAACAACACCCCCCTCCCACCCAAAAAACCGACAACCAACCACCCCCAAACGCACAAAAACTAACTAACTAATTAACCAACTAACCGCAACCCAACCATCCATTAGGGGCTTTATTACTGCACTAAGATCAAAGGCACACACACATACACAAACACACACACGCATTATATATGGACAGACACTCACAAATGACTGCCTTTGTGATCAAATGACCTGCCGCTAGTGAAAGTTTAGCAGTGGCACGTGTGATATCCATATGTATGGCCCGTTTGAAGAGTACAGGCAATACTTCAATAAAGCCAGATCACCTGATTACAGACAATAATGTGTGTGTGTGTTTGAAGGCATATGTGTGTCAGGGTGTATGGGTGTCTGCACATCAAAATGCTGGGATACAACCTCACCCAAGAGAGGAAATTCAGATTAACTCCGAAACTTGTAGCTCACCAACACCTTTTTGTCCCTGGAAAGACCCGTAGGCAAAGTCGAAAGTCTTAACACTGAATTTCTTGGCTTTGGTCAATTGGTGCCACAAGTTTAATGTTGTTTCAAGCCATGTGCTCATTTAAAGGAAAAGAAACCAACCTTCCGGGAATGGTGATAAAGGTTTATAATGCGGATTGCAAAACAGTTCTTATTGCCTTGGGTCCTGATCCTTGGATCCTGCAGGAGATTGTCCCAATTCAATCGGTGGGTGATTCATTGAAGTCAGCACTGCTAGCGAGCCATTCAACTGGCATAGTTTATAAATCAATTTATTCTATTAACCCACAGCCTGGCTCATGGGAATATTAATGCTCACGCTGATACGCGCCCCCCATACATAGGGGCTCACACACTTAATTGCACGTACAAAGGCACATTTCCCCCGTAAAGACGTATCTTATATCGGTTAATCTCAGCCGTGCCCTTCGGAGTCGAAAATATATGCTATGGTTCGGACTCGGTAAACTGAAAATTAATATGATTAACGGAAGCCCCAACTACTAAATATCTAGTCTGTCCATCAGATATTGCACTGAGCCTCTCCGGTTGTGTAGCCGGAAGAGTAAAACGTGAATAGCCAAACTGAAAGCTACAAGAGAAATTATGGGGGTGTTTTTAGTTTGTCTGAAACAGGCATTTTAGCGGGGAGGGGAGAGAAGCTTTTATTTGGGAGAGAAGAGAGCTCGAACTCACAACCCTACAAGGCGCCTGGAAGAGTCAGTCTGAGTTGAGCGCAGTACAGATGTTGATAAGATAACCCCACTAGAACTATCCTATGTCTAGCCCCGCCCTGGCACCGAATGCCCTGAACGTCAAATCCTATTATGGCTGCTTAGGGCACCATAGGCCCAATTCAGTTTTCCGGAACAGCGGTGTAAATCCGGAGTATGTCCTATTTGCACCGATATAATAGAGCAAGATCTGGCCCAGCGCTCAGTTTTACGCAGTACAATAATGGCTGGGGGAGGGGGCTATTTGAACAGGTGGTTGCAACTTTTACAACATTTTGCTTAGGTAAAAGCACATCTAACATACTCTGGCGGACGTTGTAAATGAAGCATGGGATATAGTTCGTTATTATTTGTGTTGCCCATTGTGCCAGGCGCTGTACAATCCCGTGGGAAGATACCGTCCATCCCGGCTCCCAAAGGGCTTCCTGAAGAGGCGATGTGAGGGTGAAAAGAGCGTGGGAACGTGCACGTGTCCAGTCGAGCGGAAGTGGTTGTGTGGGAGGCACGTGCTGTGAATGCTCGTGAGTCCTCACAGATGCGTGTCTACGTGTGACTCTGTGTGTGTGGCACGAAAGCATAGGTGTGCGAGCGTGGAAGGGGGTCGGATCTGCGGGTGTACGTGCTTTCTATCCTAATCCAGCATGCGAAACTCTCGCTGCACCTTTTGACAACCGGTGGGTGGTATGTGTGTGTGTGGGGGGGGAAGTTAATACACTCAAGGATACATTGTGCGTCTACATGGGGCACCAGACACTAGCCAGAGCAGGACAGACCCCTGCAGGCTCCCCAGTATCTCCCCTGAACTTCCTCACGCCGATGTTTGGGATTCTCTGCACAGACTTCTGCTTCTTTGCAAGGTTTCGCGCTCCTGCCCTCGTTAGCGGCAGCGCGAAGCTTTTAAAGAAGCGTGCCCGCGGAGTTTGGAGTAAGGCCGCTATGAGACGCAGCTCTTTCGGCAACACGAGATCGCTGAGAGCGGCACTGGTCCATGAGTCAATAGGTCGAAGAGCCTTTTGCTTGGGAAAACGTTTTCCGGATCGGGTGCAGTGGAGGTGCCCGTTGGAGCTGCCCCTTTGGTTTGCAATAAATGAAATAGGTGCGCTCGGAGAGTTTATGCGCCAGGGCGCAGTGGTGGTGGTGGTGGTGGTGAAATAATCTTCGGGCGCAAGAAATAGAAGAAAGAAATCCCTCAAATGTCAGCAACTAGAAGCCAGCTCTGGCAGCGTGTTTACGATGTAAGATCCTGATAAAACTTATAGTAAAGTTATCTCTCCCTCCCTCCGCCCCAAATGTACCTTCCAGACGGGCTTGGAAGTAGCTGGGCTCTGTTAGAATTGGATGCTTAGAAGACAAACCGAGGGGGGGTATATATATATATATACACTCGCCTGGGGAATTGTAAAGACAGATTCTCTTCATTCTGCCAGCGCATAGCAGAGGAGAGAGAAGCGCGCAAACAGGGTGGAACTGACCAAACTGGAGCGCACAACTAAGCGCACCCAGGTAGATCCTTGCGCTAGAAAGGCAGGATAGGGCCCCTGGTTGAGCTCACTCCAGGAAGAGGCTAAGGTTGTTGGTTATTTGAGGGCCTCCGTTTTGCCAGCCTTATCGTTAGTAGGGACTAATCCCTACCCGGAAGAGGGAATCAATGGGGTCGATTGGGCTGAGGAAGGTATTGAAATCTGTGAGGATCTTATCCTCCTTGTTCGGGAGGGGGAGTGAGATGCTTTGGACACGGGTCTACTTCTGCTCTAAAAGCTGGTTGAAGCGATCTCTCAAAGGAAAATCACCTGGCATAGATCTGGGCCCGATCCTTCAAACACAGCCCAGATCCTCTTAACACTATTACAGCCCCGCTCATCTCTCAGGGCCACTTACACGCCCTGCTTCCTAGGGACCCTTCAGTCGGGTTTAATTTACTTTTTCAACTCAATGTGCGGTTGTGTTTTTTTTTTTTTCCCTCCCTAGAAAAAACAAACATTTTCTCCCATCACAAGCTTTCGGACAAGGTCAGATAACAAGGCAGCTGGTGTGCAACGAAGTTGTAAGGAAATCATTGATATGTCGTAGGCTGAGTGAATCTATCCCAAAGAAAATATTACGTAAGTGAGGCTGATCAACATGCCCGGGCGAAAGGCGCTCTCATAAAGGGCTAATGGAGCAAATGAAACAAATGATCATTGGAAATGTTAAACACAGAGGGGCATTTCATCACACCAACATAAATTCAGCTTGGAAGAGGTTTTTTTTTTTTTTTTTAATCCTCTTGTTGTTCAATGCCAAGCAGTTTGAAGACCAACCGGGGGGAGATTTTTTTATATTCATGCTGGCAATTGAAAAGGGTTAAAGGGAGGTGTAGGGTGGGGATAAAACTGACAAAGCCAGAGCCCGATCCTGGCACGCCTGGTCCAAAGCCCATTGAAGTCAGTGGAAAGACTCTCGTGGACTTCAATGGGTTTTTGGATCCGGCTGTTCTTACGCCCAGGAGTAGCCCCCTGGAACTCATGGGGTCACTCTTGCCACTGGCGCCCCTGAAGTCAATGCGGGCTTTGTCGCTGACTTCAGTAGGCTCAGGATCGGCCCCTAAGTGGGGAAATCTAGCGTGGCCCATCTTTTTTTTTTAATCTAACAACGCCTTACTCACTTCTTCCCCTCGTCCCTAGTACGGGACCAGTTTATATCAGCCACAAAGTTTGGTACAATATGCTGGATAACACTGTCTGTCCATGCCTTAGCCTACATCTGCCACGATGGATGCGTGACTCTAATAATTATGATTTAATAAAGTGATACAAATGCCCTTATACGTTGCATTACGGTGCCCCTCACACATTGTTTCTTCTGGGGACAAAACAGGGGCTTTCCGTTCATTTTCGCGCAAAGTGTTTTCTAGGAGACTCTAGGGAACTTTTGGATACATTAAAAGAGGCAGAAGCTCGGCAAGTTCTCCTTAAACTGTTCTCTACTGGAAATTCCAATAAAAAAGTCCTTACGAGTATTAATGGGGAAAAAAGTATTTGAAAATTCAGATCTATTAGTCGAAGTACTATTAAACTTATAGTGCAGTTAGTTGTTTATAGAGGGCAGTTTTCAAACGAGCAGGTATTTTTGTTTGGCAACTGTTGGCTTGGGCAAAGTTGTCTTGGATAGAATATTTGTTTGCAGAGAAAAACTACATTTGCGCGTAGGTGAATTTTGGACACACGTATGTAACATATAACCATATGGCATGCTTATATGATGGTAGATAATATGTATATGTATACACACTCACCCACGACCTTCGCATGCACCAGTGGGGTGTGTGTGTGTGTGTGTAACTCTGTCTTGGGAACACTTCTTGCACATGTAAGTACAGTTACACAGATGAATACTTTTTTCTCACGGGTCCACATGCTTGCAGGATCGGGTCTATCTATATGTCATATGATTACTCTGGTATGTTCTTGAAATAATCTGAATTCTTGCACTTGTGTGAAGGATTTTCTTTTGTTTGAAATTAAAATGTTTATAAAACTAGAGACAGACAGAGAGAGAGAGAGATCCTTGGAAACGGCTTGAACTAATTTACCCCAGAAGAAGGAAATCTTTCAGGCAGTTACCTCTGCCAGCATGTTTAAAATGTATAAGTAATTTTAGATTGTGTCTTCAGTTAATATATTTTACCCTTTCTCCTCTAGATGACAAGGAAGACCAGTCATTGCAAGATGTCTGCAGATACAGCTCTTTAAGAGTTTCCATATTGTATGGTTACGAAAAAATGTGTTTGTGGTCCCTAAATCCCTCCCGACAACTTTCTAAAGTCATCTCGTGTTATGGTTTCCATTGTTTGGGCTGTATAAATCGTCTTTTGAAATTACACTCGCTTCTCCCTCACGCCAAACCTGGAATCCTTTAGAAGGATAGAAACACTGAGATTTATCGGACAAGTGTGTGTGTGTGTGTGTGTGTGTGTTGGGGGAGGAGGGAGACTTTATTTCCACGGCTATCAGAGAGAAAGGAAGAAGAGTTCTAAGGAACACTTTACAAATTCGTGTTCGAAGTAACTTTGACGAATGATTTCTTCACTTAGCAAGTCGGGATTACAGATTTCCTTGGTACATTCAGGTCTGGATTTGATTTTAGTGTTTGGGTGTATGCCCGTTAGGTTACTGCAGAAATAAACTTGCGTCCCTTATTTCTGAAGAGGTCTAAAGGAGATACTTACCTGCCTGTTTTGATTATCGAATGAGCAAGCCAGGCCACTGGTCACACACAATATTTAAAAAAAATAATCATTTTATTCCCTCAATGATTTCAGTGTCTTTCTAATGATAAATTATGTTACTTAATCACAAGAGCAAAAACATCTATCTATCTAATCTTAAGGAAATGAATCCCCTCTGTTTTACAGAAGGAAAACACTTCACTTTTTCTCTTTTCTTTTCTCTTCTTTTCTCTTCTCTTCTCTCTTCCATAATCTAAAACACATACATCATCTGTATCTGTGAGCTCTTTCAATGCACTTGCTCGCCTCGCAGAGAAGTCCTGAATGTGCCTTTCCCCGTTCAGCTCCCTTGTGGGTCTGAGTGTCTGAAGAGTTTTCGCAGGGCTTTCTCTCCAAATTAGGTTGAAGACGATCACTCCTGGTTTCCTTTCTGCTGCTTCAAAATCAGTAGGGTGCCGATTTGTTACAACGGCTTCGTACACACACAAAATAAAAGCTTTGATCCAAACTTCCAAGCAAAGCAACAACAAAAAATGTAGGTTTCATTCATTAAACGTAGCATCGAATGTTAAAAATGTTTTTCCAAATTCCCCAGGTATTCTATGGTGTTGCTCAGCCTGTGACTGTGAGGAAGATGAAGAGGAGGGTATAGGAGACCGGCGGGGGGGGGTGGTCAGAAATATACTAGTCTCTTCTACAGTTGTACAGCGATTTAAAAAAAAAGTTTGGCATGTTTGGGTTTTGAAAACCTAAAGCAAGAACAAACAAACAGAAGGAGGGCCCGATCCCGACAATACTGATGCACACGAGTGTCTATAACGAGCGATACCGTGGGCTTGCTCACAGGGACACTCAAAGTGATTCCCATGTGTTTTCAGAATTGGGCCCTTGAGTGCTCAGATATTGGGTATCAGATAGCCGAGGTCTCATCGAAAGAGACGGGACTTGCCACTTAGGCGCTTTCGAAAATATTGCCAATGGCTTTAGCGAATTTCAGTGCATTAATATATCGTTACATTGATTCGTACACAAAATAAATACACTTGGACATTAACGCAATGTACAACGATGTTCATTTTCTCCCAGTGTAATTACTGTACTTCTGTGGGTACACACACATATCGGGTGTATATTATCTCTGAGTGTACACACACACACACACACATCATTTCTCCATCCATATTCACATGCCTATTCAATACAACAATGCCTTTCTAAAGTGAAGGTTTATATTATTTTTGTCTTAGATGGAGCACCATCTGTGAGCATTGTTTGTATTATTTAAAGTTAATCGCTAAGCATACATACATCTGTTGCATACATTTCATATTAAATGGAACCCATATGTTTATATTTATATATACCTGTGCAAAGCATGGCCCAGTTCTACAAGCCTCACTCAGGCATAGTTTCTCCCAGCTGATTTGATTTGATTGATTGATTGATTGATTGATTGATTGACATAGTGGGAATCGCAGGCCTGGGCCCATGGTTATATGAATAATGGCTTTCATTATTTTCAGAAAATGTACTTTTGCATGTTGTCATATGTATTAGACATTCACAGAAGCAAACATAGAACTTCATGGATATAATCCAAACCTCCCTGAAAATATTTGATCACTGTCTGGCTAGAATACTCCAAATGTTATTCCTGCGAGAGACTTCTGCTTTATGTGCAAGTATTGGCCCTGACATTCTGCCTCTCTATAATTTCTATCTAGATGACATTAGCAATGGACCGCTTCCCCAAGACAGCAGAATGCAGCATTGGTTCTACCTGCATTTCCCCCACATCCACCAACCTGCCCCTCAATAGTAGGACTCTGGACCAACCTGGGGCTACACACTTCAGCACTCCAACCCCACAGTCCTGCTGCCCTCGAGTTTAGAACAACAGAGGAAGAAGAATGTGTGTCTCAGGAACGTGAAGGAAAGCAAATGTCTGCCCACGCAAACTGCGCTCCTCAAGCCTGTAAGACAGAGCCTGCTCCTTCTTATCCCAAAGCCTCTGGAATTCCCATTGAGGACTTTCATTTCCCCCCCGCTTTCGTGGGCCCCCCTTGCCCCACTCATACGGTGGCTTTCAATCTTCAGAAGTATAACAGCCCTGAAAGGCAGTCCTCCCCCCAATCACCCCATACACCATCGCAGACAGGCAGGTATGTTTGTAACTTCACTTCATGGAACAGCATCTTTTTTTAATTTTTGTACCTGTTTTATTATTATAATTATTACAACCCCGGATGACCGATCCCACTTATTGTGTATGAAGTGGGAAATGGATTTTCCTTGGTGAATTCCTTCAGACGCTAAACAATTCACAATATTAGGGTGTGGGGTTTTGTGGTTTTTTTGGCATCCAGGGGTGAAACAAAAAAAGCGCGCAACTTGTGATCTTCGTCTTTCAAGGAGTAGCCCTAAATCAAAACACCTGTTGTAGATTATTCTGTGTTCCCCCCTTGTAAATGGCATCATTTAAATAAAAACAAGCGAGGATAAATGTATTGGTTTTCTCCCCCCTGACCTGGGATCACAGCTTTGGAGCTCGGTAGCGCTTAGTTGAAGACATTAATAATACATTCGGGAAGCAAATATGGGAGATTTTATCAGGTCACCTTTGGCCCTGCACACAGATACCTATACACACGTGAGCACACAGACAGCTACACCCAGAGAACATACATAAACCCACTCCCGACACACGAATACACAGACACCCACACCCACGCAAAACGTATTCAGATGCACACAATCAGGCCTATCGATATAGCTACACACACACACACACACAACATTGGCACACAGCTATACACACAACCACCACACTGAAAGCGGCGCGCAGAGTGTCCTCGCTGGGGGGGCTACACAAAACACAAGTTTTCATCTCTCCCTACAGCTGGGGTTATTTCACTCTGTCCATCCCCGGCCGAAACCCCCTCGCCCAGCACTCAGGTAACCACCCCCCGGCCTCCGCTTTGGAAAGGATCAAGGACCCAAGCGGGCGAACATTACCTTGTTGCCGGGCAGGGAGTCGGCACCAGGGCAGAGGGCGCATGGATGAGAAGTACGGCACTTCCCCTGACAGCCGTTTCATTTGGCCACTGGCGCCGTTTCCGGTTGTAACTACTAGGGGACCCAATGAGTTTTGCTGATAAGGTATCACTGTGTCTCTCGTCCGCGGGCAGCACCTTAGTTAGCTCTGAGCTCCACGGGACCACTGGCCGCAGTTCCAGGACAGCCGGGAGATGTCGAGGTATTTCTGGTAACAATCACATCACACACATGCCTACATTCCGGCTTCCTTTCTCTTTATCCCTACCACCACATTTGAAGTCACACCTTCTACTGGATTTCTTAGGTCCGGGCTTGGGGGGGTTGCTGCTGGTGGCTGTTAATCTATAGGGCTCCACCAGGCCAATAAAACCAACATAGCCAGAAACTTCTTTTTCAATAGGAACTTTCTTCTTCCCCCCCCTCCACGCCCCGCCAGAATGCCTGTTTGTTTTCGCCTGGGTTTAATAGTAGGGTCTGTAAGCAGCGCTGCTGGGTTTGTGTGGTGGGGGAAACTCGAAAAACGCCCTGCTCTGAAAGTTACTCAAACTGAGATGCCTTTGTTTTTCTTTTGCAGAGACCTGTCCTAGACATTACACACACACACGATAATATATATCGATATATCTATATGTGTGTGTGTGTTTTATGTGCAGTCATTCATATCTATCTATGAATAACTAGGACAGGTCTCCTCCTAGAACAAGAACAGAGGCCTTAAGTCTTAAACATCAAGAAGTCTGATATACATGTACATCTTCCTAGTGTTTAACACATGCACAGGCACCCCACACATCTGGTATATGCAGACACACATCTGTATCTATATACACCCGTCCATACACACACATCTATTTAAGATATTTTAACTTTTAAGACTTCTAATAATAATAATTAATGATTAATTAATAATGTATGTGTGCAGTCAGAAGGGGTCCTGATCTTAGCTGGGGCTTCTTGTTGTCACCTAATACCCACACTATCCTGTGGATTGAAAACCAGCTAAAGGACAGTAAGCCAAGTATTATGTTTGTGGGAGGCATCTTGTGGGGTTTTGCAAGGATCTTTGGTCAGGTCTTATCTAATATTTTCATTAATGATCTAGTGAAAGGAGTATGCAGCTCATTAATAAAACTGGCAGATGCTTCCTAGCTGGGAGGAGTTGTGCACAACTGTGAGGACTGAGAAATAAAAGAAGGGGACCTGGAAAGAGTAGAAATATTGGTAGAAAATAATACATTAGACTGGATTTAGAAAAAAAGCTGGCAGAAAATCACCCAAAACACAGATTTTCAACTGGGGCCTGATCCAAAGCCCAGTGAAGTGGATGATCAGGCCCAGAGAATGAAAAGGCAGTGGACAGCAACTTAGACTTGTGTTGGTGGTGCAAAATGCCTGCAGAAACACAAAGGGGAAACACGCCCATGAGCTGTACGCACAGAGGTACAAATGCATGGAGCAGGAAGATAATGCTCCCACCCTTGCATTCTGTGTCTACACTAGAGACCTTACGGTAGCACAGCTGTACCAATGCTCTCCTGACATAATTATGCCACCCCCAACCAGTGGCGGTAGCTATGCCGGTGGGAGAAGCACATGTAGTGTAGACATGGCCTAGGAGTAGACAGATCTGACTTTAAGTCCCAGCTCCCCACACGCTTCTTGGCGAAGCATCATAGCTTCTCTGTGTCTCATCTGTACAATGGGGAAAATAGCACTTCCTTACTTCAGAGGGGAGTTGCTATGGGAGTCTGTAGAAGACAGATAAACAGGCATTATTGAGGAGGATGATAAAAGGCATGGGATAAAATGAAGCAAGAGAACATTTAAGATGAATAGCAGGAAACTTGTCCTGACAGTGAGTTCTATTAGAGTGAGGAATAGCCTCCATAGGAAAGTGTTGACAAACCCTATTGCTTGGGCATTTAAACATAGATTAGAAGAGGCAGTAGTAAAAGTAGAATAGAGACAAAGATCCTGTATAGGTGGGGAAATGAAGATGATCTAATAGGTGTTCCCACTTCTCATTTTGGGGATAGCCATTTTGGTATTTAAAACAGAAATGGGTACAAAGAAGCCACACATCATTTCTCAGCAGTTAGAAGAATAACAGTGGGGTTTAGCTACAAAACAAACTCATACACGTTTAGAGAGATAAGGTGGATGAGGTAATATCTTGTCTCTAATATCCTGGGACCAACAGGACTACAACACATCTACACATTTGGCATTCTAAGTCCCTTCATGAACTACAGGTCACAGAATTTAAACAAACCCAGCCACAACACATACATTTATCGGATCAGCTCCTCAGCTGATGTGAATCAAGATAGGTCCATTGACATCAACAGACCTACATCAATGTACTCCATCAATGTAATCCCACTGTATTTTAGCACATACATCTGACTACCTGTCTGTCTATCTGTCCTAAAGATTGTAGCATTGTAGGTCAATCAAATCTAATCAATTTCTTTCCCTCTTTTATAAGTGATAATGAGCCCACCTCTTCCAAAAGGCAAAGGGAAAACATGGACCCAATTAACTACTGCATTGCACCCATTTTAAAGACTCTAATTCCATTGAAATTAACTACACCAGCATGAAATTGGACTAACACAGTTGTGAATCAGGTCCATTATCTTAATTCTGATCATGTCCATTTATTTTGCAACAATGTTTTTAACAGCTCTTCCCTAAGTGGCTGATTATTTTAACATTTCTTTCTTTCCCTTTTAACGCCTAAGACTTAATTATTAAATGAAAAACCTATATCTATTTGTGTTATCACCATCAATATTTAGCAAACCCTGTGAAACCGTGAATATGATTATGGATTGCTAATATGAACAATGGGGGAGGATAAAGGAGGTGTATGTGTGTGCATGAGAGAGAGAGAGAGATCCCCAATTAATAGACATCCATCTCTCATAATGAGCCCTTTAGGAAGAAATGAAAAATGGTCAAAGCCTGGTAAAGTCAATTAAGTCACTTTCAAATAAGAGGTTACCCAGCAAGGCCAAAAGTTAACATGTAAAGGCTTATTGCCAGGGCAGTAAAAATAAAATGGTGCTTGAATATCTGAAGACATTTGGTTGCTATTATAGACAAGTGGAGCTAATAATGTGGGTACATTCACTGACTAATCGTGGGACTGGGCATCCTATAAGGACGCATAATAAGGAAAGACTGCAAGGTTCTCTAGCTAAATAAGTCCAAAAGGGCCATTATAAAACCACTGACACAAGAAGTGTGGTTGGGACAAAGAGCATTTATAATGAGAGCTTTTCAAACAGACCCATAACTGGAAGCTAGCAGCGTGAACGTGGCTAAGGGACATTTGTTTTTTATAGAGAACACATGGCGAAGCTTTATGACGCAAAGTCTTCTAATGATGTTTAGAGTAAACATCCTTACCACCATAACAAGCTGTTTGGAAAATTAACTGTGCTTTCCCCTTCTTTAAATCCAGAACCGGGAAAAAGTAACTACACCTTACAGGGTTTTTTGAAGGAGTAAAGGCAATAGTTTCAAACATAAGAAAGAAAGAAAGAAAGAAAGAAAGAAAGAAAGAAAGAAAGAAAGAAAGAAAGAAAAAGAAAGAAAGAAAGAAAAAGTGAACAGGGGCAGTGTGATGGGTGTGTGCATCCCACACCAGCCTTGAGGCCAATTAGGTCGCCTGGCCTCACCTGAGAGGGGGAGGACCAGGGTTAACTGAGAATAGAGCCCAGCTGGGAAGGAGCTGGGACAGCCCTGTAAAACCAGGAAGCTGGCAGTAGAAGGGGGTAGTAGGAAGGCGGTCTGAAGTCATTCCCTAGATGGAAAGCGAGTTGGCTGGGGACAAGGAGGAGATCAAGGGGAAGAATAAGCCCTGGGGTCCTGCCCTGCACCGTGGAGTCCAGCAAGAGGCTGAGAAAGGTAAAGTAGCTATGGGGGAATCTCTAGTGGTAAACCAGAAATCGGCAAGGAGATAGAGATATGGAGTAGGAAGGCATCCAGGGAGCAGCAATAGGGTATGCATGGGAAGTCGTAGGGTCTCTGAGCTGGGACCTGGAGTAGTGGAAAGGCCTGGGTTCCCCTACCAGCCACTGGGAAGGTGGGAGATGTGGACTGGAAGACCATCTGAGGTGATATCCAGACATTGTGTCTGGTGGGACTTTGTTACCCCAGAAGGGCAGGGGACTGCATAGTGACCTGGCCAGAGGGCGGAGTCATGAAGAGGGAGCAGCCTGAGTCGTGCAGAGAGAGGGGTCATAGCGTGCGTAACTGGTGGAAGGGGACCTCCAGCATGAAGAGCTGCTTCCCAGAGCTAGCCACAAGAAGGTGCAGCTGCGGTGAGTGGGACCCCTTTACAGGCAGGTTTGTTCTAATTCCTGCCAGGCTGCAAGGATCTGAACTTGCTCTCGTAGTGAAGGAAGATGTTCTAGCTTCACTGGGAGTAGAATTGAGCCTCAACTGTGTGCCGGGCTGATGTCTTTACTACTTATGCAGACAATGCTCCTGGTGAAGTCCATGGGAAGCCTACCTAGGTAAGGAGCTTGGCAGTATGGCCAACAATTAGGGCCCACTTCTGCCGCATATACTCAGGTTGAGAAGAACCTTACTCCTTGAGTGGCCCTACTGACAGCAATGAGTCTGCTCGTGTAGTAAGGTGCTACTCAACCGAAGACAGGGCAGCAGAATCGCGCCCTTTGCACATCAGTGCCTCATGTTAGGCACCTAACTCTGAATTTAAGCGCCTAAATAACAAAATGGATTTTCA
The DNA here is from genome assembly GCF_002925995.2 of Terrapene triunguis. Taxonomy (NCBI): domain Eukaryota; kingdom Metazoa; phylum Chordata; order Testudines; family Emydidae; genus Terrapene; species Terrapene triunguis. The sequence goes on from NW_020665302.1 coordinate 5,073,146, forward strand.
GAGGGGCTGAGCTCCAGCAGCTCCCCCTGAAAGCAATGATGGCCTTCCTACCAATTTCAACAAGTGTCCTGCCAGAGTACAGAGTGCGTGCTGACTCTACGGTTTGGTCCATGCAGTATTAGGGATGTGACATATCCACCTGCTCTTATTCATGGTGGAGCCAAATCCTGACTTCCTTCCTCAAGCAAAGCTACCGTTGGGTCAGATCCTGAGCGATGCTGTGCAAGTGAAAGTCCCAAAGAAATTCCTCTTGCAGGGATGTGTATTCCTATCCACACACAGCTGTGGATAATTCCTCAAACAGGCAGTGGGGATTGTACAGATTTATCGTCACACAGTGAGATCTCTACATTACTGAAGACAACATACATCTCTTATGTTCTTCCTATCACAAGGATGCTCTTCCCAATGGAAGACTCTGTATGGGGGTGGGAGCGGGGGAGTGGAGGGATGCACAAGGTAACTACAGGTGTATCCCTGGACCAGATAACTTGCCCATCACTTACAGTACATGTGTTGGCTACCATTGGAGTACGGTTAACTCCACATGTGGCACTGGCTTACTCACAACTTCTCTCTCTTAGGTACTTATATGGCCCCCATCATGTTGCAAATGTAATTATCCTCCCAACACCCTGCTGAGGTAGGGCTGGGCTATTATACTCATTTTACAGATGGGGGACTGTGGCACAGAGAGATGAAAGGACAGATTTTTTTCAAAGGTATTTAGGCACTTAATGATGCAGAAAGGTGCCTAAATGAGGCAGAAAGGTGCCTTTTGAATATCCCACTAGATTACAATCTGTGTCTAAATACCTTTGAAAATCTGGTCCTCGGGTCATATTGTAAGCCTGTAGGAAAGCATGGACTTCACTCTGGATCCGTCTGCCAAGTTCTATGCTAACGCGCTAGCCACCTGCCTGTCTTTTTCTGGTCTTAGTCAAACGTATGTGCCTCCTGAGTAGAATGCTGAGGAAAGGGGTGTGTCTGGAGTGGATAAGGAGTGTGCTAGGGCTCAGGCCTGATTGACACAGTGGACATGCAATTTGGAGCAGGAGCAGGAATAGATGCTGTTTATTGGTTATATTACGTAGTGTTTCCTGGACCCAAGCCAGGTCAGAATCCCATTGTATTAGATCCTGTACAAACATTTACTAAGAGACAGTTCGGACAAAATAAGCAAGACAAAGAAAGGGAAACAGACTCACCAGGGTCACACAATAGGTCATTGTCAGAGCCAGGAAGAAGCCCAATTGATGCTAAGCCCAGATCCCTATCCACTACCATGTGCAGCTACCTTCTGAAGAGGAGGCCAATGTAACTGAGGGGAGGTCAATGAGAGGGTGGAATCTACCTCCATTTGTTTATCCACAAGTACGTTACAGCTGCAAATCTGTTAGCCTAGCACTGTGGCTTGGGGGTTGCGTACGGTGGTTTTGGCTTTATGCTCTTGGCTATTATATATTGCAGGTTTCCTTTCTAAACATTTCTTACCAGATGCTAAGAAAAATAATCCCAAATATCAGATTGCAAACCCCCAGTCCACATAAATGTATATGTCACACACGTCACTAGACTTACAGGAATGCAAACATGTCTAATGAGTGGAGCATGGAGCACTTAGATTCTTCTCCTGGTTCTGACAAGGGTCCACTTTCTCCTACAACAGGGGTTCTCAAACTGGGAGTCAGGACCCCTCAGGGGGTCACAAGGTTATTATATGCGGGTCACAAGCTGTCAGCCTCCACCCCAAACCCCTCTTGGCCTCCAGCATTTATAATGGGGTTAAATATATTAAAAAGTGTTTTTAATTTATAAGGAGGGTCCCACTCAGAGACTTGCTATGTGAAAGGGGTCACCAGTACCAAAGTTTGAGAACTACTGTCCTACAACCTTTGCTTACATCCTATTGTGTTGGCAGTTCTATGGGTTTCAGTCTGAGCAAGGTTGGTAAGAGATAAAGGAGATTGCACCCTTGTTTTTTCTCATCCAAGCAGGCTCCCATTCCCTCACTCCATCTATGCACATCTTGGGCCCTGGTCCTGCCTCTGCACTTTGAATATTTCCCCTCCCCTTTGAGCAAGTGGGCAGAGAGGGAGTGGTGAGTGGTGGGAGAGGACAGGCACTGCAATACTTGCTGGCCAGACTAGTAACCAGACAGGGGGTGTAATAAGTTGTGCCTTCTCAAGGGCTGCAGTAACTGACTTCCCCCATGGGGCAAGAGGGGTGCTGAGGAGCTACATCTCCTGGGAGTTACTCCTAGGCCGATGCAACGTTAGGCATCACCCCTTGTTTAAGGATGTGCTTAGAACCAAATTCTAGCCCTACCGGTCTACCATTGCCAGTCCTTCATCAGGTGAACACTTCCAGGGTCTTCCCATAGGAGTGCTCATGGCACTATGTGTTTGTTGGACAAGACCCTCACCATGGTAGGGGTTTGCTTAGGTTTGGACGAAGGGCCTAGTCTTTCCTGAGAGGCTTTCAGCACCTCTGGCTGCCATTGCAGTTTTGGGAGCAGAGGGCACTTGGGACTTGTGGAATCGAGTCCTTCATGTCTATGATGATGTCGGAGCCTTCTGACCTGTGTGGGAGGACTGGGAGTCATTGGGCTACCATTCCAGCAAGGGGTTTTGGTGACATCCTAAAGCACACAAGTGAAGCAGGAGCAGGCGACAGGGTCTCCAGTTCAACTCTGAAATGGGATTTGACCCACACAGCCCTGAGGGCAATTGGGAAGGAAAGGGGAGAGCGGGCAAACTTATTCTGCGGGTGCAATGAGCAGAGCTGCTCAGGGATAAGTGAGGCGGTGCATGTACACTCCCCAACTTTCCATCCACCCGCTAAGCAGCTCTCTGCTGGTCCTCGGTCCCCTCTGTGCAAAAACCTGGGGTGGGGGGAAGGAACTGTGATTCTTTCTCTGTTACAACGTGTGTGTGTGTGTGTGTGTGTGTGTGTGAGTGTGCGCGCACGTGTGCGTGGGGGGGCTCTGTATCCCTCAGTAGCATCTCCTCTTTCTTTCCTTGGTGACAGCTCTGGTTTGGAACAGTCAGCAAGGACAGTGTGTGCGGTTTCACCAGCTGCCAGACAATCAGCCTTGAGACAGCTTGTCATGCCCATCTCAGGGAGGTGCTGCCCATGCTCAGTGCCGCCTGGACAGCATCCCCCAGCTCGCAGGTGGGGCGGACTCCGAACCTCTGCCTCTGTAAGCTCTGTGGTGCTGATTCACCAGTGGTGAGAGCTCCCACTTGACTTCTTTGGGAGCTGTGGGCGCTCAGCACCTTTAAAATCTGGCTGTAAGGCTACACCTGGGACACGAACCCCCCTGGCTCTAGAGGTCTCTGCACCACAGGGCTAGGGAAAGCTAAGCTTTGACCCATGCTTGCATAATGAAGGGGCACAAGCAGCCACCTGCTTTTTCAGACTAATGCTAATAAGTAGTGGTAGAGGCAGTGTGGCATAGTGGACAGATCATTCAACCAGGACTCAAGAGACTAGGGTTCTATTCCTGGCTCTGCCTCTAGCCTACTGTGAGCACATCACTTCCCCTCTCCTTGCCTCAGTTTCCCTATCTGCAAAACGGGGATAATGGTACTGACCTCTTTTGTAAAGCACATGGAGGAAAATCCCATTACTGTATCAGACACAGATTAATTTATGAGTCAGAGAAACCTTTCCATGGTCCCTGGCAGCTCCCTCCAAGCAGCTTTCTGTGATAGACACTCACAGGTTAATTTACAGAAGAAAACGCTTCTAGCTGAAACTGGCTGTAAGTAACTTTCCCGATTCTCCTCCACTGAACAAACAACTTTCCCCTTGCAATGACCCCAAGGAGTTCTAAACCCTGCCTACCGGACAGAAACTGGTGTCTCTGCCTGAAGGCTGCAGTTAGAAATGATTGACCCTGTGGTAGGGATGGGTTCTGCCAACTTCAACTGCTGCTGCAGCAAAGCGAGAGAGATACCTGGTAGAACCCAATGTCAAACACTTTCTGGGGTGTAGACACAGCTCTGGCCGATAGGAATAGAGTAGCTCACCTGAACTCTTAACCCACGCCACGTGCATACCTTAAGAATCACTTAACCAGCTAGTTGCATCTTTAAAATAGACCACTGCAAAGCACATATAGAATGCACAGTTATGATTCATTTTAAATCTGCCAGTATACTTGTAAAACTTACCCCGTTCTTTTTAAGGTGCGCATATGTCCCCATCACCGCAGTATCTGAATGCCTCAGTCTTTAATGGATTCCTCCTGTGAGGTCAGGAAATGCTATCGCCTTCAATTTTCCAGAAGGGAAACTGAGGCAAAGAGCGGCTAAGAGGAAGTCTACACAGCTCATGGAAGCGAGCCTCCTAGTCCAAGTGCTAGTGTAGACAGTGCTTTGAAGTTCAGCTCAAGCTGGAAGTCTGTGGTAGAGAAGGGAGCTGTATGTGGGTCTTTGAAGTCCGAGGCTAGGGCCTTGACTATTGGACCATCCTTTATCTCCCACTACAGAGTGTAGTCGTGTTAGAGGATACTTCAGAGCAATGGGTTAAAAACAAAAATATAAGAATGGCCATACTGGGTCAGACCAATGGTCCATAGAGGCCAGTATCCTGTCTCTGACAGCAGCCATACCAGAGTTTCAGGGAGAGTGTACAGAACAGGGCAATTTTAGAGTGATCCACCCCCAGCTTCTATTCCTGGCTTGTGGTAATCAGAGGTTATGGGTCTATCTATTGACAGTGTTTCTAAAGGACCCACTGATATAGCACATAAATGTTTTTAGGGAGAGGAATTTAAAAGAGTATTTCCTGGCAATGGTGGCTCTTCCACACTGGAATGTTGCACCTGTTTAATTAAATTGGTTTTAGTTAAACTAGTGCAAGTCCTGTGCGTTACAAGCATTCCAGGGTTGTGTTGGGGGCCATACAGTTAAAGGCGCTAATGTTGGGCAAAGAAAGAGAATTCTGGCAGTGGAGGTGCCCTGGGTCTCCTTCATTAAGGATTTGGAAGAAAAAGTTATCACTGTAGGCAAAGCTATTCACTGTAAACAAACAGGCCTACAATATTCTCCAACATTATAAGATAAAGCAACTGAGCATTTCATCTGCTAATGTTGACAAAGCTGAGTCTTGCTGTAACTGAATTAATTATCTTTCCAGGCCTCTGGATTAGTCTCATTAGTAGCAATATAGTGGTAGAACGTCAGGCCCCAACCAGAATCAGGACTGCATGGTGTTAGACACTGTACAAACAGAGAGAGGCAGAGAGACAGTCCCTGCACCAGTCTACAGACCGACAAAGTGGGGCAGGGGAAACAAAGGCACAGAGAAGTGTAGTACCTTGCCCAAGGTCATGCAGGTTTATCAGTGGCAGAAATGAGAACACAACCTAGTTTTCCCAGGCCAGTGACCTATCACTAGAGTTTAAACTGGGATCTGGCTATATTCCCCACATCCACTCTCATTTTTTTCCTCTGTTTCCCCTCCATGATCCGTAAGGGACATGGTCAAGGGCTCGAAATGTCATGAGAATGATTAAAGGATTAGAAAACACGCCTTATAGTTATATATTTGAGGAGCTCAATCTATTTAGTGTGGCAAAGAGAAGGTTAAGGGGTGACTGGATTACAGCCTGTAAGTATCTACACGGGGAACAAATATTTGACAATGAGTTCTTCAGTCTAGCAGAGACGGGTGTAAAGTGATCCAGTGACTGGAAGTTGAAGCTAGACAAATTCAGACTAAAATTATGTCATAAAATTTTAGTACTGAGAATAATTAACCATTAGAACAATTTACCAAGGGTTGTGGGGAATTTTCCATCACTGACAATATTTAAATCAAATGGGATTTTTTTCTAAAAGCGCTGCCCTAGAAATTATTTTGGGGACGTTCTCCGGGCTGTGTTACACACAGGAGGTCCCATGGAATCTATGAATTGTCTATGCGTGGCTTTTGCACCAGTTTAATTAAATGAGTAGAAAAACCAATGTAATTAAATTGGTGCAATCCTCAAGTGTGGAAGCAGAACCACAGCCATGAAATGTTCTTTTCAATTTCTCTCCCCCAAAACACCTTGATACTATGACGATGGGTCCATTAGAAATATGGTCGAGAAATAGATACTTGACCAAGAAGAAAAGAAACAACCTCGGTCCAGATGCTCGTTGCTTCTGCAAGATCAAGCCTATGGATCCCTAGGAAATGGAACAAATAGAAGTGGGTAGAACCATCTCCATGGCATGGCTCCATCATCTCTCTGGCTTCCTCTGAGAGAGCTCCTTGGGCTTGTGGGTCCTCAGTAGGTGAGCTGGGGATGGTAGTGGCAAGGGCTGGGGCAGGATGTGCACCCTCTTGGGCATCCTTTCCAGCTCTCCTTTTGCGGCTCTTCAATGCTTTTCAAAAGAAAGCAATATGTCAAGGCACCCTGTGGGGTCTTTCCTGCTTCCCCAGTCCCACAGATGCTGTGCGAAGCTCAATGGAAGCTCTTCCCGGGGAGTTCTCCTAGTATGGGTCTGAAGGTCATACAGAACCAGCAGCATTGTAAAACACAGCCTGTGGCCTCCCTTCCCCATTCATTGCGGGTTAAGGGCTAACCCCATTGGCCAGAGTTTTAGCTGCCTTATCTAGCAAGATAGGAGGACAAGCAAACACCGTGGGGGTGAGGATTCACTTTCTATGTAAGTAGATATGCAAATTAAGCCCAGCCGGTGGCATTTTGGCAGGTTGCCAGGGTGCTTGTTGGTGCTGCAGAGTTGGGGCGCTCCTGCTACACCCATTCCTTTGGCTAAAATTCTACACACCCCTCCCTGCATGGCCTAGAACAAGGCGATGCCCAAGTGCTTTGGTTCTTGTTCGTTGCACTTGGCTCCCACACTGACACTTGGAAAGGTCTGGATTCCCTGCTGCCCATTTCCTCCGGAGGCGTGTGGGCACATTCACCGTTGTAATAAAAACATCATGACTCTGGGCAAAGGGCCTGATCCAACACCCATTGAGGGGAATGAGAGGCTGGGCTTGGCACCTACACTGCAGTAATTTTGCCAGCTTGTGAGACTTCTTTAGAGGTTATCCCTGGGGTACAAGCAGTAACTGTGTTTGCACTGAGCCAATGTCCCCATTTCCAGTTGTGTTTTCTCAACTCTGTCTTATGCTTCCTTAGCAACCCATAAATTCAGATGCCTGAATTTTTCTATCCTTCTCTTTTGACCCCCACGTAATGACCTTACTCTTTAAACCATGACAGGTATTTTCCTTCTAAAATACCTGAGGTTTAGGACAGGTAGTAAATGGAGACCTGCCTCGTTCTTTTAAAACCTGATACTGCAGAGCCACTGGCCAAGAACCCAGTCTTAGTGGCTCTTAGGGGGGGGGAAAGGATGTATTTTTCCTTCCTACTTTGCAAGTAGCACTGATGTTTTCCTTTAAAAAAAAAATAGAAACCTTTCTGGAGGTACAAAGCCATATTATGCTTCTAAACTCATTTTATTTCCCTCCCCTTGCTACAAATTTAGCACAGCAAATATATTATGCTGCCAAATTTAGGGCCAGATCCTCCATTCAACTGAAACAAATGGAAATATCCTCATTTCAGACTTGCTGAGACCCTGGCCCTAATTTATTCATAGACTCATAGACTCATAGACTTAAAGGTCAGAAGGGACCATTATGGTCATCTAGTCTGACCTCCCGCATGATGCAGGCCACAAAAGCTGACCCACCCACTTTCCCTTAACTCAGCTGTTGAAGTCTCCAGATCGTGATTTAAAGACTTCTATCCTGATGCTTAACGTTTTAACAAGGAGACTACACTGTATGAGGGGAGAGGGGACCGATCCTGCTCCCAGTGGCACAGCTCTCACTGCTGGATTTATTTTCACAACAGCCCTGTGATGGAAGATCCCCATCTTGCATTTGGGGAGCACAGGTACAGAGCAGATGACGTGACTTGACCAATCTCATGTAGGCAATCTGTGGCTGAGCCAGTCTGAGCTTAGATGACCCAATGCACGGACACTGTGAAAATGAATGCTGCTACATATATCATTAATAGAGACGGTCAAACAACAGGAGCATCCAACAGGGGTGTTTTGGAGAGCGTAGCTGTGGATTTTGATCTTGGAGATTGAGGGACTGTGGGTCTTTGATTAGTGCCAGGTTTTTAAGGCCCGGCTTGACAAAGCCCTGGCTGGGATGATTTAGTTGGGAATTGGTCCTGCTTTGAGCAGGGGGTTGGACTAGATGACCTCCTGAGGTCCCTTCCAACCCTGATATTCTATGATTCCTAACTTTTGTTTCCTATCTTTTATCCAGTTACTGATCTATGAGAGGACCTTCCCTCTTATCTCATGCCTGCTTACAAGCTTTTGGTAAGGGACCTTTTCAAAGGCTTTCTGAAAGTCCAAGTACACTATATCCACTAGATCACCCTTGTCCACATGTGTTGACCCTCTCAAAGAATTCTAATAGATTGGCGAGGCGCGATTTCCCTTACAAAAGCAATGCTGATTCTCCCCAAATGTTTTGTGTTCATCTATGCATCTGATAATTCTGTTCTTTACTATAGTTTCAACCAGCTTGCCTAGTATTGAAGTTAGGCTTACTGGTCTGTAATTGTCAGGATTGTCTCTAGAGCCTTATTAAAAAAATCAGTGTTATGTTCACTATCCTCCAGTCATCTGGTACAGAGGCTGATTTAGTGATGGGTTACATACCACAGTAAGTTCTGCAATTTCGTATCAGAGTTCCTTCAGAACTCTTGAATGAATACTATTTAGTTCTGGTGACTTATTGCTATTTAATTTATCAATGTGTTCCAAAACGGCAGCTGACGCCTCAATCTGAGACCGTTCCTCAGATTTGTCACTTAAAAAGAATGGCTCAGGTGTGGGAATCTCCCTCACAGCCTTGCAGTGAAGACCGATGTGAACAATTCATTTAGCTTCTCCGCAATGGCCTTGTCTTCTGTGAATGCTTCCTTAGCACCTTGATTGTCCAGTGGCCCCACTGATTCTTTGACAGGCTTACTGCTTCTGATATATGTAGGGGAAAAGGCTGTGTTATCATGGTGTAACTGTGCCTCTGTGGGTCACAACTGAGGATACCAAATTCAGGACAAACTGCTGAGAAATAGGATGGACACATCCCAAAACTGGAGGTTATTCTCCCATGAGATATACCAAATCAGCAACAAAAGTAAACTTCTGTTTTACTACACTGGCTAACAAGAAGTCATAAAAGCAGTTTCCTTAGGCATTCCAGTCTTTATATCACCACCCAAAAAACTAGACTTAAAGAAGCACTCATCTCTAAACCCAATCTCCTCAAATAAAAGGTTCTTCTGATCCCCAAGGACCAGTCACCCACCCGGGTCAATATACAACTCACATCTTACCCAAAAATCACGCTATTGCCAGTCCTTTAGTATCTAAAATCTAAAGGTTTATTTATAGAAAGAAAGGTGAGAGTTAAAATTGGTTAAAGGAGTCAAATACATACAATAAATGCAAAGCTCTTGGTTCAGGCTTGTAGCAGTGATGGAATAAACTGCTGGCTTGATACGTCTCTGGTTGCTTTCATATCATTGGAAGGACCTCAGTCCCCTTGTTAGAATGCTCCCATAGTCCAGAGGTTTGAGCAGGAAAGAGGCAAAATGGAGGTGATTCCAGGGCCTTTTATATCTTCTGCCATGTGAATGGAATCCCATTGTTCTTACTGTGGAATATTACAGTAACAAGATGATGTTTGGAGTCACATGTCCATGCATGATTTTGCCTAGTCACATCAGGAAATCATTACCTATACCTCAAACAGCACGTTCACAGGAAAGTTCCTTCAGGGTAGGTGGGTGTCTTCCATTGTGAGTCAAATGTTCTTTTGATGGGCCACTCTATTTGAATAGTCCCTCTCAACATTTTGATTAAGAAACTAAAATGAGACACATTCAACACAGCACACATTAAGTGGGTTAAAAACTGGCTAACAAGTAGATCTCAAAATGTAATTGTAAAATGGATGTTATCATTGACTAGATGTGGGTCCACGGGGATGGGCTACTTAACATTCTCAATGATATAGAAGAAAACATAACATTATTACTAATAAAGTTTGTAGATGACACAAAAATTGGATGAAGGGTAAATAATAAAGAGGGCAAGTCACTGATACCGGGCGAACTGGATTTCTTGGCAAACTGGACTCAGGCAAGCTACATGTGTATCAATATCACCAAATGAAGTCATACATCTAGGAACAAAGAATGCAGACATATTTACCAGCTGGGAGGCAGTGCCTCTGAAAAAGACTTGGGGGTCATGGTGGATAATCAGTTGAATATGAGCTCCCAGTGAAATGCTGTGGCTAAAAGGGCTGATGTGGTCCTTGGATGTATAAAGGGAAGAATATCAAGTAGGAGGAGAGAGGTTATATTACCCCTATATTGGCACTGGTGTGACCACTACTGGAAAACTGTGTCCTGTTCTGGTGTCCATCTTTCCAGGATGATGAAAAATTGGAGAGAAGAGCCACAAGAATGATTAAAGGACTGGAAAACATGCCTCAGAGTGAAAGAGAAAGGTTAAGGCATGAGATGATCACAGTCTATAAGTACCTACATGGGGAAAGATAATTTGATAATAGATAATAATTTGCCAGACAAAGCTATACAAAAAGCCAATGACTAGAAGCTGAAACTAAATAAATGCAGACTGGAAATAAGGAGCAAAATGTTAGTAGTGAGGGCAATTAACCACTGGAACAAAGTACCAGGTATTGTGGTGGCTTCTCCATCACAGACAATTTTAAAAGAAAAGGGAAAGGCATGGTTGGGTTTCTAAAAGATGGAGGAAGTCCTGTAGTCTGTGTTGTTCAGGAGGTCAGACTCAGTGGCTCCTTCTGGCCTTATAATCCATAGATCTATGAATAATGCTGCTACATGTATCATTAGGAGGGATAGACAGTCAACTAATGGGGGGAAGTGCATAATTGATCATGTATTTGATTAATATTATCCAGCCTTCTGTGGAGTTAGTTGAACAGCAAAAAGATGGTTTCAAAAATGTCACTTGATCAAAAATGGTCAAATATTATGATCAGAGTAACCCTACTATTAATTTCTGCTGTGTGCAATCACGTCTCCACTTCCTCATCTTCACAGGGCACAAGCAAGATAAGGAAAATCAGCCGAAGCAACTTAGTTAAGGGGAGAGGGACCAGTGGGCACCACAGAGGTTTCAATCTCAACTCAGCAGTTCCAAGGGGAAAGCAAAGACAATCCCTAATGAAAGCGAAAATGTAATTTAAAAATAATCTCCCTCTGAATCATTTAAGGGCCTATTTAGGGATTTCCCCCCAGATACCAACATCCATTGCAGAAGCAGCAAAGTGGAATTTTTAGCACCGTCAGCTTCCAAGCGTGGAAAATAGATTTCAAATCCATGCCTTCTATATTTAACCATCTTGTTCCTATTCAAGTTTTTTAGATATAATTCATCCTCACATATGACAAATGACAGACTAAAAGAGCGTGCCCGGAAAATATTAATAATTGAACTCAATGAGTTTTCCTAAGAGTTGCTAGACTCCAGAAATGTCATTCTTAGTATATTTGGGGAGGTGAGGGAAATAGAGACTTGTTTTTTTTTCAAGGCGAGCTGGAAACTGGACTGTGTGCTGTAGGAAGTCTCCCAGAGTATGACAGAAATAGGATTAAAGCAGGTGACACTTTGAACTTAGCTTAGATAACTGACCCTCAAAATCAACAGTCCAAAAGTTTAGTACACAGATTACATGGACATGTCTAGTTAGGTCTTCATCAAAGTGCCCCTGACTTCAGTAAGTCAAATTAAAATAAAGAAGACAGGTTGCTTGGGTTATCTCCTAATATTGTTTTAGCCACGTCTCAGCACTAATGGACAATTAGTGGACTGCGCGGTTCTTTATATAAAGCAAAGGAGGAGAATTCTTTGTCTCTTTGAGTGTTGGGGGGACGACTCTTTAGAGCTCTGAAATATACAAAAATTGCAGACGGGGGTGTGTGTGTGTGTGTGTGTGTGTGTGTGTGTGTGTGTGTGTGTGTGTGTGTGTGTGTGTGTGTGTGTGTGTGTGGTTTATTTTGGCCAGGCGGATTCCAAAGCAGAATATAGTTGAAAACAGATTCCTCCCCGCTTCAGCACCAAATCCTCTGCTCTTGATGCACTTGTAGAAAAGAAAAAGGAAGTCTGCACTTTATAAACAACCAAGTATATGCCCAGGATAAAAGGCAGGCTTTGGAACGCGTGTTGGTAAGAACTTTAATGACATTAGCAGTTCTTCAAACCAAAAAGGCCACATTATTTCTTATGCTAGCTGGTCCCCACCTGTAGCTTGACATTATATGGATGCAGACGTGTGTCTTTCTTTTAGGCCAACAAATAACGTGCCAGAAGAGAAAATATTGACCACTGCGTTTCAAAATTCTTGACGCATGCGGTAATACACTCCTCCCGAGAAAGTAAGGTCATAAAGGAGCACGAGCCGCTTCCTACCATACTACCGAAAGTGTGCCTCGCGCAACCGGTCCGCAGGGCTGCCAGAAATAAGACGATAAATCATAAATGCACAAACTCTGCTTCTCCGACACTCTCTCTCTCTCTCACACACACACACACAGTCCCGTTCTCTTTCCTCTTTCTTACACTCGTTTTAATTCTGTCTCATCCTTCCTTCCTCTCTCTGCCACACAGGCACATTCTGCCTTCCCTCGGTCTTCCACGTTCGCTCTGTCTTTCTCTCTTGCACTGCCCGCTAGCTCTCCCGGCCGCGCTCTATAGGCCAGGGTTTACGGTTCTATAGAACGTTTCCTGCGGCTGATATTCAGCCACTGTGCCTAGTAAAAGTATGCCCATGGAGTCAGTTCTCTGGGATTGGCCTCTGGGGCTTTCACCCCGGCCCTGCCTAATGCAGGATCCCGAGATCCATCGCAGCCTTTGCTTTCCACCTAACTTCGGGTTTGAGTCCTAATCTCGTCTCTCCCGGCTCTGGCTTTTCCCCTTTCCCCCCTGGCCGTGGGGTGGGAAGAAACCGAAGCGTTTGGCTATTGCATTTAACGCCCTCCTGGCTGATCCGCTGGGCGAGCCTCGAGGGCGGGCTTGGGGAGCCGGGGCCAGGAGAGAGTCACAAACGGATACAATGATGTCTCCGAATAAAGGAGGGCAGCCTCCAGTCTGGCCACCAAGCCCGCTTGCCAAGGGACGAGCCGCCGCGGCGGCAAGCTAGCGCCTGTCCCCATAAGCGCGCAGAGCATCAGCTATTAATGGAGTTCTAACTGGGGGCTAACAGAGCTGGCAAGCCACCGTCAGTGTTCACTCGGGACGGGCTGGGCGCTGCTAGGCTAGGAGCCTGGAGCGTTTCCTTCAGTTCAACGCTTGAAAGTTTCATTAAATCAGTACCTTGCCCCAGAACAACAAATGGGCTCTTCTCCGCCCCCCCCTGCTTCCATTCTAGTGCTAAGGGTTTAAAAATACAATTTATCTCCCCTGTCTCAAAGGACTGAAAAGAAACAAACTCCTTTTTCTTTGGCCAGCTGCTAACTGGGGTTACAAATGGAACGAAAGATACTAAAATGGAAAGCTCTGAGTCAGTTTGCTATTAAATAAATATCTATCGATCGATCTATCTACATACACCTTATCTATCTATCTATCTCTCTATCTACATACACCTTATCTATCTATCTATCTATCTATCTATCTACATACACCTTATCTATCTATCTATCTCATGTTATATACTAGTATATAATAGGCATGTAACATATATCACTATACAGCTATAAAACTATATATACACATGTATGTATTTCTGTCTCCTTATAACCATATATAAATACATATACACATAGCTCTCTATTGTGTGTTTTATATAGATATATTGAACAATCATTTATTTTCTTTCTCTCTCTTTCTAGTATGACTGTGTAATTGTGCGTAGACGTATTTAGAGCTAAATGGCTTCTTTCTTTCTTTCTTTCTTTCTTAAAAGCAAACCAATCTATTGTGTATAGGTTTTCTCCCCCTCCCCCCGAGCTAGAACATTTTTTTTGTTTAACTTTTAGGTGACGATCCCTGAAAGACAAGAAAAACAGACCTTTTCTTTTATACACTTCTAATCCCTTCTGTCTCCACTTTTTTTCTTTATAGCTCAAAGCATTGACACCCCATCCGTTTGTTTTGCTCCCTCCACGGTGAGTCTCTGCAGCCCCAGGTTGCCTTTGTGCGGATTTTAGAGCGACCAATTTATTTGTTCTTCTTCTTCTGTCTTTATCTGGGCACCTCCGTACCAACTTCGCAGTGTCCTGCTGCAAGCAATATGCGAGGAGTACCTATAGCCCGGAGGTAACCTCCTAACAGCTCTCGGGCTCGTTCCCTCTAGCTGGCTCATGTCTTGCTTTTGTATTGTTTTCTAATCCCACTCTTTTTCTATAAGAAAGTGTGTTTTAAAAGGATGCACTTTATTATCTACCCTAAAATCTTGAGCCTCCTTGATTCAGAAAAATCATCACACAGCGGCCCCAGTGTCCACGTTTTAAAGAACCCTCCGTTCAGTAAAATGGATAGTACTCCATCGATTTCCCCCCTGGAAGGCCACACAAAAGTGATGTTGTTGTTATTGTGTGTGGAACAGAGACAACGGTGTCTGTCTTTTGGGAAACAAGAAATAATAAACACGACGGGCGCTGAGAAAACGTTACGCGTTCAACATGATTGCACCCAAACTGTGTTGCTGCTGTTGTTTGTCTGGGGTTGTTTTCATCCTGTAATTTACAAGGTCTTTTCGGTACGGGGAAGGGTTTGTACTGGACAGAAGAAGGGGGGGGGGGAAATCAGAGATTAAAACAAAATAAAAACAAACATCTGGCTCCTTTCACCCACGGAAAAATATTTGTATAGTGCAGGAGATGAGGATTTAGTTTGTAGAAAGTGAAATCAACTTGGGTTCCGTTTTGAAACAATCTCGCTTTTCTCCCCCGCTGCTTTCTTCGGAGCGGAATGAGCTCTAGTTCTTTGACTTTTCGGGGCACACAAAGGAGGGAAGAGCTGGGAACAATTTGAGCCGAGGACTGTTGCCTGCCAAAGAAAAACAGTTTCGCTCGGCCTGAGAAGACGCGGAAACTGACATTTAGTTGCATTTATGAATGAAATGATCGCCATGTAACGCATTTGGCACGTGTCTAACACAATGAAAAGGTTTCGTGATCAGCCTTGGAAGACACAGACGCTTTGTGGATTCGTTGGACTTAACTTTAGTTTCTTCGCAAAGATAAACCCCGTTCGCATTTGTATTCCGAAGCTGATCACAGGGCTAAAGACACGCGTATGTTGGCCATATTAGCCAATGTTTTCTTTTTACCCCCAATCTATATTCTATTGCTGACCAGCCCCAAATACAACTGAAACTCCACGGTTTATTATGCTCCATCTAGCCACAAACAAGGAACACATATCTCGTGTGTGTGTGTGTGTGTGTGTGTCCACCATTTATATACAGTACAGTGGCAGACCCTCCTCAGACATTACAACTCCCCCACAGACACAAATCTTGGTTCTTGGCATTCAACTCCCATCATTTAGTTAAATTTTACTGCGGTCTGAATCATACAGAGAAAAAATTCTAGCGTTATTGTTCTTGGTGCTGTTTTGATACCAATAAACAAGTAATAATCGGAGCAGACCTCGATCCTTGTAGGCGAGAGTTGGTCCGCCAGACTCTCTGATTTCCCGGTCGGGGGCACTGAACTTTGCACGGGACTCAAGTAAAAACAACCAATCAATATTTCCTAACTGTGATTCTTTCGCCGTTTTTGAGGCGATTTCCCCGAAGTTTCTTCCCTTCTCTGTCTGATGCAGTGAAAAGTCCAAACGGCTCCGAAATTTGTATGTGATGCCGAGGAGCAGAAGGCGAAGAGACCCACGGTTTGTTTGGGAGATTCCCCCCCTAGTAATGGACAAACAACGTAAGATTCCGGTTCAAATGAACTAAATTCTACCCAGCAAATTTAACGTGACTTTCCAGGAACTGGGGGGGAGGGGGGGGAGGGGACCTATTTTCCAAATTATCTGCATCGTCGTTGCAAGGAAAGCGAGTTGCAAAATAAAACTTTACGCCCTGCAAGACATAGAATTGTCTTGGTAAGCAGCTGCTTTTAGGTTCAGATTTATTTTTAATTCCAGGGATGATTTTTAATTGATGGGGGGGGGAGGGAGGGAAAAGGGCAATAGTTGATGTGCATTTAAACTCTCAAATATGCACTAAATGATCTTAAAAACAATTTTACTTTTCAATTCAATCCCCGGCGTGGGACAAGCCTGGACGTTGGTACATCATCGCAACGAGAGCGATCATTAAGAAGGTATTTAGTTTTCTTTGGCTCGTTGGTTTGTTTATAGCCAACTTTAAAGCGTTTCTTTGTGTCCCGAGTCGCGCCGGAAAATACAAGATCCGCACGCACTTCGGGGTGGCTGGAGGAGAAGAAACCGGGACAAAAGATAGGGCATTTCAGCCACACACTGCCCAGGGAGACATGTCTGCAGAGAGCCCTGCGTTATCAGGGCACAACGTGTTAATAGGAGATAATTTGGCTCATGCCAGGGGCCTGCTTTTCGGTTTCCCCCCACACGCACTTTGGTGTTACACTAATGTAAGTTTCAGACGCCCGAGGATCTGTCAAATGATCGATTTCAGCTTCCGAAGCAGGGGAGTTTGTCGTGCCTCCCCACCCCAAAGGAGATGTGCTTTCCGCCGGTTTATTTGATGTTTTGGCTCAGAGAGACGGGGCTCTAGGTCACCTCTATGTGCCCATGGCTTCCCCATCGATGATTCGTAGTTATTGGGAGACTACACTAGAGGCAACCCGGACAGAAACTGGCTACTTGGATCAATGCACGGCTATCCGCTGCCTTCTGGATCAGTAGGAAATGAACCTTTCCCCAGAGATGCTTTCAAAGGCTGCCCAATTTTTTTTCATCTGCTCCCCAAAACGCCCATCGAACTGACTCCCAGTTCCAGTCCCAGCTGAGGACTTTCAATCCAATTCCTTTTTCATTCCAGTTCCGTGGAACAGATCTCGGGACAACACAACACAACACAGGCGCCAGAGTTTCCCACTCACCCAAAAGCCCAGAATCAGCCTCTAGAGTAGAGGGCCTGAGATTGTCTTTTAGTGCCTGCCCTACCTTGTTTGGAAATGTTTTATTGAGGCCAAAATCCACGGCTCGGGCAAAAGCTATAATAGGTGGCTGAGGACTTTACCAGCAGCCTTAAGTAAAGGCTTCAGGATCGGGCCCTGCCTCACTAGCCTAACCACAACTTTAGGAGCTGAGCCTTTGAACTGCGTATCCATGTCTGTACGGATCTGTGTAAGACTTGGGGGGGGGGATCTCTTGCCCAAGCCACTTCTTTATAGACACTAATGCTTCCCAGGACTTCATGGTAGCGCAGGGGCTAGAGGTTGCTATAAGTGTATAAATGGAGATGTTTGTAAAGTCAGTTTGCTTGCAGTCAAATAGGAGGTGACTTTGTGGGACACACATTTGGGCTGGGAGCCCCTTTAAACTGTAGTCAGGTGGCTCATGCCAAGCAGATGCCAACTGGGTAACATGCAGAGGCAGTGTTAGCCCATTGGGAGGCTGTGAGCAGGAACAATCCCCCCCCCCGCCCCTAAGTTTACTAATTGCATGATCTTCACAACTCAAACAAATAGACCAATATCACATGTGCCAATGCACTTGTTTCAACCCTCCATTCAATAAGATGAATGGTATTTTGGAGGTAATTCTAAAGCGGGGTTCCCTTGAGCTGCATGGGGCCCTAAGCAATTGCTTAGTCAGTTTATGCCTAGCAGCGCCACCACTGGCTCCATGCCGCCTGTTCGTGCTACTCCCCCACCCCACCTAGTCCTTTTACAAATGAGCGCCCCACCCTCCCCCCTCACAAAGGCCTGGCAGGTTAACGCTATGGGAATCAGGACACTGTCTGGCTCTTCAGGGCAGACATAGCCTCTATTTGTGACAGCTGCTCCCTGCCATGGGTTATACACTACAGTTCTGAGAGGCAGCCCCACTCCCATGCCAACATCTGCACCTCCTCAACAGCTCCCTGATAGGGGACCAGGGTTTGGCTACTTGGTCATGAATGTGGCTTCGTCCTCTCACAGCCACAGGTATCACCAGCAAGATCATCAGTGCTTGGGGGAGTCTACTCTAGAGAAAGCAAGTTGTTGTTGTTGTATTTAGGGGAATTGGCTAAGATTTTTCCCCCAAGTCAGGGACCATCCATCCCACTCCTGAAACATCTCCACTTGAGACTCCATTTCAGATCACATTCATAAACCCTCTTGTGTTAACATCAGTGCGGTGCTTTTTCTTATTCGATCATTGAGATGAATGGGGCAGTGTGTGTTTGTGTGTATGTGGGAGACAGATCAGTGTTATCTGCGCGCCACATGTTTTGCTTTGTTTTCATACATATAGAGATATGAATGAGCGGAGTTCCCTTTAAATAGCTCTTTTTATTGCCTGCTTTAACAGAAAATACAGAGTAGGCAGTGTTTGATATTACAATGTAAAACACATTGGTGTTATGCTATAGGGCTGGCTTGCCCCTCCCTCCTTTCCTGCTTCTGGCCCTCTCCCAAGTCTGGTCCAGACACACACCCCACCCCCTTCCTCATTCTAAGGCCACATTCCCTCCACCCCCAAGTCAAATTGCCTGCCTCTCTGCATGCGTTCACACACACACACACATGGGGTTTAGCCTGTCCAAAGTAGACTTTCAGTTAATCTTGATATGAACCTCTTTAACAGTATAAATAGTAGAGTAATAATTGCTTTCATTTCTGTAGTGGCCCATATTCAAAGGCCTGTTGTAGCCTGGTATAATATAAATCTTAAATCAAAGCCACAATCATGCCCCTTAACAAAGAAGAAAATGCAAAAACTGGTAAAGAAACAGCAAACTTGAACCTCTCTCCCATACACACATCAGCCCACAATTGTACAATAAATTACCCACCCACCCCCCAAAAAAACCACCTCTCAAGGAACCAACAACTGAAGCTGATCAAGTGAGTAAGAAGTAGAATTCCCAGCTGAAATTCAAGGAACCTATTCCAAGAGAAGAACCCTAATGGTGAGTTTGAGTATGTCTCACACGTTGTACTGCACAGAAGCAATCTAGATTGGGAAAATGTGAAGGTGCCACCAATAAAAAGTTGCAAACAACTAAAGGAGGAGAATTGAGGCCTGAATGCTTTTTTACACCCAAGCCTCATCTAGCTAGGAAAGTTGCACCAGTTGAACTAAAGATATGCTTTTAAATCCAGTTAGTGCAAACTCCTGTGTGGACACTCTTTTAAACCAGTTTAAACCAGGTTTATCTTAATTTAGTTTAAATCAGAATTGGATTAAGCTAAACCAAACTAAAACACAGCAGAAGAGAGGAAGGATGGTCCACTGGTTTCATGCTACCCTATGGAGTCCTGGGTTCAGCTTTCTACTGATGACCTGTATGACTTGGGCAAGTCACTTAGGGTATATCTACCCTATGGAGCCTAGAGTAGCATAGTTATGCCAGTCAGGGGTGTGAAAAAGCCCCCCAGGGCTTGTCTACACTTGCAACACTACAGCTGCACAGGTGTAGGGCAGCAGCGCTATTGTAGTGCTTCAGTGTAGACAATACCTACGCCAGTGGGAGGGTAAGTGCCATAGTGCAGCCAGTCTCAAACACTAAAGCTCTGAAACGGGCTATATTTATGATACCTGATATATCTATGCCAATGGTAGGCTCTGTAGTTTAGACATAACCTCAGGGCTGGTCTACACTACAAAGTGAGGTCGGCTTAACTACAAGTTTCAGGGCTGTGCGAAATTTCACGCCCTGTACGATGTAGTTAAGCTGACCTAAGCCCAAGTGTAGACACCACTAGGTCGATGGAAGAATTCATTCATCAATTTAGCTCCCACTTTTCGGAGTGGTGGATTTCCTACCGCGACGGAAGAACCATTTTCATCATTGTAGTAAGCGTCTACCCTGCTGTGTTACGGTGGCACAGATGTGGCTTCCCATTGTAGCATTTCAAGTGTAGTCATACCGTCAGACTCCAAAGGTCTGTAATGGGCAATATGTTTATAGCCTTGTCTACACTACAGGGGTAAGTCGACCTAAGTTATGCAACTCCAGCTTCATGAATAACATAGCTGGAGTCGACGTAGCTTAGGTTGACTTACTGTGGTGTCTACACCATGCTGCTTTGATGGGAGACACTCTCCCATTGACTTCCCTTACTCTTCTCGTTCTGGTGGAGTCGATGGGAGCGTGATCTGCAGTCGATTGAGCAGGTCTTCACTAGACCCGCTAAATCGACCCTGGTGCATCGATCACCGCAGCATCAATCCCCGGTAAGCGTAGACATGCATATCTACACTATGGAGCCAATACTGCCATAGCTATGCCGGCATAGCCCCCTAGGTAGAGGCAGCCTACACTGACAAAAGGAGTTTTTCTGCTGTTGTAGGAATACCATCTCCCTGAATACAGTTATCTGTGTCAACAGAAGCAGTCATCTGTCAGCTAGCTGTGTCTACACTGGGGGTTTTGTTGGCATAACTATCTTGGTCAGGGGTGTAGTTTCTCTCATGTAGACACAGCCTATGGCCTTGGCTACACACAAAAGTGGTACTATTTTAACAATACTAGTACAGTTAAAGTGCTACAATGCCTCTAGCGTGGACACAGTTATACTGGTAGAAAGGTGCTTTTTACCAGTTTAGCTTATTCCTGCAGGAGTTGGGGAATAGTTATATCAATATGAGGCAGCTTTATACTGGTGTAATTGTGTCCACACTAGTGGTTGTATTGATATAACAGCAAAAAAATCACACCCCTGACTGAAATAGTTTTACCAGTAAAAAAATCTGTGTGTAGACCAGGTTTTAGGAAGGTGCAGGAGAGAAGCATCATTCTCTGGTTGCCATTATTCATGGCCTTTTTCCTAGAAAGGTGAATCAGGACTTGATTCCTTTGAAAAAGCTAATAAAATTCCAGCTCAAAATGCAACTATGGAAACGGGAGGAGAGTTATCAACATGTAAGATAATGTTTAGTTTCCCTGTGCTTTTCTTTTCCAAAGATTTGATATAATCCTGATTTTAGGGGTGAATTCTACTTCTTATTCACTTGATTAGTCACAGCGGGCTGGGAGGGTTGCAAGCACTTTGGAGGACAAGATTAGAATTCAAGATGGACTTGATAAATTGGGGAATTGTTCTGTAATCAAGAGGATGCAATTCAGTAAAACCAAATGCAAAGAACTACACGTCGAAAGAAAAAATGGAATGCACAGCTACAAAATGGGGAATAACTGGTAGTACTGCAGACGAGGATTTGAGGGTCATAGTGGGTTACAAACTGAATATGAGCCAACAATGTGATGCAGTTGCAAAAAAAAAAGGCTAATATTGTTCAGGGTGTGTTCACAGAAGTGTTGTATGTAAGACCTGGTGTACATTTAAAATTTAGGTTGACATAGCTATGGCACTCAGAGGTGTGAAAAATCCACACCCCCGCACACCATAGCTATTCTGATCTAACTGCCAGTGCAGATGTATCTAGGACAATGGAAGAATGCTACTGTCCACCTAGATACCGTTGCTCAGGGAGGTGGTGTTCCTACAGCAATGGAAAAACCCCTTCCATCGCTGTAGGCTGCCTTCACACTGCAGTTATGGTGGCATAGCTACAACACTTCACCTATGTCGCTATAGTGCCGTAGTGTAGACATGGCCTAAGACGTGGGCGGTAAATATTCTGCTCTACTCGGCACTGGTGTATTGTGTCCTGTTTTGGGTGACACGCTTTAAGAAAAATGTGGGCAAATTGGAGAAAGTCCAGAGAACAGCAACAAAAAATGATCAGAGATTTAGAAAAATCTGACCTATGAGAAAAGGTTAAAAATACTGGGTATGTTTAGTCTTGAGAAACAAAGACCAAGCGGAGACTTGATAACAGTCTTCAAATACGTCAAAGGCATTACACAAAGGATGGCGATCGGTTGCCCTCCATGTCCAGTGAAGGTAGGACAAGAAATGGGTGGTTTGATCTGCAACAAGGGACATTTATGTTAGATATTAGGGAAAAACTTTCTAACTCCAAGGATAGTTAAGTACTGGAATAGGTTGCCAAGGGAGATTGTAGAATCACCATCGTTGGGGGTTTTTAAGAATAGGCTACATAAACATCTGCCAGGGATGGTCTAGGTATCCTTGATGCTGGCTCAGTGCAGGGAGCTGGACTTGATGACATCTCGAGGTCTCTACATTTCTCTGATTCTCTGATTGAGTTCCTTGTGTGGTTAAGGTGATCAGAATTTGGCTCAGCATCTCTGTCCAGGAAACCAAGGCTGAACTTTAAGCTCATATTTAAGACCCATTGACTTCAATTTGCCTCAAGCACTTGCTTAAAGTTAAGCATGTGTTCAAGTGATTTGCTGAATGGGAACGGACATATCTATGTGTTGAAACACTTTGCTGAATTGGGGCCGACGTCTGGACAAAAAAAAAAGTTAATAATTATTCACCGTTGCTCAGGCACAGCTGTAAAAGAGGAATCAAAGCATCATTTAATAAAGAATTTTAAGGTAGGTCATTCCCTTCCCTTCCCTTTCCTCCCCACCCCCCTTCCCTCCCAAGCATATTTCAAGCACATTAGATGTTTGTCTCTGTCTCGCTGTCAATGGATCTTGAACACATGAATGGGGAGAGCAGGAGAATGAATGGGGCACTTCAAAGAAAAGGCAAACCATTACTAGGAAATCTGTTTATAGAGAGAATGAATGATTATGAGGGAAGATGCTGACAGAGAGAGGAAGAGAGCCAGAGAGAGTTTGCATGCTGCACAGTTACTTAGCCCAGTGGCTCTAAAACTTTTTGCTAGCAAGCACCTCTTTTTCCCTTGACCCCCCCCCCCAGTCTAGCCAGGACCCCCTTTCCATTTAGCGATATGAGAAGGGCAGAGTGGTTATGATCTGACAACAGTCTGTAACCCCCCCTTGTGGTCATGACCCCTAGGTTGAGAAGCCCAGATTTAGCCAAATATCTTCACTATTCCCTCCAGGTCTCATAATTCACAGGTTTCTGGTATCTGACCCCAATTTAGTAGATAGTTCTTCTGCTGCTGCAGCTTCTTTGTTGTTGTTGTTTTTGTGCCTGTAGACTCTGATTTGGGCTCAAAGCCCACATACACATACAATAACAAGACAGTCCTTGCCCAAAAAAGCTTACAGTCTACATGATAGAAAGACAGCTAGATGGGGTGACAAATGGTATAGAGCAAATAATACCTACTGCTCATAGAGCGCTTTTCCTCTATAGCTCTCAAGGTGCTTTACAAAGGCAGTCCGCATCATTATACAGAGGGGGAAACTGAGGCACAGAGCAGGGATCTGAATAGCTCAAGGTCACCTAGCAGGCTAGCAGCCAAGCCAAGAATTGAATCCAGGTTTCCTACATCCCAATGCCATGCTCTAGCCACAAGGCCACTGTAACACTGAGATAACGCAATGCTCGGAGGCCCCATTGAGGGAATCAGGAGCCCCTTGTGCTAGATTCGTAGTTTTGCAATAAAAAAAATCTTCCGTGCTATTTGGCAGAAAAGGACAAATGCCAGGAGCGGACTTGTGCCATGCCAATTGCTCTTTCCGCATTGCTTTGGCAAGATGCTGACAATCTTCCAAACACCTAGTGCCACACGCGAACCCCTTGTGCCGGGCTCATGGCATGGAATGTATTAATCGTACAGTAATGAACAGGGAAGGTGAGTCATACTGCCCAGCACTGGCCTTATTCCTAGTGGTAACTGACTGGCTTACCAGCTTGCGCGTTGTATGGATCACGTCACAAGAGACAGCACTTTCCAGGGAACCCCCCCCCCAGCCCCAGGCTGACTCTTGGAGTATTAGCACCATAGGCAAGAAGAACATTTAGAAGATACACGCCAGGCTTCCATCCTTTAGGCCTGGCAACGAGAAGTGTGCCAGCCAGGCTCTGCTAGCTCAAGCCTGGTGTATGGTTCAGAGGAATGTGTGGACCCAGTAGAGAAGACGGTTTCAAAAGGCCAGTGGCCTCCAATGGGCCTCCATAAGTTTGGCAGCCTAGCTCGGAGTCTGCATCCTGCCACTTCCGCCCTATGCCACAGCTACCGTGCAGTGCCACTCACTGTCTGGTCTGGGTGGTCACATTGGCGCACCCCCGCTGAACTCCCTGGTAAGAGTTCACTGCAAGCTCCTCCGTCTCCCCCAGACTGCTACAGTGGTGTAGCTTTAAATAGCCTTTCATGTAGGTGGGCACCTTTCCGCTCTCGCTGACGCAATCATCTCCTGTTCCAGTTTGGGATTGTATAATCAAAAGTGAAAGATGTAAGTAGCTCAGCCTCCAGCTGAGCGTTAGCCAAGGCAGCAACCAGGCCAGCTAGCTTTCAAAGGCTGGTTTTCAACTACCCAGGTTGTTAAAAGGAAGAGACAGGGAATGGAAGCCAGGTTAGAGAGGCAGGATGGCCTTGCTGATAGGGCCTTGGCCTGGATACCTAGGTTATATCCCCAGATCTGTCACACACTCTCTCTGTCACATTGGCAAGTCATTTAGAACCAGACCTTCATTGATTTTGATGGGAGTTACGTACCTAAATGCTTTTGAGGATCTGGGCCTTAGTTCTCCAGCTTTAAAATGGGGCCAATAATCTTCCCTTGGGCCTACCCTTTGTTCGTCTTGTCTAATTAGACTTTAACTTCATCGGGGCAGGGACTTTCTCTCATTATCGGTATCTATGGTGACTAGCCCAATGAGGCCTCAAGCTCCATTGGACTCATGTGCCCTGGTAATACCAATGATCATTTAAAGACTAGGACCTGGTCACCACTAAAAAGCTACGTCAACCCAGCTATGTTGCTCAGGGGGGTGGATTTAAAAAAAAAAATCCACACCCATAAGTGGTGTGGTTAAGCCAACCTAGGTCCCTGGTGTAGACAGCACTAGGTTGACGGAGGAGGTGGATTATCTATGCCCATGGGAGAACCCTTCCCATTGGTGTAGGTAGTGTCTACAGCAAAGTGCTACAGCTCATAAGAAGGAAGAGGGCGAAGAGAGATACAAACATGGACATTGCCTCTTCCTCCTTCTCTCGAGTTCTAAGGCCTATTCCTACTGGCATAACTTAATGTGGGCAGTCACGTTACAGGCACTACATAACCGGAGGAATGCTGCCAACAAGGCTCACATTCAAGCTCAATACGCTGGTGACATCGTAAACCACTCACGCTTCACTCTCCTGGGGGACCTGTGAATTGCAAAGTTATCAATACATCTGTTGGGTGACATCATAACAAATGGGTTCAGAATGGCGCTCAAGTGGCTAATGATGTAATCGTCTCCCCAAGATGTATTTATAGCACTGGGCATGTGGAGGCACGAATGTTTTTGCAATGCGCATGACATTTTGCTCCCTCCTGCATCATGTTGTCTCGTCCCCATGGCCCAGCTTTCATATTACTCTTGTATCTCTTCTCCCTGTTCCAGGGGGCAAATCATGAAGGTCTTAGGTTTACTCAGAGTATGTCTACATCAGAAACACAACTGCAGCTGTACAGCAATGGAAGGGGTTCTTTTGTCCCTGTAGTAAATCCACCTCTCTGAGAGGTAGTAGCTAAGTCAATGGAAGAATTCTTCTGTCAATCTAGCAGTGTCTATACTGTGGCTTAGATTGGCTTAATTACATTACATAGGCTGTGAAATTTTTCAGAGCCCTGAGCAATGTAATTTAGCTCAGCTAACTGTAGGGTGGATCAGCCGTCAGTCATCACTCAGGGCTGGGCTACACTGAAAACTGACATCAGCATAGCTACGTCGCTCATCTGGGGCTTTTGTTAGCAGTTTACCTGTGGCCACATCACTTTGAACTTTATATATACTAATATTCTTATATACTGTTACCCCTTTTCATCCTGTGTGGCTAGTCAAGGTTCGGGGCCCTGGAAAGTAGAAATTGATGGAGTCTGGTATTTTCTTTGACGCAGCCTTGTTTGTTTACAAGGAAAGTACAACGTCCTGTGGCTCTGAACACAAAGGGAACCAATAACAAAAGGAGTAGTTTCTTTGCTTGCAACCGCCAGCCTCATTAGCCAACATCAGGCCCCAAAGCTTTTTCTAGGGTTACACTGCAAAGATTCCTGGTTGGTCTTCTTGCCTCTCCCTGGCTGTCTGTTCCCAAGCCTAAGCTACACCTATCTGTTCTCAGGCCTGGTCTACACCTAAAACTTAGGTCTGCCTAGCTACATCGCTCAGGGCTGTGGAAAATATCTTGCCTGGTGTGATGTAGTTAGGTCAACCTAACCCCCACATATAGACACAGCTAAGTGGATGGAAGAATTCTTCTGCCAACCTGCCTGGCACCTCACGGAGAGAAAAATCCCTTCTATCACTGTAGCAAGGCTCTGCTACACGACGCTACCATGCCATAGCTGCAGCACTGCAGGCTTGTAGAGTAGCTATAGCCTCGGTTTCTGTGTGTTCTTTCACACGTCCACCTGGTCACAATGTCCAGTTGAACTTTCCACCCGCATGGTGCTAGTTTCTGGGCAGGATCTATTAGGCATTGTTGTAGGTGTGTCTCCTTAACTGTCTCTTCCACCGATCTTAAAGGAGGACTCACTCACCCACCAGTTGGAAGGAGGGTTTTACTCAACCCATAACAAGCTTTCAGCCAGCTCATCGCCACATTTCACAGAGGTAGGCTCCCAAGCTAAAATCACCCTCAAGACTGCGAGGAAGGCTTTGTCTACAGCCATGTCTACATACAAACATTGGTTGATGGAAGTTACATTGGCATAGTGCCACCACAGTTAGGCAACGTCTATGCTTAAACCGCTCCAGCTGGACCACTGTAGTGCTTCAGTGTAGTCATTCACTACAGCGAAGGACTTCTTCCCTTGGCCTAGTGGTGTCTACCATGGGGCTTTGGTTGGCTTAACTATGTTGCTCAAGGATGTGATTTTTTCATAACCTTGAGCAATGTAGCTAGAGCAACCCAAATTTTAGGTGTAAACCAGCCAAAGAGTGGCTTGAGAGGAAGAATGGCCCAGCGGTCAGGGCATTAGCCTAGGATTTAGGAAACTGGAATTCAAGTCCCTGCTCCACCATAGACTTCCTGTATGAACTTGGGCAAATCATTTAATCTGCCTGTGCCTCTATTCCCACTCTGTACAATGGCTATATTATCTCCCTACCTCACAGGGATGTTGTGAGGCTAAATACATCAAAGATTATGGGGCTCTCAGATACTACAGTAAGTAACCAATATAGCTAGATTTGAGTCTAAGGTTGCCTTTGAGCCATACGTCAATAAGAGGACAGAACCAACCTTTGAGCCAAACTCCTGCAAAACTTGGAGGAAGCTTGCCTCCAGACCCAGACTTTGCAGCTGGCCCACATCAGAACCAAAGCCCTGGTTTCAAAACACTCTAAACTTCAGGAAAGTTTTACTCCAAGATCAGAACCCTATAGCTTGGGCTTGTGTGTAATTTTTAGCGGTCTATTTACTGTCAAGGTGGAATATAAATATGAATCTGGTTTTGAATTAAAAAAAAAAGGCAATTGTATTTTTGTGTGTGTGTGCTGTGACCTGACCTGCTAATCTCTTTTTCTTCCTTTAAAGTTGTCTTCTAAATCTGCACATTAAAGGTGATTAGATACCTAAGGGACTTCCCATGTCATTAGTTAATACTTTCGAGCTTGTTTTGGTTCCAGCTAGCAGTAATGCAGGGCCCTTTTGCTAATACATCACCCTGCTCAAAGACGCCTGCACAGTCTCCAGATGATATACCCCACCAGTGTCTGCCTCTGTCCAACTCGCAGATTGGAGAGTCGGAGACGAGTTTAATTTAAAGATGATCCGCCCTTGGGCTGCCAAAGGAAATGGCGTGTCAGCTACGTCAAAAATAGATACTGTTGTGCAGATATATGGAGGGCGAGATGGATGCTGCCAGTGCTATTAATTACCTGGATTGCCTTTAAATGTCAAAGCAAATCCTTACCCATTCCTTCTTCAAAACCTAAATCACAAAGAGAGACAAGGTCAACCCTAGAAGGCTGGAATGCTGGAAAAGGAAAAAACATATACATAATGGTGTGTGTGTGTGTGTGTGTGTGTGTGTGTGTATGTATACTAAAAGGCATGTTGAGCTATTGAGTTGAGATTTTGGAATGTTACTAGATTGATAAATAAATAGGTAGATACCAAACATTAAAAAAACCCTAATTCCACATGCCTTATAACGCCTGATACTTCTCCCACTGAAATCAGCCCTAACAGCAGCAGGAAATTCTATGCTAACATTATTTGCTCACATTTTACCCTCAGTCTTTTCAGTATTGTTCAGTTGAAGGTCTAACCATATGGGAATGCAAAGGAGACTGGAAAGATCTTGAGCTCCCTTGGAGTGACTGCAGACCAAGCTGGGCCTTTTAGACTGTTGCTTTCGCCACCACAAACAAATTCAGGCAAACATGACACCTACATGCCTGGCCTCTCAGCAAAGCGCGCACCAGCTGGTAATAGACACGACTTTAGCCAATGGCCAAAGCCTCTTTGGGGCTTGAAGATGGAGAAACCTTTTGTGATTGAGACTCAAATCCCACAGCTGGATAAATCAAAGCGGCTAAAGTCTATTAAAAATGCTGGAGTCTTTTTTCTTTTTTATCCACATGAACGTTTTTAGGGCTCTTTTAGGTTTCAAAAATCTGCCCCGCTTTGTTGCAATCATGTTCTCAGCCAATCATGTCAAAAGACTGAATGTAATACAGTGCAGTGTTGCTTTAACTCCGTTCCCATAAGGGATTAGCTAGCGAGGCTTGGAGACATAGAAAAGGAATGTAATCGCGGTAGACGTTTATCACTAGCATGGTTGCTACGGGCACACGGCTGATTCTTGTACTCTTCTTCCTTCAACAGGATCGTCTCCTCTAGATAACTGGGGACATGCTAGCAACCAGATGCACATTAGACACTGATTTCAGGACAGCACATCTGAGAGCCCAGTAGGTTTCCATGCATGGTACGTGGGGTAAAAATGTAAAGAATTTCTGATAAACACATTTGGAAAGCCACTTAGGGCTACTAGAGAGACATGGAACTGGGAAGGAAGGGAGGATGTGCGTGTGTGTGGTTTAGTTATGAGCCGCCTGGAGTCTGAAAGGGAACTGTGCATCTGTCCCGAAATGTATTAGTAAGCTATCTGCCCGCTGGCTCCTAAGACATCAGTCAATCAACACCATTCTCTTATCCCCCGTCTCGAAACCAAAGAATTTTAAAGGAACACTGCCGAGGGTGGGAGGCTATGAAACAGTGACTCCACCTTAAGGATTGAGCTATACCGTTTTTGTACCACTTTAGCTCTTTTGGTTAGGGGTGTGGGTTTTTTACCCCAAACAGTTAAAGCGGCACAGTTCCCAGTATAAAGGAACTTATGCCAGTACAACTTATTCTCCTTTTCATATGGGAATAAGCTACACTGGTATACGCATCTTTCTACCAGTATAGCTGCCTCCAGCTGGCGGGGGAGTGGATTGCACCAACTGAAGTATACGGTTACATTTGTCTGCCCTGCGGTTAGCTCACAGTTTGTCTGGTTTTTCATTTTAGTTTTGTCTTTCAGTGAAGGCTGTAGGGATGAGCTAAACAAACAGTGCAGTGGCTATGACCCTACAATAACAACGCAGGCCAGGCTTTTCCCCATCATCACAGCGGAGAGTGCTCCCATCTCTGGGTCGGTCTGGCTGGCACCGGAATCCTTCCATTCGGAGAGAGTGTGCAACTTGCAAATGAAAACACAACAGGCCAAGGTGTCAGCTCCTCTGTTCCTGCACTTGAGGTTTGGCTTTAATGACCTCTGGGCTCCCCTTATTCTGGGACTCTGCCTGCTCCATCTTACATTCTGCCTCCCACGGTCTCCATGGGGAGCAGAGAATAGCTGGAGTGCAGTGCTTTCTGGCCAGGCCCCAAGATTCCCAGATCTGGACCCTATACCAGGAGCTTAGCGCCTTTATACCCGTTCAGCACTGGCTCAGGAGGCTCCTTGTACAGAGGGTATTCTCAGGGGACTGTTTCTGCCCACTTTAAGGCACCTTTATGTTGCCAGACCCACGTAAAGGTGCCTTAGTATAACACATCTCAACCTTTCCAGACTACTGTCCCCCTTTCAGGAGGCTGATTTGTCTTGCGTACCCCCAAGTTTCACCTCACTTAAAAACTCTGTGCTTACAAAATCAGACCTAAAAACACAAACGCTAGTCCTGACCAGTTGCTCCCTTTCTCCTTTTTACCACACAATTACAAACTAAATCGATTGGAAGGTAAATATTTCAGTGTGATACTTGAGCTGGTTTTTCATGTGTGATAGCCCTGCACTTGAAAACCCCCCTACCCCAAACCCATCCTGTGACCCCTCCCGGTAGCTTCAATCCCCAGGATGAGAACCACTGATCTAGATGAGCTGAGAACCACATGGAAGACCTTTGAGTCCCCCAAGGGTACATATACTCCTGGCTGAGAACAACTGGTATAACAGAGTCAGGCTCAACAGGTAGATGCTTTGTATTCTTGACCTGTCAGCATAGGCCATGGCCTTGAGAACTGGGGTGTTAGAGTGGTCAGAGCAGGGGACTACAAACTCCTCCTGACCACTACTCCTGGCTCAGCCACTGACAAGTTGCAAGACATGAAAGCCGCTCTCTGCCTCAGTTTCCTCCTCCGTAAACGGCGTGTAATAATGGGTACTAGGCTACTGCGCCAGGCTATTCTGAGGCCTCATTAATGCATGTAAAGCGCTTCGCAAGCCTCAGGAGAATGGCAATGTGGAAGTGCAAAGTATTATGATAAATACAGTGCGTGCCACTTCGCAAAGCTAATCAATAACTAATATGCATAATGATACTTTGCACTTCTCCAGCATGCGCCTCCCACTGCAGGAACACAAGGCACTGTGTAAAAGTGGCTAAGTATCATCTCCATTTTATGGTTAGGGAAACGAAGGCCGAGGGTAAGTAGCACACTCATATTGTCCCAGAGCCACCGGCTGAGACGGGAATAGAACGCCTGACTCCCAGCCCCATTGACCAAAGATGATTCCTGATTCCTCCATGGCTTGCCACTAAAAGGCGCTCCGGGGGATGTCCATTTCTGAGACGTGTGCTCTCACTGTGCAATTTCACCCTCAGAGATGGAGGACTACACCATGGTCCTAGTGCAGGCAATGGGCATTTTGCCACTGAGTTCAATGGGACCGGGATCTGGCTCCTGAAATCGTTTTGAAAAGCCTGGAATCCAGCCCTTCTCCAATCAGCACCGGTTTCTCAGAGCGCTACTAAGACCAGCCTAATCCAAGTCCCATAAATGCATTGGGCCCAATTCTGGCCACAGGGCACATCAGGCTTTCACTGAAGTCAATGGGATTTTTGCCATCAACTCCAATGAGAACAGAGTTAAACCATCACGACAATGCACCTGCCACTGGAATCAATGGGCAAAATTCTACCCCTGCATATTCTCATGGAATCCCACAGACGTTCATTCCCTCTGGGGCACCTGGCATTGGCCATTGTCGGAAGACAGGCTATTGGCTAGATGGACCTTTGGTCTGACCCAGTATGACCGTTCTTATGTCAGTGGGGCTGGATGGGTGTAATTGAGGGATGAACAAAGCCCAAAGACCTACACGCCTGGGAGCCAATGCAGAGTTCCTGGTGTTGTGGCTAGAAACACTGCCCCATAAAACCACTTATGAGCCTATGGGATGTTGGTAAACGCCCCTCTGCATAGGAGCAAAGGGATTGTAACAATCATTTCATTACGGGCTCAGTCCCACTCAAAGCTTTACCCGATTAAGAGCTGCAGAATTGGACCCCAAAGAGTGTCCGGAATCTTCCCTTTATGCAACACACACTTGGCAGGTTACCTCTCTGGTGAGTGACTCCCCTCCTTTACCAAGCAAGGCATTCCACCCTGCATCTGGCAACGCTGCTTTCAACAACTCCAGCTACCAGCTTAAAACTGATGCCGCTAGAGTCCAAGAGGCAGGGAGACAGAGAGCCAAGGTATTTGGGATTTTTATGGGGTGGTTTTCGATTCATAGATTCCAAGGGACTGCTGTGACCGTCTACGTCTACACTGGCAGAGTTCCAGCGCCGCTCAGAGAGTGCTGAAGGAAAACCGCTGTTGTGTGTTCACACTGTCAGCTGCCTGCGCAATAGTGTGTTCACACTTGTGGCACTTGCAGCGGTATTTGGAGCTGTGCATTCTGGGCAGTGATCCCACAGAGCATCTCTTCCTCTTATGCCGCAAAGAGTTGTGGGAAGGCAGAGGGGGTCGCGGGGCATCCTGGGTCCTGTCCCAATGCCCCGTGATGCATTGCTTCGCATCCCAGCAATCCCTCATAGAATATCAGGGTTGGAAGGGACCTCAGGAGGTATCTAGTCCAACCCCCTGCTCAAAGCAGGACCAATCCCTGTGCTTCCATCCACATTTGGCGCCATCTTTCAGCCGTTTGTGTACTGCGCGCTCTGCCTCGGGAAACAAGCACTGAGTGGTGGGATCACATCATGATGCGTGTCTGGGATGACGAGCAGCGGCTGCAGAACTTTTGGATGAGAAAAGCCACATTCATGGGATTGTGTGAGGAGCTCGCCCCAGCCCTGCGGTGCAAGGGCATCAGAATGAGAGCTGCCCCGTTGTTGAGAAGTGCGTGGCGATTGCACTGTGGAAGCTGGCTACTCTAGACTGCTACTGATCGGTCGCTAACCAGTTCAGAGTGGGAAAGTCGACCGGTGGACTCGTGTTGACAGAAGTTTGCAGGGCCATTAATCGCATCCTGCTCCGCAAGACCGTGACCCTGGGCAACCTGCATGACATTGTGGATGGCTTTGCACAAATGGGCCTCCCTAACTGCGGAAGGGCGATAGAGGGCACACATAGAGACCAGACCACCTAGCCACCGAGTACATCAATTGGAAGGGGTATTTCTCTATGGTTCTCCAGGCACATGTGGATCACCGTGGGCGTTTCACGGACATTAACGCAGGCTCATAGGCGCCAACTTTTCCCAGCACTGGTGGGTGCGCGACCCCCCCCTCCCCACCCCCATTCCAACCCCTTCCCCAAAGTTCCCGCCCCAACTCTGCCCCCTCCCTGCCCCTATTGGACCCTAATCCCCGTCCGGGCCCTGCCTCTTCCCCGAGCACACCGTGTTCCCCCTCCTCCGCCCTCCCTCCCAGCGCTTGCTACCGCGAAACAGCTGTTTCATGGTGGGAAGTGCTGGGCGCTAGGGGGAGAAGCGAGGATGCGGCGTACTCAGGGGAGGAGGCGGTGCAGAGGCAGACGTGAGCTGGGGCAGGAGGGTGGGGAGCTGGCAGTGGGTGCAGAGCACCCACCAATTTTTCCCCATAGGTGCTCCAGCCCTGGAGCACCCATGGAGTCGGCGCCTATGTGCAGGCTGGCTCCGGAAAGGTGCATGATGCATGCATCTTTCGGAACACTGGCCTGTTCAGGAAGCAGCAAACAGGGACTTTCTTCCCAGACCAGAAGATCACCATAGGGGAAGTTGAAATGCCCATTGTGATCCTGAGAGACCCTGCCTACCTCTTAATGCTGTGGCTTATGAAGCCATACACGGGGCACCTTGACAGCAGCAAGGAGCAGTTCAACAACAGGCTGAGCAAGTGCAGAATAACTGTTGAGTGTGCTTTTGGCTGTTTAAAGGCCCGCCGGTGCTGCCTATATGGGAGTCTGGACCTGGCCAATGACAATATTCCTATGCTTATAGCTGCGTGCTGTACGCTCCATAATATTTGTGAAGGGAAAGGTGAAACCTTCATTCAGGGCTGGACCACTGAGGCTCAGTGCCTGGAGGCTGAATTTGAACAGCCAGAACCAGGGCTGTTAGAGGGGCGCAGCATGGGGACGTAAGGATCAGGGATGCCTTGAGGCAGCACTTTGAAGCTGAAATCCACTAATATTTGTTGCTATGCTTGGGAGTGCAGTGCTTGTAATTCTAGGAGGTGATTGTGATTGGTGCAGACGATGCACTATGAAGGTTTAAGAAAATTGCATGTTGCTTTGCAGGGCTCTGTTTGCTTTCAGTTAATGGAATAAAGATTGCTGTCAAACCAAAATAATTATTTTATTAAAAACAACAACCAGAGGAGAGAGACAAACAAAAAAGCACATCAGCGTGTGGGGGATGGGGGAAGGGCGGGGCCCATGAGGAGGTGGGGTCCCGGGACAGTTACAAGATATGCAACCTTGTCCTTTGGGGTACAGTGCAGTGGGTACTGTACTTCAGCAGGGCTAAACTGCAGAGGGATGGGTGTTGAGTGGGTACTGGGAGTCCGCAGGGCTGGACTGTGACGGGGCAGGAGCGGAATGCAGCGGGTACAGACTGGAGCCAGGAGGTTGATAAGAGTGTGTTGGCAGTGTCTGGGGGAGCGCATGGGAAAGAGTTTTGCAATAGCGGCTGCAGGGGTGGGTGGGCGCGGAGCTGCTCGGTTTGCAGTGCTAATAGCGCCTGGAGCGTGTCCGCTTGGCACTCCATAACCTTTAAGAGCTGCTCCATGGCTTCGTTCTGGTGCGCCACGTTCTCCTTTCGGTCCCTCTTCTCGCTGTCCTGCCACTCCTTCAATTCCTGTTTTTCGGCCACGGAGTGCATCATGACATCACGCAGAAAGTCCTCTTTAGTTTTTCGTGGCCGCTTTCTCATTCTGCGCTGCCGTTCAGCCGGCGCTAACAAAGAGGGAGGCTGGGCTCCCAAGGTCTCATCTGTGAAGCCAAAATGCAACATTTTACAGAAGCAGTATTGTTTGCACCACACAGGCCACTGATTTAAAACACAGCCACTGTTCACGTACCTGTCACTAACTGGCTGACCCCAGGCAAGCACACATGAGCCACAAGCCCCCCAGAATGGTGAGTAACCACAGGGGCAGGGGAAATCTGTGTTCCAGGACCGTACTGTACACTGGGCACGTGGCTCTTGGGGAGAGCCAGCACTGTGGGGGGGCGGGGGCTTATAATCATTACAGTCCCCACATTTTCCACAGGCTGTGTTCATTATGGAAGACATCTCACTGCTGAGGGTGAGCAGGGAATCAAGGGAGGGTCTTCTCCAAGCCTGCGGCTTCCGCCCTGGCCCCTATGCGGCTCGCCTGTGTGCAGCAATGGTCCCCCCCCAGTGAAGGCAGAGTGGCGCGGGAAAGTTACCGTTAATGGGGCAAGAAACAAAGCAGCTCTGCCAAAGAACCTGCGGCAGCAGATTGCCCAGTATCTCCATGAGAGTTTCCTGGAGATCTCTGAGGCAGATTCCCATCACGTGAGGGAGTCAATCAACACCCTGTTCCGCCGCTCAGACTGGGCATGCGGGGGTACATGCATCATACAGACACAAGCCTGCTTTCTGCAACCCTCCTGCCCCCAACAACTCACCTCAGCGATTCCCCAGATCAAAGCCACTTACCAGCAGCCTCCTCTCCTGTTTGTGCTGCACCAAGATCCGACAGCTGTGACTGACTAGCCTCCTCCGGGGTAGAGAAGAGCTCCTGGCTGCATGCAGCTCTGACCTCCAAGTCGTCCTCTGCCGCCGGGTCCCCCTCCACATCCTCGTCCAAGATTTCCTTCTCCTGGCTTAGTCCACTCTCAACCAGCACGTGAGCCACTGAAGTATCCACAGTGGCCTTTGCCATGGAGGTGGGGTCGCCACCGAGTATCGCATCCAGCTCTTTGTAGAACCGGCAGCTCGTAGGCACAGCACCGGAGCGGCGGTTTGCCTCCCATGCCTTGTGGTAGGCGTTCCGCAGCTCCTTCACTTTGACCCTGCACTGCAGTGTGTCCCGGTCATGGCCCCTTTCTGTCATGCATTGTGGAATCTGTCCGTAGGTGTCATAATTCCTACGGCTGGAGCACAGCTGGGACCGCACAGCCTCCTCCCCCCAAATGCTGATGAGGTCCAGCAGCTCAGCACTGCTCCAAGCGGGGGATCGCCTGGTGCGTGGAGCAGGCAGGGCCACCTGGAAAGATGCGCTGAGGCCACTGCACACGTCACCGAGCAAACAGGAAGGGGACTTTCAAAATTCCCAAGGAATTTAAGGGGTGGGGCTCACAGTTGGTCACCTGAGGGCAGGGCAGTAGAGTTCAAACCGATGACCAGAGAGGCGAGAACAGGCATTGTGGGACATCTCCCGGAGGCCAATCGCAGCACTGTAATCGACCAGGGTGTCTACACTGGCACAGACACCGGCGCAGAAAGCTGTACGCCTCTTGTCATGTTTTTTTTACAGTGCTGCAATTGCGCCGTTTCTGCGCTCTAAGTGGCCTGGCAGCGTGTGCACCTCGGGAGTTACAGCGCAGAAAGCTGCTTTACTGCGCAGAAAGTTGCCAGTGTAGACAAGGCCTGAGCTCCTGTATAACACGGGCCAGAGACCTTCCCCTATAGCATGCCTTTAAAAACCCTCAGATCTTCATTTTAAAATTGCCACTGATGGAGAATCCACCATGACCCTTGGTAAATTGTTCCAGTAGTTAATTAACCTCACTGTTACAAACTGATGTAATCAAGTCACTCCTTAACCTTTCCTTTGTTAAGCTAAGGGAGCTTCGTGCTTTAAATCCTGAACACTTTTCTTTGGCGTGTGTGTGGGGGGTTCTTTTCTTGCATCAAGTACTGGATTTTGCCTGCTGGTAAAATAATTTCATAGCAGTAAATCCGCAATGTGTAGCCCACATATGCTGCTTTCAGGCCCCTGCGGGGTGGTTTGTTTTGGAAGCGGGATTGCTTTTATGGGGGCAACACAATTAATTTATTATAGGGTTGCAATATAAATAAGGGGCAATAAAAAAAGCAGGGGGAGGGGGAGAAACTTCTCCTGCTGATTACAGCTCTGAATACAGGGCAATGAAAGATTCAAACTCTGAAAGTAGAGAGAGAAACTGCCCCTTATCTTTTAGGCAGACTAATCATCTCGGAGGAATTTTCCTCTAGCCTCAGTGCCACTTTTTTTCTCTCCATAAACTGGTTTTAGTTATTTTAAGAGGCGCAGCCTCAAAAGCCAAGTCGTTTATCTTTCCCAAAGCATTTTCCAGCCTGTCACGTTATGAAGCCGGGAACGTCACGTGTGCTGTCAGGATTTTTTTCTCCCTGCAGAACCGATCGGTCTCCTGTGGCTTGCTGATCCGGAGGCGATGCGATGGTTTGCGGTGCTGAAACCTGTGAGGGGATCAAGCAGGAGACCAGTAAGATCTTCTGAGAGGGAAGATCCTCAGTTGATGTAAATTAGCTCAATAGTCCGATGCCGATTTACAACAGCTGAGAATCAGGCCTGTCTGTGTCTGTGGTGGGAATGAGACAGAAAATAGCTTTTCTGAAGGCAGGTTGACGTCACCAAACATGAACGGGTGCCAGTTGCATTATATAAGGCTTGGGGCTAAATTGTACCCTCAGTTACACCACTGATTTTAAAAGAATTGCATGGCTGGTTCCTGCCTGGACCTTTAATTTTATATTGACCATATCCTGAGTCCCATCTCTATCCAGCTCATTTATCAGCCGTTCTCTTGATGCACGGTTCCTGGTAGTTGCTGTAATCAGCTGGTGCATGGTATCTTGCTTAAGAAAGAAGAGGAGGGCTACTTAGACAAATGAAAAATGGGCTTCTTTCAGCATTTGGACTGAAACGATAAGTTAATCTTTCAAGTCTGGTAAACAGCAGGGTTTGAAATCAGAATACTGCCACCAACAGGGGCTTATGTTGAACTACAGGTGGTCATGCCCAGGACTTTAAGACCCAGGAGATGGGACAATTCTGTCATTAATCTTTTGACACGTTCTGCATTCTGGCTTCTGAATTTAGAAGCACATCAGATGGGAGAATTGTGTTAATGGTGCTCCGTACTGAGATTCTTTCTGCAAAGTTACAGTGAAAAGGAACATTAGACTTTTGGGGTTACGTTCCTGGCTCTGCTACCAACTCATTGCCAGCTGGCACAGGTGACTTTGCCTCACTTACCCCTTCTGAAAAATGGGGTCTGTAATATTAACCCGCTTCTCCAGGGGCTTGTGAGACTTAGGGCTGGTCCACACTGGGGCGGGGGATCGATATAGGAAACGCAACTTCAGCTACGAGAATAGCGTAGCTGAAGTCGACGTTTCCTATATCGAACTAAAAGTACTTACTTCGGGTCCACGCGGCGCAGGCAGGCTCCCCCGTCGACAGCGCTTCCTCCTCTCGGCGAGCAGGAGTTCCGCAGTCGACGGGGGAGCGCTTCTGGGATCGATCTATCGCGTCCAGATGAGACGCGATAAATCGATCCCAGAAGATCGATCTCTACCCGCCGAATTAGGCGGGTTGTGTGGACCAGCCCTTAGTCAAGAAATATTTGTAAAGAGCTTGGAAATCTCAAGTTAAATGTGCACTACTGCCAGGGCTCCCAACATGGAGGGTCACGGCTCCCAATGGGAATACAGAAAGGTGTCAGTGGTAGCCTTCCCATACCGCTGAATAGTGAGAGGTCCTAGCTAGGTCCTAATTAGATGGGAGAAGGTGCCGAAAGGAAGGGTACAGAAAATACAGAAAAAGTTGAGATCGAATGCACTACAGAAATGCAACAAGTAACTAAGACAAGATGTAGAGATACTCAGAAAATGGAATTCCATCCCATGGGAAAGTCTGCAATTTCAAAATTTGCTTTCAACCTGACCAAAGGCCAAAGATTGAAATCTCAAACTATTTTGTGGAGGAGAAATTCTGAGATATTTCAATTCAGAAACATCATCACATCCTCATCAAAACGTTCACTTCAAGTTGCTCGTTTTGGTTCATTTCTATGTTGAAACATCATAATATAACAACACAACACACTATATATAACAAACAAAACAAGAACATCAAAAGGAAATACGCCATTTTGTTTTCAAATCATTTCAAAAGTTTTCCCATCGAAACCTGTTGAAATCGACTTGTTCCCATGAAATATTTCAATGTCAACAAAACAGCCTTTGCTGGTGGAAAACTTCCATTGGGGAAAAGAAATTATCCAGTTCTCCTAAGCTGCATACTTCCCATAGTGTAGCTCTGGGGAATCTGAATGGAAATTACGGACAACATCAGACCCATGTAATAATTCATCCAATTGTACGGAAACAAATGGGCTCAGATGTGAATTTTGAAGAGGCCCCTCTTTTCCATTTCTTCTTGTTCCCTTTAAAGCGTTGGAGTTGGGTTTTAGCTTCTCTTTTGAATGCACAAACCGTTTTGCCTTTATTCAAGCTATTGTCCAGTAACATAGTATTCGGCTACACACCTTCACTACAACTTCATTAAAGAGACCTTGAGGCTGCCCTTCAATATTACTGCTCGCCTTTGGATGCTTCATTGAGGGAAAGGAAAGCAAGAACAACAGGCCCATGAGACACATGCAGCGCTTTCACCTAGGTAAAAGTAGCTGTAAACCTCGTTAGCCATTTAGGGTGGTATTTTAGCATCCAGATCCCTGAGCCAGCTAAAGTGTGGTGATTCTTGGACTCAAAAGAACTTCAATTCCTTGCTATATTCAGACCTTCATAGTGTATTTGGGAAGATTATGTTCAGGTACCAAAAGCCTATTGACTGGTAAAAAATCTGTATCGTTTTACTGCCCTCTAGTGGCTGAAGCAAATTTATGCAGCAAGAGAAGTATTGTTTGTATTAATTATAACTTCTGACACATTTTGAATGAAAACTGCTGAATAAGAGTCCAGATGTATGCAACCCCAGTGACGTCAATGGGATTGTCCAATGAGGAAGAACTCCAGGATCAAGGGTCACATGTCTCATACAAATCTTGTGGTTAAGATTGCCTTGCTCCTTCTAATGCCAATTTATATTTTTATTATTTATTATTATTAGTAGTAGTAATACAGTCGCATCTAGAGGTTCCAATTAAGATCAGGGCTCCATTGTGCTAGGGGCTGTACAAACACTGAGTGAGAGCCAGTGCCTCTCCCAATCTAACGAGACAAGGCAGAGAAAGGGTGGCAGGGTAAGGAAAGAAGTTACGTGCCCAAGGTCTCCGGCAGAGCAGTGAATAGACCCTAAATCTCCTGAATCCTAATCCAGAGTCCTACCCACTGGATCACACGGCCTTTCAAACAAGAAACCACCTCCTCATTTGCCAAAAAGCTTTTTGTCATTGCTCAGGTGAGGCAAAGGGCTGGTCTACACTGCCCCGCAGTTTGGCCTATGGGGTTTGTGAACAGAAGTGCACACCAAAGGGCTGTGCTGCTTCCTGGGGACACTGCGGACACAAATTAAAAGGTTCCTAGTTTGCGTTAGCAGAATCCTCTTCAAACAGGACTACATTAATGTGAACCAGGGGCCTTTTAGTTCAGGCCTGCAAGCATCCACACATGGGTAGCAGGTATCGTAGGCTGGGGGAGGCTGTGCCTCCCCAAACAGCCTGGTGTGGCCCCGCCCATGCTCCATGCCCAGGCTCCCTCCTGAAGTTCTCCTGCCTGCCTCAGGGACTTGGGGTGGCTGGCGCTGGGGCGGTGCTGCGGCCACGCTGCCCGGCCGCCTGGTGCTCCGGGGCTGGCTGTCCGGTGCACCGGGGCTGGGGTGCTGCTGCCCGGCCCTGGGGCCGGGGGCCGCGGTGGGGGTGCTCTGGGCTCCTGCAGGGGCGGGGGGACAGAAGGAGGGGCGGGGTCTCGGGCACAAGGGAAGGGGCTGGGGGCTACACACAGAGAAGTTACAGCGTGTGCAGCTATTCACACCCCCATAATCTGAATTGGTGGGGCAGTGTGGACGTAGACTAAGAACCAAAGTTCCTAATTTTTAACCCCTGGTGTTAATAGTTGCACTTCCTTATCACCGCCTCTTATTAGGCCTTGGTACAGTGCCTGCACATTGACCAGATCCTCAAAAGTATTGAGGTGCCTGACTCCCATTGATGTCAATGGGAGCTCAGAGCCTAAATACCTTTGAGGATCTGGGCTAATGAGACTCTGAGCCAGATGGGGCCTCCAGGTGCAGTCAATACAAAGTGGTGTGTGTGCTTTCCTATTTGCACTGCTCAAATGTGCGTGTCGTTTAGACCCTTTGTGAAGTGATGCTTTGGGTGACTAAAAAAACAACCACCACCACACAGCTTTGCCGGTTTACATACAAATCAGGTTATAAACAAATACATACACATTAGCATTTAATAATACATTGCACATGTCTAGTGCCTTCCACTGAGGTTCTCCTCATTCTTTATAAGTGTGAATGAACGAAGCCTCACAGATCCCAGGCTTGCTAGATGAATGTTATCCCCATTTTACAGATGGGAAACAGACGTGCCGAGAGGGTTAGGCCAGCCCTTTCAAAAGTGGCCACTGATTTAGGGTGCCCAGATGTAAACCCCTTGGACCGGCTTTTCACAGCTGCTGAGGACCCACCATTTTCAAAGACCTCAGCTGGCAACCGTCTTCACTCGGCCGAATGATAGCAACTTTTCCTATGGCAGAAAGCAAAGAATGCTAAAGGACACCCCTGCCTTATACTAATTTCCTACCCAATTCAAATTATGTCACCATCATTTGGTTAGTTCTGATATGCCACAGGTTTAGCATGCACAGAATTAATCCGATGTACTGGATCGGGGCAGAATACAGGGCGGTGTATTCTGCATTATTAATAATTATAATATCATTTGTATTCAGGGAGAGCCAAAAAGTCCTAAGCAGGGTGAAGACCCCACTGTGCTCGGCCCTGATCACACACAGGCCAAAAGATGCAGCTCTGAGAAAGGAGAGTGTGCAATCTGGGAGTAGCCCCTGGACTTACTGTGACTCAGACACAGCCCTCTGTAGGTATTAAAAACCTGCAGCTGGCCCATGCCAGTTGACTCAGAGTCCCAGGGCTTGGGCTCAGGGGCTGTTTAATTGTGGTGTAGACATCCAGGCTCGGGCTAGAACCCAGGATCCTGGAGGGGCGGGGGTGAAGGGACAGTATATCCCAGGCTCCAGCCCAAGCCCAAACATCTACACTGCCATTGAACAAACCCTTAGCCTGAAACCTGCAAGCCCAAGTCTGCTGGCACAGGACAGCCGACGTTGTCTAACTGCAGTGTAGACACATCCTGAGTCACATCTCCTCCCCTGCGTTCTCCTTCCTTTCAGGTAAGGATAGCAAATTATTCCTGGCCTATATCAGCAGCAATGTATTCCCTTCCTCTGCCCCATCTACTCTGATCCCGGAGTGTAGGAGTGGGGAAGGGAGGAAACCCAAAGCTCTGCCCATTCCCTACCCATTCCCCTCACCTCCGTGCCCACCTGTTCTGGGAAGGAAGGAAGCAGGCAGGTTATCCGCTTACTTCTAGGCATGTAGACCCAAGGTCCAGGTAGCCCCCATACCACGATAAATATGGCTTCTTTACTCCCTTGCATTGGTATATAGTCCAAGTCACCGTCTATCCCTATGAGGGTGTGTTTCACCTTGGACAGTGAACAACAAATATTACCGCAATGACCCCGTATGGAAATGCAGCCCAATGACTGACTTGGGAACAATTTACCAAGGGTCACGGTGGGTTTTCCATCATTGACACTTTTAAAATCAAGTTTGGATGTTTTCCTACGAGCTCTGCTCTAGGGATTATTTTGGGGCAGGTCTCTGGCCTTTGTTATACAGGAGGTCAGACTAGGTGACCACAGATGTCTCTTCTGGCCTTGGAATCTCTGGGGTCAGGGCTTCATGGTTCCCCACGGCTGCAGATGGGCTGCTCCGAGAGCAGAGTGCTTTGGCAGCTCCCTTCCTGTCTCCACTTGGTCTGGCCCCAACTCCTGCATGACCCTAGGAAGGGGAACAATGTAGGAGCATGCTGGGGGTGGGGCCCTAGGCAGGCGTGCGAGTGGTTCTAGAATCTGGCCCCCTGCGTTTCAACCTAGTGTTCCTTTTACCAAATCACGTTGCTTCCATCTACGCTAAGAGGCACAAAACCAAACTGTTTTCTTTCCAAGCTTCAAACAGGGCGTTAGGAACAAAAGAGAACATTGAAATAAAAACAGGTATAAACACAAAGCAGCGGGCACTTCCCTGGTAGCATTGAGTCCTGAGAGGAATAACAAAAGGTTCTAGGAAAGCCAGGTAACAAAAGGTGTTGTTATCAAATTGGCACACGTACGGTATGTGCCAATGTCTGTTCTCATGTGCACCTTGTGAAATCCTGTAAGTCACCGTCAGCATTCAGCCCATTCACTTTTACTTAGAAATCCTTGGTTAATACCTCAGCAGAGACACAGATTCTTTATGCTAGTGCCAGGCACATGGTTTGACACACTCCCTCTGTTGCATCTGATGCTGTACAGCACAGCGAAGTTTGCATTCATTTTACAGGAACAGCTTTTTGTTCCTGGGGTCATGGGCTTTGTTAAAATGGAGGATGCAGGCATCCGTCCTGTTCTCTGGCAGCTCGGAAAGACAGCAAACTACTATGACTTAATGGAAAGGGACCTTTGGGTCAAATGGCAGCGTCTCCTGCTATTGGAGCCGGTGGTCTTCCTTTCAGATCTTA
Source organism: Terrapene triunguis (assembly GCF_002925995.2). Taxonomy (NCBI): domain Eukaryota; kingdom Metazoa; phylum Chordata; order Testudines; family Emydidae; genus Terrapene; species Terrapene triunguis. The sequence continues at coordinate 5,116,780 of NW_020665302.1, forward strand.
GCAGAGAGTGAATCACTTAATGGACTTGCTTTCCAGACAGGTAAAATATACATGATTCTAAACTCACCAGGAGACATCTTTGAGACCAGAGACTCAAGGAACCCAGCATGCACTCAGAGAGTCTTTCCTTAAGTGCACCTACTACCTTCATCCAAGCCAAGTCTTTCTCCTAACTTCTTTATCATAACCTCTGGCCTCAGCCTGCAGATTTCGAGCATCTTAGATGTTCTGTGATCTGTAGCAATGGCATCTTCAAAGCCATCAGGGACAATTCACGCCTTCAATTGACCTGGACAAAAGTTTGACTCAGGGCAACATTCTACCTACGCTCAAGGGTGGTTGGTCTGTTTGAACGAATAGACTGAAATGACACTGATCTATTTGGAATCCTTTTTAAACGGAGAAGTGTTCCCCACCTTATCCCAGCTTTTTCATAGACCCCTGTACGATTCTTCACATAGCTCTATGCCTCAAGCTCCCTTCTTCTCTTCTTCACAAAACCTGTGTGAGTAGAAGCAAAGAGTCAGCGGCAGCATAAAGTTGTGCGCTTGGGAAACTTATCGGTGAAGTTGTATAACTGCACAAACCCTTTCATCTTTGTAGCTGTGGCTAAAAAGGTCTTAAAGTTAAATTGCTCCCATTTTGGTCAGCCCAACAATCTAGAAAATCAAGTTAATAATAATGGTAATTAGCAGACTAATGATCATAATTACTAATAGATTCATTCCTATCATTACATCATTCCCACCATAATAACCACCAAGCACTCTTGCCATCCTGCTCCTGAAAATGAACTCCTTATGGCTAGCCTCTGACCATTAACCTTCTCTCTTGTGCTGTCTACTCCAGCTCCTGAACCTGACCTAAAATATAACTAGCATGAAAAAAATTGAATCTAACAATTTTGTTCCAAACTCAGGGCCTGATATTGCCCATCCTTCCTCCCAGCAAATAGAATCTTACCTTGTAGGGAGACCCCAGGGCACAGATCCTCAAAGGGTACTTAGGAGCCTACACCCATTGATTTAAACGGGAATTAAGCACCTAAATCTGTTGCCCCCCTTTGACCCGAGCAGCTAGTCAAAGTTTGGGGCCCTGGGAACGTTCCAGCTGGAAGTAGAAATTGATGGGGTCTGGTATTTTGTGTGATACAGTCTTGTTTATTTACAAGGGATGTACAAGTGGAGGAAGAACCAAGAAAAAATGAGCATTTTTTTAGTCTACGCCCCAGTCCTTTTTAGCTAACAGACCCCAAACCTCTCTCTCTAGCTTGCCCCAGGGTCTCTGTGCTCACCAGCTACTGCCTGGCTTTCTTGCCTTCTGCCTCTGCCTCTCTCGGAGTGTTCCCTCTGGTCTCAGTATCTAGGTGTTCTGCTTTCGCTCGCCCACACCCATGCTTTACCCAAAACATTACTCAGCAAAAGCTCTTCTGCCCACCCAGTCGAACACTCCTGGGTGGGTTCCCAATCACTTTTGTCTCAGGTGATTAATTTATCCTGACAGTTCCGTTACTTGAAGGGTGAATTCACTCCCAATTTCAAAACGGTTTGTGGCCCATGCAGTCACCAGGCGCCAACTTCCATTTTTCTGGGCGGGTGCTCCACACACCCCCGTCCGCCCCGAGGCCCTGCCCCCACTCTGCCTCTTCCCCCAAGGCCCAACTCTCACTCCGCCTCTTCCTGCCCCGGCTCCGCCTCCTCCCTCGCTCCGCCTCTTCCTGCCCCAGCTCCTCCCTCGCTCCGCCTCTTCCTGCCCCTGCTTCTCCCCCTCTCCCCAGCGCCTCCTGCCCGCCACTGAACAGCTGATTGGCAAGTGGCTGGTGAGTGCTGAGCACCCACTATTTTTTTTTTCCGTGGGCACTCCAGCCCCGGAGCACCCATGGAGTCAGTGCCTATGCTTCTTAGCACAGTCATACCTTTGAAGACCTGGGCCCTTGATTTCAATGGGACATTTCATTAAGTCAAGCACTACTCATTGTGGCTAAGCCTGGAAGAATCTGGCCTACCTCAGGGATGGGGAGCGTCTCTTCTTACATCTCTATAAAGTACTATGCACAGCTGTGACACTAGAGTAATAAATAATCATAATGATGAACACTTTAGATCTCTGGGGGTCCTTCTCATCACTAGCATCAAGTGCTTTGCAGACACTGGTAATTAAGCCCCCTCCCCCGCTAATACTGCTGTGAAGTATGAGGTGAGTAAGAGATATATAAAAATCACTTCATCCATCAATTTTCTTTCCAGCTGCATCTGTTTAACAGCAGACAGCTATAGCTGACAACATTTTAGGACAGGAAGTGAAGAATGTCACTGCCTGTTGAAACTGAAGGGGCCATTTGAGTCAGCAGAATGACTCAATAAAACGTAACCAGGTGAATGCCCTAATTCTTGGGAAAACGCCGTTGCAACTTTAGATGACCACATGTTGCCAGACCTTTGGTGTGATGTCCCAAAGAGGTGCTGAGTTGCCCTCAACTTCCAACAGAAGAGTGTTCTCTGCCATCACTGAGTAAAGAGGAAGGATGGTCCATTGCTTAGTGTGCTAACCTATGCCATGAGAGACCCAGCTTCAATTCCTTGCTTTGCTGCACACTTCCTCTATAACCTTGGCCAAGTCACTTTCAATGGGAGTTAGGCACTTAAGTACCTCTGAAGGTCTGGATCTTGGTCTTTCTGGGCCTCAATTTCCTGTCTGTAAAATGGGGATAATAGCATTACCCTATCCAGGAGCGCCGCCAGCTTTTTTGCCGCCCTAGGCGGGGGAAGGTCCCACCCCCGACAGAGGCGGCGGAAGATCCGGCCGCCACGGTCGCCACCCCCCAAATGTTAGTGCCCTAGGCGACCGCCTAGGTCGCCTAATGGGTTGCGCCAGCCCTGACCCTATCTCACAGGGATGTTTTGAGGATAAATACATTAAGGATTGTAGGTGCTGGAAGTCATACAAGTACTTAAGATGGATTTCTGCTTCATAGAAAAAAGCATCAGCAAAGGAATCTGTGACACTGAAAAAGATTTGGGGGGTCATGGTAGATAATCAGTTGAACATGAGCTCCCAATGTGATGTTGAGGGCAAAAGAGCTAATGCGATCCTGGGATGCATAAATAGAAGAATCTCAAGTAGAAGCAAAGAGGTTATTTTACGTTTATGTATGACACTGGTGCGACTACTGCTGGAATACTGTGTCCAGTTCTGGTGCCCACAACTCAAGAAGGATGTTGATAAACTGGAGAGTGTTCAGAAAAGAGCCAGGAGAACGATTAAGGGATTAGACAACATGTGATAGACTCAAGGAGCTCAATTTATTTAGCTTAACAAAGAAAAGGTTAAGGGGTGACTTGACTACAGTCTAAAGTTATCTACATGAGATACAAATATTTAATAATGGGCTCTTCAATCTAGCAGGGAAAGGTCTAATACAGTCCAATGGCTGGAAGTTGAAGCTAGACAGATTCAGACTGGAAATAAGGTGTATATTTTTAAATGAGGATCATTAATTGGAACAATATACCAGGGGGCGTGCTGGAGTCTCCATCACAGACACTTTTAAAATCAAGATTGGATATTTTTCTAAAATATCTGCTCTAGAAATTATTTTGGGGGAAGTTCTATGGCCTTTGTTATATGGGAGGTCAGACTAGATATCATAATGGTCCCTTCTGGCCATGGAATGTATGAATCAGCAACACAATGTCCTGTAACACCTAGGTGTATTTAATGATCTCCCATTCAAATGCCTACCCAGTTTAACCCTAGTTAGTTTGTGGCCTCTGAACAGCTTGCTACACAAGGTGGTATACGTTCCGGTCAAAAGCATCAATCAATCAGATTCTGAGCACAGCAGTGGAGGTGGGGTCCAGGTTTTTGTGAACAGGATTTGGTTTTTGACAGAAAATTTTAAAATGCAAAATTTCCTTTAAAAAAAAAAAACAGTTGTTTCAGTGGCAGGGGAAACATGCATTTTCTCCTATTTTTTTCATTCCCCTTCCTATTCCCTTTTTTCCAATGGGGAAAAAAAGTTTGGAGAAAGTGAGGTTTTCCCCCCAAACACACCAAAATTAAAGGAAAAGTTTCATCAGAACCTTTGAACAAAACAATTTTATTTCCTTCACAAAATACACTTACGTTTTTTCCACCAGATGTAGAGATGTCATTGTGTGGGATCGCTATGGAAAATAATATTAAACAAGTGAATTGTTGGTATACTCACTTAACAACCCTGCAGGAGAACGCTGATATTTTAACAGAATGGTGAATGATAGAATATTAGCCGCTGAAATCTTTCGTCTGACTGTTAAACCAATTTTAATACAGATTGGAACCTGCTTTACAGCACCTTCCGCTGGGCTCTGGCACAACTGAAGTCACAAATGGCATAGCTTGTAAGCAACATGGCTGCCTGTTGAGCACGGATTAGGAAAGCCAGATCTAATCAAATCCATTTAAAAAGAGAATGACATAATATATTAATGGTTACAAGTGCTTCTTACCGTGTTCGCGTCCAGGCTATTAGGCTGAGCAAATCTAGCACAATGTAGCACGAGGGGTATCCGAATAAATTAGGTGAGATTGCACTGTACAGGACAACAAAGCCACCAAACTTTCATTTTTAAAGAATACTTTGTTTCACTTTCAATTTCCCCAATCTGTCTCAAACCACACCCACCCGCAACCCAGCTAGTGGGAGAGTTAAGCCCATTACCAGTTAAATAATACTTCAGCTGGTGCTGGTCTCTTTAGAGGCTGTTGGCTTAGATCAGGGGTCAGCAACCTTTCAGCAGTGGTGTGCCGCGTCTTCATTTATTCACGCTGATTTAAGGTTTCGCGTGCCAGTAATACATTTTAACGTTTTTAGAAGGTCTTTTTCTATAAGTCTATAATATAGAACTAAACTATTGTTGTATGTAAAGTAAATAAGGTTTTTAAAATGTTTAAGAAGCTTCATTTAAAACTAAATTAAAATGCAGAGCGCCCCGGACCGGTGGCCAGGACCCAGGCAGTGTGAGTGCCACTGAAAATCAGCTCACGTGCCACCTTCAGCACGCGTGCCATAGGTTGCCTACCCCTGGGTTAGATCCTAAATTTTGCATAATTGGAAAACTGTACTTGAGAGACCCAGGGCTGTGATAGTGTGTGGGTAGGGAGCGGGGCTTGCAGAAGCCAAGAACATTAGCAGAGCTAAGCTTGCCCAGGCCTGACAATAGGATACCCTGGTAGTAGTAGTCTCAGAGATCCACTATTATTCATGCATTTCTCCAATAAAATGAATGTCTGGAGTGGCTCACGACCGTGAGTGCCTGCCGCAGGGCAGATGGGCAAAACCAGGGCAGACGCTCCAAACTGGTGGTGTGTCTATGGATTTCACCAAGCCAGTAACAAATGTGAACTCCTGGATCACTATAACAGTCTTACTGTGGAATCAGACAGTCCCCTTAGAGTGACTCTCCAGTCTATCTTGCCATCCAGACAAACTTGACTTAGTAATAAATGGTCACTTTCACCAAAAATCACACCACGTTCAGGCTGCTTCCAGTCCCAAGAGATCAGTCACTTACTCCCAGATCAATTGGTATCCTAGATCTTACACCAAAGACGCTTGTAACCAATCCTGTAATAAACTATCTAAAGGTTTGGTTTTTTTAACTAAGAAAGAGAAATAAGAGTTATTTACAGGTTAAAGTAAGGAAACATACACACACCAGTGAGTTACCTTCTAAATCCTAAGAGTGACAGAGTTTTAGTGATCTGTCTATTCAAAGTGTCTTTCCCAAGTACAACAGGGCCCTAACCAATCCTTTGTATTGCAAAGATTCTTCATGGGCCAACTGATTTTGATCATCCTTCTGAGTGGATGGGGGAATGATTCCCATGCCTGGGTTCACAAGTTTAGGGCAAACATTTTCAAAACTTACATATTATCTTAAAGCCTGAAATAGAGATATTACAAGGGAGATTAATGCATGCAGCAACTTACAAGCATTTCATAGAGTCTAAATACTAAATACATTCTTATAAGACATAGGCTTGGGCCTTGGCTACACTGGCGCTGTACAGCGCTGCAACTTGCTGCACTCAGGGGTATGAAAACGCACCCCCCCCCCGAGCGCAGAGAGTGCAGCGCTGTAAAGCGCCAGTGTAATCAGCGCCCGCAGCACTGTACGCTCGCTCGCAGCGCTGCAAGCTACTCCCCTCGGAGAGGTGGAGTACTTGCAGCGCTGCGAGAGAGCTCTCGCATCGCTGGCGGCGCGACTACACTCGCACTTCACAGCGCTGCCACGGCAGCGCTGCCGTGGCAGCGCTGTGAATTCTCAAGTGTAGCCAAGGCCTTGGTCTACACTGGCAATTGAAAGACAAAACTTTTGTTGTTCAGAGGTGTTAAAACACACACACACACACACACACACACACAGGAAAGACAAAAGTTTGGTGGCCGAGGAGGCCGATTCTTGAGCCACAGGCTCACAGGCAGACATTGGAGGTGGTGTTGGAAGACAGGGTTGGCCTGCGATTGCCGTGTGACTGTTGTCTTTCCTTTCTTTTCTGGCATTTTTCTGCGACCAGGGCAAGGCGATTGTCCTCAAAAGTGGACATTCCTTCTCTGACAGGTCTTCGCCAGTTATCCCCTATCCTGGGTTGCTGTCTCCCACTGTGTGGTGTGGATGCCACATCTCTTGATGTTTATCTTGAGGGTGTCTTTAAAGCGTTTCTTTTGGCCTCCCCATTTCCTTTCTCCTTTGGTGAGCTGGGTGTACAGCGGTTGTTTTGGTAAGCGTACATCAGGCATGCGCCCACAATACCTGTTCCACCTCAGCTAGTGCTGGATAATCAGGGCCTCAACACTGAAGATGTTGACCTCTGTGAGGACACGGACATTAGTGCAACGATCCTCCCACTTTATGTTGAGGAACTTCCAAAGAAACTGCTGGTGCTGGCGTTCCAGGTTTTTCAGGTGTTTTCTATGACTGCTGAGGTGTCAACTGCCCACTTCACCTTGAATGGTTTCTTCTAACATGTGTTAACTCCCTGTGTTTAACAATCTGTTCCATCTTGCATTTAGCTGTGCCACTGGGAGTACCTTTCCCAGGCCGGAAGAAGAGCTCTGTGTAAACGTAGGCTGTGTCTACACTGCTACTTTCAGCGCTAAAACTTTAGTCATTCAGGGGTGTGAAAAAACATCCCCCTGAGACAAAAGTTTTAGCACTGAAAAGCGTCAGTACAGACAGCACTTTAGCTACCACCATTCATTCGGGGTGTTTTTTCTTTATCGCCGGCGATGAAGCCTGTCTACACTGCCCACATCACAACGCTGCTGTGGCCGCGCTGTAACGTGGGCAGTGTAGACATAAAGCCATAGGTGTGCGCAGCCCATTTCATTAGGGTGTGCACCCAGGGAGCCCCGCCCTAGCCCCGCCCCATCCACTCCCTCCTACTTCCTGCCCCGTGACTGCCACCCTCAGAACCCCCAACCCCCCCACTCCTTGTCCCCTGACTACCCCCTACTGGGACCCCTGCCCCTAACTGCCCCGCAGGACCCCACCCCCTATCTAAGCCTCCCTGCTCCTTGTCCCCTGACTGCCCCCCTAGGACCCTACCCCCTACCTGTCCCCTGACTGCCCTGACCCTTATCCACTCCCACGCCTATCCAACCGCTCGCCACCCCCTGACAGGACCCCCAGAACTCCCGACCCATCCAACCCCCTCTGCTCCCTGCCTCCCCCAACCCCTCTCCACACCCCTGCCTCCTGACAGCCCCCCCCCGAACTCCCAACTCATCCAATCCCCCCCAGCTCCTTGTCCCCTGACCACCCCCTCCAGAGCCCCCCCACCCTAACTGCCCCCCCAGGACCCTCCTTGCTCCCTGTCCCCTGACCCCTATCTACCCCCTGCCCCCTGACAGACCCCGGGACTCCCATGCTCCATCCATCCCCCCGTTCCCTGATTGCCCCCTCCAGAAACCCCCCGCCCCTAACACCCCCGCCCGGGATCCCACCCCCATCCAACCCACCCTGCTCCCTGTCCCTTGACTCCCCCCACCCCTTATCCAACCCCCCGGCCCCGGACTCCTTACCATGGCATGAGATGTGGCTCCTAGCCTCCCCGCGGAGCCAAACGCTGCCCCGCGGGAGCGTGCAGCCCCGGCCCCCAGAGCGCTGCACGCGGTGGCAGGATTCATGGGGAGGGAGAAAGGCGGGGGAGGGGCTTGCCGCGCCTGGAGAGGGGGGCCATTTGCCCACCCCTGCATTAGGGTGTGCCCGGGCACACCCGGCACACCCCGTGTGCACGCCTATGCATAAAGCTTGTCTCTTTCACCAACAGAAGTTGATCCAATGAAAGATAGTACCGCAGCCACCTTGTCTCTTTAAATATTCTAAGCATTGGCCTGCTGCCAGATGAGAAAAACATAGGATACTGTTCAATTAAAAGACAATAAAACACACTGGGCTGGGTGTTTCATGGCTGTTTGAATTTCAAAAGGGATTTCAAATCTCTCCTCCTGCCTGCTTCCCCCACCCATCTAACAGCAGCTATAAATCCTCTTCTGTCCCATGAGATTATTCCACGCCCGTCAATTAATCTGGAGAGAATGTGATTTTGTGGATTGAGCTCAGGGACTGGATTTGGAAACTTCAGAGCTCGACTCTTGTCTCTGCTACTGATTTGTTGTGTAGTTTTGTGCAAATCACCTATGGCCTAATTTTCAGGGGTGCTGAGCACCGTCACCTCCCAAGTGGGAGCTGCAATTGCCTCACCTATAACATGGGGACAGTTTAGCTCACAAGATGTGACGGTGAACTAGTTTAGGCACGAAAGTTGATTGTGTGGTTAAGGTGCTGGCCTGAGAATAAGGAGATTTTGGCTTGATCACCAACTGTGTGTGTGATTTTAGGCAGGTCATTTCATCTCATTCTGGTTTTTGTGCTATTTCGATTTTAGCGGCGAGGACTGTCTCATACCACGGGTTTGTACAGCACAAGCACACTGGGGCTCTGATTCAGTTGAGGAACCTGTTACCATAACACAAAAAATAACAACATCGATACAGGGGGTTGAAACTGCAAAGGTCTAAGGTCTATGATCATAATGTGACAGCCTTTGCTGGCATTTGGTTTTTCCCATCTCTCTTTACAGTCCTTCTTGGACTGGATCTTTAAAGAATTGAATATATGTGCAGAGGGAGCAGATGCAGCAAAAATAATAATAATAATAATAATAATAATAATAATAATAAAAATCATAAACGGTTCAAAGTAATGGCTTATATTCCAGAGATAAATTTAAAAATAAATCATATCTAAACCTCCAAAGGAACAAGTAATGGTGAAAAATGGTATAGAGAACAAGGAGAAAGAAAGAAAGAAAGAAAAATTGAACAAAAAGGGAGCAGAGAAGGGGAGAGAAAAAAATCCGAAGATTCCAAAAATTCATAAGTTTCTTTGGATTTTTTTCTCTCCCCTTCTCTGCTCCCTTTTTGTTCAATTTCTTTCTTTTTATGAATACAGTATTAATACCATATGGAAGCCACTCATCTCCCAGTTTTAGAAAGACCCTTTGACATGTACTATACAACATGAGCTTTCCTTCAACTAGAAAAAACGCATTTGTTTTTAAAGTGGAACACGCTTGGTAACCTTCCCCCAAAAAACACAGGTTGAAATTCCAGGCAGAAAAAGACTCACAAACTTGAACTAGTTTTGCAACACCTAAAGCTATTTTGACCTCCATGAGAACAATAAACAAGTGTTCAGCTGTCACTCACCACCTTAACCAGAGCTCACTGAAGCCAGTGGAAGGTTGCCATTGACTTCAAAGGGTTTTGGATCAAATCCACAGTGAACATATTAGTTTTAATATACAGGATCAAGCGTTCTCAGAATGATGAGCCAGGAGGATATGTTTGGACAATGGCTTAAATTCTGGCATTGAGTCATATTTCCCTGTGATCGAGTCCTAGGCAAGCAACTGTTGGAGAATATATCATTACAGTACTTTGCACTCATACAGCACCTTTCATCCAGCAGTTTCAAATGATTTACAAGGGCTAATTAAGTTTGTAACATCCTGATGCGGCAGACAAATATTATCATCCCTATTTTATAGATGACTTACCAAATCCAAAGCCACACAGCGAGTGGCAGAGGTAGAACCTCAACACATTTTGAATATTATTGCCTGTCTCTAAAATGTTGCCCTCATTTTCTGCCTCCATGAAGAGATATGCAGGGGGCATTTAAATGCAGTAATCTTCATAACAACCTCAGTCCCACTTGTCAATTCCATCCATCTCAAGAGGCTTGATACATACCTAGATTGTCGGCTCTCTGTCATCTTTATGCTGTATGTTTGCACAGTCCCTAGCGCAGTGCCCCTAGATGCTACTGTAGAACAAGTAACTAATACTAATACAACCAGTTTAATATAGCACAGATATGTAGTGGTTTGGTACCTTGGAACCTGTCCCAGGGCATAATTAAATAGACTGAAGCCATTATCTGTGCCCCTAGTGTCTTAATGCATGTTTTATGGATTTTTTTTACATGCTTGTCTCTCAGATTTTACTGCAATTAAAAACCAAACAAAAAGCACCACATCATAACTATAGGGTGGAGTTTTACTGAGGAGAAACAAGTTTACTTGAGCCTGTTTTATGACAGACAACGTATTTATTACTGGGATATGGATTGTACATGGGTAGAGATGGTGAGTCCTGCATTTTCTATTATCATACAGATTGATTATTATAATAGAATGGGAGTTATGGAAATCTATTGAGAAGAGATTATAACTCAGAGGCATTTTACAGAAGTCAAAAGAGCTGTGTGTACCTGTGAA
>NW_020665302.1:5127619-5138454 GCF_002925995.2 Terrapene triunguis
GATGAGGGGAAGCCTCAGACATTATAAGTAGAGCTGGGTAAATTTTTTTAGCCAAAAGGTTTTTGGTTTTTTTCCAATGAAAAATGCAGAATTAAGACTGATCGAAACATGTAGAGAATTTAGATAGAATTCACGGAATTGTTTTGGTTAGAAATAAAAGCCCAACAGGAAAACATCCGAAAAAAATCAAAACATTTTGTTTCTACATTTTCAAAATGAAACATGTTGATTCTTTGCTTCGAAAACATCATTTCCTTTTGAATTTGAGAGCAGTTTTATTTTTTGAAAAAGTTTTTTTCAGTTTGTCAAAATGTTTGAAATTTTTGTTTGTTTGTTTGTTTCAGCTTGACCAAAAATGGTTTGTTTTTTCAGTCCGGCCACAGAACTGAAAAAAATCAGTTATCTGCACAGACCTAATAATAAATATTGCACACATGTTTTCCACTTTGTACCAAGGGGCTGGCCTAGAATGTGGGAATAGGGGAGCGCAGGGATGTGGCAACACACCTCGTGTTCCTCAGCCGCACGCTCTGTGCTGGGAAGGCGGCAAGGGGAGATATAGAGTCACAACATCTAGCCTACGCCCCTTGAGGATTCCCCAAATGCAGGGTGGCCAGATCGGTGGTGCAAATGGGGTTGTATGGGTATAAAGAACTAGGACCTTTGTTTTAAAACTGAAAAATACAGCTTTAAATTACGGCAGGGGAACAGGTTCATGAACTCACGCTAGTTTTGCAAACGCCAAAAAATAGTTTGCGAGTTTTGTCACTACTTTGGAAATTCCAGGATGGTTACCCATCCCTATTTCAGACAATAACCAGGTATTGAGCTGTCACCAATGCAACAGATTCTTCTGTACAGGATCAAGAATACGCCCAGAACTCACATGCTTCTCACAGATAAGCCCAAGGGATCAGCAGGGTGCTGTCCATATCTTAACAAGGAGAATCCTGCAAAAATATTCCCCTTAGCCTGTGATATACACTGTGTACAAGGAAGGAGGGGACAGGGTAATAAACAGGGAAATTGTCCCAAATTTCCCTTTGCTTTGGTGGAAGGCCCTCTAGCATCTTCTTCACACATCACTGAGAAGGATGGGGTTTGGCATCCCAGCCAATTGCTTAAATTCTGGGATCTGGTCAGAATTTCCTTGTGAACAAGTCCATAGCAAGCACCTACTTGAGAATATGTCATTTGCACTCAGGCATCACTACCATGTGCTGAGACAGGAGTACTTAATTTCTGCTTCAGGAGTCGACGTAGCTTAGGTCAACTTACCGCGGGGTCCACACTACGCTGGCTCGACGGGAGACACTCTCCAGTCGATTTACCTTACTCTTCTCGTTCGGGGTAGCGGGGTCGACTGAAGAGCGATCTGCAGTCGATTTGGCGGGTCTTCACTAGACCCTCTAAATTGACCCCAGTGCATCAATCCCTGGAGCATTGATCCGGGGGGTAGTGTAGACACAGCCTAGGAATAAGCTATAGCTGCATCCACACTAGCAGGGTTGTACCACTTTAACTATACTGGTATAGTTTAAAGCAGTACAACTTTTGTGTGTAGATGAGGCCTTAGATAATGCCTCGCATCATGGGACTCTAATGCTTACTGAGGGTTCCAGGGAGCTACCAAAATAGAAATAATAAATATCAATAATAAAACTCACACTCTCAAACAGCAAATGTAGCTGTCTAATTACCTAGGATCAGAGCCAGGCTGCCATGACCCAGACTGAGGATATAATTGGCCTCCAGAGTTTCTTAATGGTTGTTTATGGATCATATATGGGAATCGACAGCGTCTGTGCAGATTCCAACCAGTGAGGTACATAACAGCAGCATATGCCATGCCCACGCAGTAGGCTCAGTTTGGTCAAGTAAGTGGGTGAACGTAAGTTGTTTGCACGGAGACAAACAGTCTGTTTTGTGACTGTTATCTATTGCTGGCGGTTGTACTGCACCTTATCATGGCAGGGTTATTCTCGCTCAGGTAGAGAGAGCAAACCCTGGAATGGCTGTTGCTATCAAGGATTGTACATGCACAAGAGGATTACACATTTCGCTCAGGGCTAACAGGCATTAGGAAAGTGCACCGAGAGGAAACGTGTTTGAACAGCACCTAGCCGAATGGGATCTTGGTCTCTGACTGGGACGCCAAGGCACTCTGGAAATACAAACTAATAATAATGTGTCATGCACGCATTGGGGGAGGGATAGCTCAGTGGTTTGAGCATTGGCCTGCTAAACCCAGGGTTGTGAGCTCAATCCTTCAGGGGGCCATTTAGGGATCTGGGGCAAAAATCTGTCTGGGGATTGGTCCTGCTTTGAGCAGGGGGTTGGACTAGATGACCTCCTGAGGTCCCTTCCAACCCTGATATTCTATGATTCTAAAACAAGGTGGCCCTTTGTCTTCCTCCCGTGGCTTGACCACATACCGCTGTTTACAAGGCTGCCGTGGTTCTAAATACACATGCTTCATTCATGTATGAGTGGGAGTTCATGCTTTTAGAGCCACAGGTCACATCTCCGATCCCCACAGGTGACCCAGTCAGGGGCACTCTTACATATGAAAGATAAACGAGGTTAGCAAACAATCATTTGGCCTCATTGCTACATGTTCCAGACATAAAAAGCTTGCAGGAACAGCACCCCTGTTTTCATCTTTGAACTAATGACGATCTGAAATTAAGCCCTGGTCATTGTTAAGCAGCAAAGAGGAAGAGGAGGAAGAAAAAGGTAGTGTCTGGACTGGGGTTTTGTTACATTTAAACAAGCATTTGAAAGTTCAGCTGCATGGCAAAAGCTTAATTGTGTTCAGCCAGCTGTCTTGAGAAACAACTTTCTTGAGAGATTCCTGTTATTTCGTCATTTGGATCCTGGCCTGTCTCGTATTTTGGAACGTCAATTTACCGCCCCCTGCTGAACCATAGACGAGCAGATGGAAGCAAAAAACGGGGACAGAAAAAAATAAGCTTATGTTCTTACCATCATCTTCATTCATTTGTATTACAGTAGCATCTAGGGGGCCACACTGAAATCAAGGCCCCACTGTGCTAAGCACTGTACAACCATGAGACAATCCCTGTCATGAAGAGTGTACAGCCTAAATAGGGAAGACCTGCAAAGGGGGAAGAAGGCACTCAGAGATGCAATGATTTACCCACCGTCAGTCACAGAGGAGGGATTAGAATTTAGGTTTGCTGACTACCAAGGGCAGTGCCTTCGCCGCTAGGCCAAATTGTCTCTCTGTACTGAACTGACAGTGGTTTTCACATGTTTTGCACTCACTTTTCATAGGTGACCACACAAGGTGAAAATTATCTTTGACCTGGTCTACAATTAAAACTTACGCCAACAGAGCTATCTCAGCCAGGGTGTGAAAACAAACAAACTCACTAACATAACAACATCGCTATGCTAGCGAAAAAAACCCCAAACCACCTCACCCACCCACCCGTGGATTCAGCAGTGCTGATGGAAGAGTGCCTCTGTCAGTTTAGCGAATGTCATCCGGGGAGGTGGAATTCCTACATCAGCAGAAAAACGCCTTCTGTGGGTGTAGGCTGCAAGCTGCGTCGGCACTGGGCGGTATGACGGCATAAACTCTGGAGCACAGGGATAGACTTTGACGCGTTCTCTTCATGCCCGTTTGTCCTCCCGAATACCAGGAGAAACAAAAATAAAACCAATAATACTTCACGCATAAGTGCTTTTCAGCTTCAAAACCTTTTTTTTTTGGAAGCAAAGATTAGTTAATTAATTAATAGAGAAAGAGGGAAAATGTGCATGCAAGCAAAGCACGAAAGCACAGAAATTGAGAGGGCTCTGAGCAGAAATGCAGCTCGGGGGGGAAATTACCTTGCCTTCTCTTTCTTCCTTAAACTCAGATTCAAGTCCAAACAGGCACCAGTTTGAATGCGGCCTGAGAAACACACAGGAATGGGGTGTACACATTACAAATTGGCTCTGAATTACAGGGCAGCCTGGATTCACTATTCCCTGTGTCTTTGCACAGCGAGGTACTTACATCTCAACACATCCGTGGCTTTCGGAGTATATTGACTTAATGAGAATTACAGTTGGGAAGACGCCAGTACGCAGAACATCCGACAGTTGTTTATTGTTCCAACAGTCTTGTTGAGTGTTATTTGTCTTTGGAAAGAGTTTTGATGAGCCCCGCCTTGCTGTCATAGAAGTCATGGAGATGTTTTGACAAGGACGTCAGTGGGAACGAGCTCTGGCCTTTTAGTTCTTGCTCCAAGGTAAATAGTGGTATTTCCCCTGTGGTAGGAAAGAAAAGAAAGAAAGACTAAATTTTGGAGTTACAGGAAACAGGGGAAACTAGAAACAGGGGAGTTATTTATCAGACCAGCTGTATGCTGCGAGTCTCTCTGATCTGCCACTAAACCATATATGTTAAGCGAAGCACACGGAGGGTGTGAATGGCTGCTGAGGGTGTCAATGGCAGCTTGTGTAGACATACCTGCGCTAGCTGTACTTGAGCTCGCTCACTAAAAATAGAAGTGAGGACACCATGGCGTGGGCTTCAGCGCTGGGTGCAGAAGCAAGTAGGTACCTGGGGGTCATGTGGGTTTGTGCAGCCCACCCTGAAGCCCAGCCACGGTATCCCCACTTCCATCTTTAGCAAGCTAGCTAGAGCACAACTAGAGCAGGTCTGCCCCGGCTGGAATGTAGACATACTCTGAACCAGATTAAGCCTTGCATAAGTGCAGGTGCCAGCAGAGGGACAGAGGTGAAGCAGTTTGAGCCTCTCCTATTCAGCAGCTCTGGAAGCTGGTGCACCCTTAAGCATAGGCTAGGGTAGTCCTGAGACCTGCCTTAAATCGCATCCCTGATTCAATGGCTCCTTTTGCAGGATGCAGAATAGCTGGGACATTACAGTACTCCAGACAACTCTCCTTCTGCTCCAACACACCTCCTCCTTCCTTCAACCTGCTCTCAGCCCATCCCCGGCCTACCCCAGAATGCCCCCTCCAGCCAGCGCTGTGGCAGAGAGAGAGCAGAGCTGCCATGGCCAATTCTGCACGCAGCATTGGAGACCAATATTCCCCAGAGGGGGCTTCTTGTGTCTGTCCTATGGCCCCTTTGGTCCAGCTTAGCGAGACCAAAGAAAAATGATAGATTGGGCCATGGGGCCAGATTCTTCTCCCAGATACAAAGATGCAAATCTGAAGTAATTGCACCATATTCATTGGAGTTCCTCCAGATCTCCGACAGCTGGAGCTGAGAGCAGAACCTGTCCCGATGGCGCTGTACACGGGGAACTAACTGAAACCAGCCTTTGGCTCTTGCTTTTCAGTTTTCGAGCATTAGCTGTCAAAAATGCCCCACTCGATTCTTCAATGCAGCTAAAATTCTAACCTTTTGCAAGCCACTACCCCCACAATCTCTCTACCCGACGAACAGTGAAGGATAAAGCTCCTCCAGTCAAATTATGGATGCACTGAGTAACCACAAAGCGAAAGATACCTGGCAAACTGTCCAATTCACAGCTTCAATAAATTATCCCTATGATTTAGTACAGTTTAGTGGGTCTCGGACGTCTTCTTTGAACAGTAGCACGCAGCATTCACAGTAGTTCCTCAGTGTTCATTTTGGGGATGTGCCAGGTTCATATTTCTGTCATTTTCCTTTGTATCTGGGTGTCCATATATCTATTTACTGCTAGTCGAGTCATTGCATTAGCAAATCATTCCAGCTATTTATTTAGCAATCCATCAGTGTTGTTGTCACTTTAATTGCCTCTGTCTCCATGGATTGCTATTATTTATCTGTCTTATTAGCAATACATATAGTGCCATCGACCCAATACATTCATTCCATAATTACGTGTGTCGATGTTATCTATGGACTTCCTCCCGCTTATAGAGTGGCCGCTTTCTTAGGAAGGAGAGAAATGTGCTTCAAAGCACAAAAAAGGTTAATTTCATTGTCCGTTATCATTACTGATTAATATTTTCTTTACTTGTTAAGCACTAACACCGCACTCAAGACACAAAATGAAGACCAGCCTTGCTCCGAAGAGCTTGACATTAAAACAAAGAGCCACGTTGTAATAGCCTTACTCATGCTGAATAGCACCTTACAGCGGGTGGAGAGACCCACTGGAGGCAAAGGGGATAGTAACGGTGCACGGCCCTGTTTTCATAGTGAGGATAGAAATCACATCCTGGCCCAAAAGGAACAGCAAAGACGGGACATACTGGGAAAGCCGTTGGGAGGGAGAACTTGGAGAGACAGGTTGTTTGTTTTGGTTTTTTGAATGTGTGATTGCTTCGCTTCTTGCGGGCATTGGAGAAGGAGGGATCTGAATGTCAGGAGGTGACTTGGTGAATAACAAGGATTAGGCTTTTCTAGGACATGCCTTACCATAATAGCTATAGCGATAGATAGCTGAGCGCTATATCTCCACGACCTATCTTCTCTTTGTATCTCTCTTCCTATGGTGACAAATGTCTCTCCAACTTCTTTCATCTGAACCCTGGTCCCAATATAATATATTTGAGTTCGATTATAAGAGGCCAAGTCTATCGTTGCCCTGGCCCTGGTATAATCATTTACAGGAGTGCTAGTGGGTGAAAAATGCTATTAAAGCAGAAGGTTGTATTTTGCATCTACTTTGCACTGGTATAAATGACAACCCAATGTGCAAGGAAGGTGTGAATCAGGCCCCAGGTCTTTAAGACAAGGACTTTTAGCTAGAGTCATGAAGTCTGTTTTGCCCTGCTCCAGCATAAACTTATTTGCTTCAGTAGTATGTTTTTTTTTTTATTCCCCTTCTTTCTCTGCATTTATTTTTCACTCTGTCCCCTCTCTTCTCCCTGTTTTTCCACCCTATTTCTTCATAAAATATTTTCCTATCTATTCCTTTTTCCCCTCTCACCAAACTAAAATTCAAACTCAATGGTGCTGGAGTTAATCCAGCACTAGAACCCAGAACATTTGAGTAAATTTGAAATTAGACAATGCAAAAGTTATCTGTTGCTATGAATAAGTGTCATCTATCTATCTATCTCTTTTCTTTAAATGCTTCCCCGCTGTAAGTCAATTATGAAGTGTAAATGGTTCCAAGGAACTATTGGCTATTTCCTAGCCAAGTGGCTTACGCATCATAGACTGGCAGCCTCAGTCTTTGTGCTCAAGAGTTGGCTAGCGTCAGGTGATGGAAGAATTCGGCAAACCTCCCAGACCTTAGGGAAGCGTATCCCTTTTCATGGATGTGTTTCCCAACAGCAGCCATGAATGGGCTGATTTGTGCACGTGTGCTTGTGTGGCGGGTGGCAGGAGGGGAGGAAATGACAAGTCAAGTAAGTGGCCTGTTGCCATCCACATGGTTTGCTCAGTGAAGTTTTCCTTGGAGAAGGCCATTGTGTGGTGTACTTTCTCTCTCTTGGAGATCAGCTCAAAACTGCCGGCCAAAAGCTCTGCTTGAGCACCACTGTGGCTACTAATTTGTGGTCAGGCACTAGAGAACGCTGCACCATTTCAGTGAGCTGTCACAGCCTGTGGTCAGACTCACTGCAAGTTACGTCAGGTGAGAATTAAATCAAGATGCTTTTGGGGGTGTTTGGGTTCTCCCAGTGCATCCAAAAAGGGATCCTTCCCCTTAGCCCAATTGAGAGGCATCACACTTGCCAGCTTTCAGCTATAATCCACTCTTGAGATTGATTCTTATACAGAGGAGCCAGCCCCTCTTATATCATCAGAACAGGGCTGATGGAACAACGTCGCACACAAGGCATTTGCAGGTTCAACCCGGAACCCTCAGCACCACAGCCCAGACCTCTCTCCACTTGAGCTAAAGAGCTAACTCTTAACTGGCAGCAATAGCAAACTTATCTTCTCTATAGACCACACACTAGAGAAGGACATACCAGGCATTTCGCTAACGGGCTACGCATAGGATTTGTACTTGTCCTCCACATGGGGTGAACTGCCCCCCCCCTTTGCACTTGTTTAAATCTCTTTTAGAGGGTAAGTCATTTCACACACAAGCTTTCCTCCGGCTTTCAAGGGGTGGAAGATGCTGCAGGCGGGGAAAAGCAAATCTAAAGCCTAACCTGGTGGATGGCAGCCAATTCCACTGGGGATTTTAATAAACTAACACATCTTTACAGGCATCCAAGTTCTATACTTCAAACGCAGAGAAAGGACGAGGCACACTGCATAAGGAGTCAGATTGTTTATCAGCCTCGGGTGTCCAGTTCTCAGTCAATGCTGAGATACTGTTATTAGAATGCTCATTTAGACACCTACAGAGCTCACAGCTCATGGCGGTTGGGAGTTTTCCAGCTAAATGTTTTTTTGATGGAATACGTGTGTGACGGGTTGGATCACAGAAACACCCTTGGGAACTGCCAACTCATGTGCCAAGACTACTTCTGCCCCTGCTTTCCTGCCCTGCCAGCCTGGGACTCCAACACCCTGTCCTGTTGAGCCAGACACGCCAGTCTGCTCCAACACAGACCCAGGGTCTGAACCACGTGCTCCAGAGCTGCAGACTTAACTGAAAGCAGCTTACAGAAGTGTTCCTGTCTTTAACACTCAGATGCCCAACTCCCAATGGGGGCTAAACCCCAAATAAATCCATTTTACCCTATATAAAGCTTATACAGGGTAAACTCAAAAATTGTTCGCCCTCTATAACACTCAGAGAGGTATGCACAGCTGTTTGCCCCCCCCCCCAGGTATTAATACATACCCTGGGTTAATGAATAAGTAAAAAGTGATTTTATTACATACAGAAAGTAGGATTTAAGTGGTTCCAAGTAGTGACAGACAGAACAAAGTGAATTACCAAGTAAAATAAAATAAAACACGCAAATCTAAGATTAATACAGTAATAAAACTGAATACAGATAAAAACCTCACCCTTAGAGGAATTCCAGTAAGCTTCCTTTTACAGACTAGTCTCCTTCCAGTCTGGGTCCAGCAATCACTCACCCCCCCTGTAGTTACTGTCCTTTGTTCCAGTTTCTTTCAGGTATCCTTGGGGGCAGAGAGGCTATCCCTTTAGCCAGCTGAAGACAAAATGGAGGGGTCTCCCAGGGGTTTAAATAGACTTTCTCTTGTGGGTGGAGACCCCCTCCTCTCTCCTATGCAAAGTCCAGCTCCAAGATGGCATTTTGGAGTCACATGGGCAGGTCACATGTCCATGCATGACTCAGTTTTTACAGGCAACAGCCATGGCTTACCTGCTACCTTGAATGTCCTCATGTAGACTTCCTATGTGGATTGGGGCCTCCCAAGATCCATTGTCCCTTCAGTGCTTCTTGATTGGGCACTTAATTTGCACATCCCTTTCTCAAGAAGCTGACCAAATGCTTTACAAAGGCTACTTAAAAATCAAGCCAGTGCCCAGCCAATATTCATAACTTCGAATACAAAAATGACACATGCATACCAATAGGATTAATAGAGTCAGTAGATCATAACCTTTACAGAGATATGTTACATGGCATATGTAGCATAAAACATATGCTCGTTATGTCATATATATATTCATAAGCATATTTCCATAAAGCCTTATGGGGGGCACCATCACAACGTGGTTTCCAAAAAATGGACATTTTTTTATAAGGAACTGTCTGCTTTGCTGAAATTATTTGATTTTCCCCCTCAGAAAAAAAAATCTGTATCTAGGGCTTCTGATTTTAGGTTTCAACACTGATAAAACAGCCCTGATTTAAAAAATAAAATGCAATTGTTGTTTATCCAGTAACCACTGGAAAAAACACAGGAAATGGTTACTCAACTTATGTTGACTTTACCCCTTTCCCAGTGGAGTTTGTGACACCCCTGCTCCCTGGCTTGTATCTAAGTGTTTGTCTACATGGAGCAGTAATTGTGGGCTATGAAGGTGTGGTTTCTAAAACGCACTATTGTGTTGCACATTAATTGGTCCATGTAGACCCTGCTAGTGTACACTAAAGGTTCCTTCGTGCACTTTAATGTAGTGTTGTTTGAAACATTACTAGCTGTATATGCAAATAGAACAACTCAAGAGCCACATTCTCCAGTGGGCTACATCCCTTTTACGCTGCCTGAGTGGAAACAGGCAAGAAACAACCAGCCGAGGATTCCCTTTGTATTGAGGAAAGCTCTGCTGATACAAAGCCACCCCCAACCCCTGCTATAAAGAGGGGGCATGTCAGAAGCAGGGTGGGGACTGATAGAGGGCACAGCCGAGCAGAGCTCCATTATACCAATAACAAATGACAATGTGTGGCTACAGCCACAAGTAGGTAGCAGTGCTGAACTGCTCCAGCTCAGCAGGAGCCTGGAGGATGGAGGGGCACTGGCTCCCCCTAACCACTGTGCAACCCATAAAGAGGGTGCTGTGAGCCTGCCGCTAACTGGCTGTGTGGGAGGAGGAAGGGTTGGTGCCTTGACCCCTCTTTTTCTCCTCCTTGATGGTACCATTTCCAACGATGGGGCCTGACTCTCCCCCACTTTCACTATTGTAAATCAGGAGCGAGTTCACGGCTGTCAGTGGCGCTACGCCAGTCTCCTAAGTCAAGAACAAGGGATATGTTCCATGACATGAAATGGTGGCAAATGCGAAACTGATCAAAGAAAATGCTATTTTACACATTGAGCATGTGGAACTCATTGCCACAAGACATCACTGTGGCAAAGATCTTAATGGGATTCAAAGAGGAATTTGACATTTATTTGGATAACACAATGATCCAGGGTTATAGTGTAAACGTTACAAAATTATCAAGAGATGTGGAAGGGATGTAGGCCCAGATCCTCAAAGGTATGATTTCAATCTGAGTTAAGTACGTAAGTACCTTTGAGGATCTGGACCC
>NW_020665302.1:5138464-5151765 GCF_002925995.2 Terrapene triunguis
ATTTCAATCTGAGTTAAGTACGTAAGTACCTTTGAGGATCTGGACCCCATAAACTCTCATGCTTCAGTGCTTAAGCCAACCTCTAATTAACAGGGGTCAGGAGAAAATTTTTCCTGGGGGTAGGTTATCCCATAACTTCCAACTGCAGGATTTCTTGCACCTGACTCTTTATCTTGTCCTGACCAATGTCAGAGACGGGTTACAGAATTAGGTGGACCATGGGTCTCATCCACTCTGACAATTCATATGTCCCTAAAATCAGTCCCCATACAACTTTAGAGCCATGGGGAGGACAGCACAAACAAACCAATGCTTCATAAAAAGAAAAATAACTGCGTATAAAGTGAAGGAACTGTGATCATTTTTAACAGGATAGGAGGTGTTTTTAAACAGCTGAGAAAATTAAAATCTATTTTTAAAAGCTCATTGACAGCATTCCTTTAAATGAGGGCTGTGGTTTCAGCTCTGCAGTTTCCCTTATTTATGGGGTTTTTTTTAATTCTATTTGCATGCTAAAGACATTTCTGTTGCAGCAAAATCTTCCCTCTGAACCTAACCACACCCCTGCTCCTCTGCAGCAACATGAAAAGGGAGAGCTCTCTGCTCTCAGTTAAATGGATACATATCTGGAGTAACTTTACTGATGGTAATGGGACTTACTCTGGATTTACACTGGTGAAAATGAGAGCACAGACTGCCCCTAAGACATTCTCTAGTAATTGTCATCCAATCTCATGGGCATCCACAACAAGAGGGATAGCTCAGTGGTTTGAGCATTGGCCTGGTGACCCCAAGGTGGTGAGTTCAATCCTTGAGGGGGCCACCCAGGAATCTGGGGCAAAAATCTGTCTGGGGATTGGTCCTGCTTTGAGCAGGGGGTGGGACTAGATGACCTCCTGAGGTCCCTTCCAACCCTGATATTCTATGATTCTATTGGAAAGGCCAGGTCAATTGCATCCCTGGTGTAACTCTACTGATCTCAATAGCATTCCAGAATGGATGAACCCAGTCCACCTGGACCAAACGAAGAGGGTATGTCTAGATTTGCAATTAGACACCTGTGGCTGGCTGGTGTCATCTGACTGAGGCTCAGGGGGCCTGGGTTAAGGGGCTGTTTAATTGCAGTGTAGAGGTTTGAGCTGGGGTTGCAGCCTGAGCTCTGGGATCCTACAGCCTCTTCCCCCCATTACCATAGTATTGAGCCCCTCACAATCTTTAATGTACTTAGCCTCACAACACCCCTGTGAAATAGGGCAGGGCTCTTATCTCCATTTTACTGATGGGGACCTGAGCCCAGACAGCTGGGCACCTAAATACCTTCTAGGATCTGGGCCTAAGTGACTTGCCCAAGGTCACACAATAAATCTGTGGTGGAGCAGGGAAATGATCTCCCAAACTCCAAACTAGCACTCTAACCATTGGACCATAATTCCTCTCTATGGCCCTGCCTAACTGCATGGGAAATCTCTCAACAACAGGGTCCCTCAGGAGGTTTCTCACATTGTCTGCTCCCAGTTAGGTCAGGAATACAAAGAGAACAACCTTTCCTCACAGTATTTGGTCTCTTCTGCTTCCATTCCCAGCCAAGCTCAGAAGCACAATAGCCCAACAGAAAGGACAAACATATCATTGAGAATCAGCTGATTTTCCTTTAAAAAAGCCTGAACAGTTTCTATTTGGTTTCAGTCTGAATTTCTGGCAAAGATTCAGATCATTCTGTTTCCCCTGAAGCGCTTCACCCATCCCTACTGCTAACGCTCCCGATCATTTTAATTATTCTGTGCTCACCGCAGGCCTTAGAACAAACCTGCCAGCCGTCTGGCAGGAACTAGTGACATCTAGCAAATGCATTCACTATGACAAATAGACAACAGTCTGCAGAGAAAATAAATCCACATACCTGTGTGTCAACTTGCACATGCTAGAACCCCCCTGATTCACTCTTCCAGGAAAGGCTATTCTGTTCCCCCCAACCTGAAGCAAATATTCACCAGCAACTACACACCACACCACAGAAACACCAACCCAGGAACCAATCCCTGTAGCAAACCTCGTTGCCTACTCTGTCCCCATATCTACTCTGGCAACACCATCAGAGGACCCAACCACATCAGCCACACCATCAAGGGCTCATTCACCTGCACATCTACTAATGTTATATATGCCATCATGTGCCAGCAATGCCCCTCTGCCATGTACATTGGCCAAACCGGACAGTCCCTCCACAAAAAAATAAATGGACACAAATCGGACATCAGGAATGGTAACATACAAAAGCCAGTAAGTGAACACTTCAATCTCCCTGGTCATTCTATTACAGATTTAAAAGTCACTATCATTGAACAAAAAAACTTCAGAAACAGACTTCAAAGAGAAACAGCAGAACTAAAATTCATTTGCAAATTTAACACCATTAATCTGGGCTTGAATAGGGACTGGGAGTGGCTGGCTCATTACAGAAGCAGCTTTTCCTCTCCTGGAATTGACACCTCCTCATCTATTATTGGGAGTGGACTACATCCACCCTGATTGAATTGGCCCTGTCAACACTGGTTCTCCACTTGCAAAGTAACTCCCTGCTCTCCATGTGTCAGTATATAATGCCTGCATCTGTAACTTTCACTCTATGCATCCGAAGAAGTGAGGTTTTTACCCACGAAAACTTATGCCCAAATAAATCTGTTAGTCTTTAAGGTGCCACCAGACTCCTTGTTATTCTGTTCCTTGTACTCCAAACCTAATCTTGGAGGTACTAATGCAGACAGTCTCAACTGTGCTCTCTGGAGCACTTTCAGGGGTGGAGGGGTGGGGGTGTCTATAGAAAACTGATAGGTCACATGGTGCTGGCTTAGGGTGACCAGATGTCCCGATTTTATAGATTTAATATTTTTGGGTCTTTTCCTTATATAGGCTCCTATTACCCCCCACCCCCTGTCCCAATTTTTCACACTTTCTGTCTGGTCACCCTATGCTGGCTCCTCCTCCATTTTTACAGATGCTACTACAGGCATCCAGGTTCTTCGCTGGAAAGAACAACCTTGGATGGTCAGAAAAGCATCTGGAAACCAGGAACTGAGCCCAGTTGCTCCCACCAGGCACCGCTGCTACATAAGAGGAGATGAAGAGAAAACAGATGTCCCCATTGGAACACTAGGAGAGTAACCTCCAAGCAAGCAGAGAACCAGGTAGCGCGGCCAGGATGTAAGGAAGATGTGACATACAGGAGTGCTGCTAAAGGTCTAAACTTTATTTCCTGGCCCCAGCCATGCAATATGGATCAGAGTCACATGCTAGGGGTTAGTATTAATGGCTACTATTAACGTGTTCCTTACATAATCAGGTGCAAATAAAGCACGATATGAAACCCAAAGGACAATCGCAGACTAAATCCATGTACTTTACAGACATCTGGGATGCAGATCAGAGGAGACAAGCTGAACCCAGGATGATGGAATTATTTTGCCTCTTACTGGACATCTGTCAGTAGAGTGACTATCATTGAAATCCAATGGCTTTTGGATCGCATGGTCACTTCTTGTTCTCAAAACAGTTCCCTCTGCAATTCCCTGTTTGGCCACCAACCAAAGCTTGTGTTTCACCCTGCTCTAGCGCTTCACTTTTAGCATAGTTTACAACCATGTCCTCAGGACTCGCCTATGTTTATGACCCAGAAGAGAGCAGGGGAAGATGTGTCTGATCAAAGGGGCAAATTCACATAATCAAGAGAGTGTTGTGTATCCAATTGTTCCAGAATGCTGTCAATCCATTGAGGCTTTTCTAATTCCCTGCAGGCAAAGCTAGAGACTTGCCTTCATTTTACAGCCACAAGAATTTCCCAGAAGGAAAATAGCTGTACATTTTGTCAAGAAGGGGAAGTCCAGTGGTGTTGCTGGGGCCAGGAGTTTATTTTAGGAAGCAGTAATCGATGATCAGCCAATTGCAGCACTTTCCATGCCTTGTAAAATGCATATGAGCTGCCTTGTATTACTTTGTAATGTACTCACTGTAACCATGAGCAACTGTAAAAAAAAGTTTCCTTTTTTTTGTAGCTACAAGTATGTTCTGAGGTCTACAAAACACACCCAGCACTGAGAGACATAAAGGGCCAGATTGTTAAAGGTATTTAAGTGCCTAAAGATGCAGCTAGGTGCCTAGTAGGATTTTTAAAAGCTTCCCATTGATTTGCATCTATGTGCTTTTGAAAATCCTATTAGACATAGCAACTTTAGGCGCCTACATAGCTTTAAAAATAGGTCCTAAAGAGCTCGGTCTATTTAGCTCATTGAAGAGAAGATTAAGAGGATGGTAGTCTACAACGACCTGCAGAGAGAAAAGTTGCTTGATAGTGGAGGGCTCTTTAATCTGTTTGACAAAGGAACGATCCAGGCTAGATATGGAAGCTAGACAAATTCAAACTGCAAATAAAGCACAAGTGGGAGTAATTAACCCCTGGAACAGCTTACCAGGGAACATGGTGGATTCTCTGCCACTTTGAGTCTTTACATCAAAGCTATACTGTAGTTCAACCACAAGTTGCCGGGCTCAATGGAAAAGCAACCGGGTGAAATTGTATGGCCTACATTATGCAGGGTTAGAGTAGATGCTCACAACGGTTTCAATTCTAGCTTTAAAATCTGTTAGGCTACAACGACGAGATTGTAAAAAACGACAAAGAGTCCTGTGGCACCTTATAGACTAACAGATGTATTGGAGCATAAGCTTTCGTGGGTGAATACCCACTTCGTCAGACGCATGTAGTGGAAATTTCCAGAGGCAGGTATAATAGGGTGACCAGATGTCCCGATTTTATAGGGACAGTCCCGATATTTGGGGCTTTTTCTTATATGGGCACCTATTACCCCCCACCCCCTGTCCCAATTTTTCATACTTGCTGTCTGGTCACCCTAAGGTATAAATATGCAGGCAAGAATCAGTCTAGAGATAACGAGGTTAGTTCAATCAGGGGGGATGAGGCCCTCTTCTAGCAGTTGAGGTGTGAACACCAAGGGAGGAGAAACTGCTTTTGTAGTTGGCTAGCCATTCACAGTCGATTTTTACAGATCCAGACTAACACGGCTACCCCTCTGATAAATGACACAATTGTGTTTTTCACTGACTGATAGGCTATCCACACTAAAGTAATTGACGCTGGATGAGGTTATTCCTGGAATGACAGTCCCTTCACACTTTAAAAGGTGCTCTCACTCAGAAGTGTGTCGTCGGTCCTCTCATCACAGCCCACAGGTGTCTCTGAAGTTAGGACACATTGCGCAACAGAACTCTTGCTTTTTAATAGGTCTCTCAACTAGTTAGATCCTGATTCTGCAAAGTACTCAAGTATGTACCTAACTTTAAGTGCATGAGTTGTCCCATTGAAGTTAATGGGACTACTCATATTTAAAGCTAGACATGTTCTCAAGTGCCTTGTTGAACCAGAGCCTTAGTGAACCAGCACTGATCCAAGGAAGAGATCTTTATTTTGGGGATACTGTATAGATGTCTGAGCCTGCTCCATTGAAGTCAATGGGAGTTTTGCTACTGAGTTCAGAGGGAATCAGATCAGGGCCAAAGAATATAAATAAATGTGGAGCTACCCATTTTAGGAGTGTCCATATTCAACATAAATAAGTGACATTTTAGAAAGAAGTGAGTTCTCCAGATTGGGCCAAATTCATCCTGGTGTAATTCAGTTGAATTAAAACGAATTACACTAGAGATGCATTTGGCCCATCGAGGTCATTTTTTTAAAAGTTTTGCAACGCCACAAAAACACGTGAGCAATTATACGTTTGTCTGAGGCTAATATTACGTGTATGGAAACAATCTGTGCTTAGATCCAAGGTGTTAGTTGCCTTAATGAAAATAGATGATAGATGGAAAATCAAATGTGATACCTTCTTTCAAACCTAGGGAAAATTAATTTTGCAGTGATGTATTGCACTGGCACAATAACCTAAGGTTCAAAACTGATTCCTCAAACTCCCATTGACTTCAATGGGAACAAAGTGAGGCCACTGTTGGCTGCTTTTTAAAATCCCTTCCTAAATTATTTGTTCAAGAATAAGAATTTAAGAAGAATTGGAAGTACATTAAATGATTTTTGACCCAGGGGAAAATTACCCCTTGGAAGCAAAAACATTAGCAAAATCACATCACACAAAATCACTTAATTACATCTAATCTACAACCCTTCGCTCACACTGGCAAACATTTGTGCATATTAATGACACACACTCACACAAGAGGTCCTCTTCATGTCTGTGGGGCTACTCATGGGACTAAGTGCTAGCCAACATGAGTAAGGCCAGGTCTACATTACAAAGTTATGCTGGTATAGCTATGTACCCAGGGGTATGAAAATAACACAACCCAGCTGACATAGCTACGTCAGCAAAACCCCCAGTGTAGATCCAGCTATGCCGGCATGAGAATGCTTCTCTTGGCACAGCTAATGTTGTTCAGAGAGGTGGTGTTACCAGTATAACAGAAAAATTACTTCTGTTGGCGTAAGTACGCTACACTTGCGGGCTTTGCCAGCATAACTATACCAGCAAAGCGTCTGTAGTGTGGATGAGGCCATATGGCAGTGCAGCTATGCCACTGTAGTGTAGATGCTTCGTACGTCGACAGAAGGGGTTTTCCTGTCTATGTCGTTAATCCACCTCTCCGAGAGGCAGTAGCTAGGTTGACAGAAGAATTCTTCTGTTGACCTAGCTGCCGCTACACTGGGGGTTAGATTGATCTAGCCCCAGTACTCAGGGCAGGATGTTTTTCACAGCCCTGAGCAAGGAAGTTAGGTCGATCTACCTTTTAAGTGTAGGCCAGGCCAAGGTTGCACGCTCAGTGTTTAGCTAGCTATGACATCTTTCTCCTACAAGTTCAGGCAAGCCAAAAATTGGAGTTGGATCTTAACACCTCTTTCAAGGATAAACAATGGGCGTATTGTAGCAAAGAAATCAAGCCGGTATTAGAAAGCATAGAATGGCAATATAAATGGTTTACAAGGCTCTCTCTCTCTCCTCCCATCTCCTCAAAAACAGATCTAATGTCTAGGACAACAGGTCCAGACTGTAAATACCTCAAGTGCACCCTTATTCACACAATCTTATGTTGTCTCCTGTTCTCTCATTTTAGGTTCAATGTTCTATACTGCACTGAAAAGGTCCTGACCTTTTACTGCCCCCTAGACTGTGTAATTGGCAACTTCTCTTGGCTTATACATCAAACAAGCATAGCTAGACATGAGCTCATTTTTGCCTTAGTAAATTACTCTCCACACACTTAGGATCTGATCCAAAGTCCATTGAAGTCAAGGGTTTCAGTGGGCTTTGGATCAGGCCCTTAATGCTGAAACCTGATATTTGCTCCTTCCTCCCAACTTAGCTAGAACAGAACCAGTTTTACAAGCAGGGTCTTAGTTCAGAGTAAACAGGTCCGGCGCTTCCACTAGGCGACCCTAGGCGGTCACCTAGGGCGGCAGGATGTGGGGGGCAGCATTTCGCCACCCTCTGCGGAATTTCGGCGGTGGGGGGTTCTTCCGCTGCGGGTCGGCGGCAGAAATTCGGCGGCGGGTCCTTCACTCGCTCCAGGACCCGCCGCCGAAGTGCCCCAAAGACCCAGAGCAGAAGGACCCCCGCCGCCGACAACGCAGCTTCAGAGGAGGAGCTGCTGCCGATTACTGAGGAGGAGCGCTGCCGCCTAGGGTAAATAATAACCAAACACAATGAACCACAGTCCAGTGGAGTCCAAGGAAACCACCAATGGACCTTTATGTCAAGCTAATACTTACAACCTTTTCACTCGGAATACGGCTTTCTATTGTTAAGCAGAAAGAGGCATTCTTTTCCACTTGTTCTACGATGGGGTTTTCAGAAGTGCCTACATGACTTAGCAGCACAAGTCTCATTGAGAGCTATGCCC
Source organism: Terrapene triunguis (assembly GCF_002925995.2). Classification (NCBI taxonomy): domain Eukaryota; kingdom Metazoa; phylum Chordata; order Testudines; family Emydidae; genus Terrapene; species Terrapene triunguis. The sequence continues at coordinate 5,146,385 of NW_020665302.1, forward strand.
AGAAGTTACCGTTTAGGAGACCCCTGCCATAGATATAATCAGAAATCTGGTAGAAGACTTTGCTTTCCCCACCAAAGGTCCTTCTTCAGTGCCTGTGAGGTAAGAAATGAACCTGGGTCTGAGGTGATGGCTGGAAAACCAGTTACTGCCAATCTTATTGCACCAGCGTCACTCTCCTCCCTCCCTTTGACCCCTGGACGTGGAAAATCTTCATGGATAAGCTTCCCCCATGGGCTGAAACGTTAAACATCCTGCATTGTCTTTCCTCTCATTCCCTTTGTGCATTATTTCCATTGACTATTCATTATTAAATGTAATGGATGGACATGCCCACACTGGCAAGCGAAAGATTAGGGATGCTTCTGCTGTCCTCGTCATACTAGTCTACACACGCCACCATACACCAAACCCAAAATTTGTCCATTAGCTAGGAAAGGGCTAAAACACCCACATACCTCATCCAGACATTCAGAAATAGTGGAGGTGTCCTGTTATGGGTCCATCTGCACAACTCACCAGGACAGGCCAAAGGAGCCAAGGAGGAACAGAAGCCCTTTGAGAGAACATCCATAGTCCACGTTAGAAGCCCTTTGATGAGAGGAACTGGATAGCTCAGGGTAGAGAAATGGGCTCTTGTATCCTTCACCTCTGAGTTGTCAGATCAAATTCACCTGGCCAGTGCTTAACTGAAAGCTGTGACACATCTGATGGTCTATGAAAACAGTTGGTCCTTTCCTAGTAAGCCTTCTCACCACAAGCGACCCTCTTATTAGCAGAATCAGTAGAGACACCAAAGCATAAATGCATCAAGGAGACTGAATTCTCTCACCCCTGAGATGATCCCTCTGGGTCCAAGTGGAGACACTTTACTGAAGCAATGCAGAGCAATTTGCACGTCTTCTGCATGATGTAAAGAGAGTGCCTCAGTCTTCAGACTCGCAGCTCTGTGATGTACAGGTATGAATTGGAAGCTTTTCACATATCTTATGGCTTTCTTATTACCTCTCCTCAAGAGGAATTTTTTTTTTAATGGGCTGAGTCCTGAAGATTAACTAGTCCAAGAGTTTTCAAAGCAATTAGTGATTTTGGTTGCTTCAGTTTTTGAGAGCCCAACTAGAGATACCTTATAGGAACCTGGTATTCAGAAGCCGGGGGCTCATCAATTTGATAGGATTCCTGGCACTGATTTTTCACCTGATTTCTTTGGTCATCAGACACCTGATCCACTTTTGCTGGATATGAGGCAGGTTGCTTCAAACAGTTACCTAGAGGTATTTTCAATCATCTCCTCCCCTACACACACACCCCGACCCCTCCGTAGTGTGGAGAGATTTAGAACTTACACAAGATATTAGAGGCCACTTGAAAAACCTGCGCTAACACAAGTCTGTGATTGTACACCTTGTTTACTTAAATTCATTCTGCGGTCTGGGACCAGGAGACTTTGCTCAAGGAAATGTACTGTTCAAATTAATGGGGGGAAAGGTAAAACTGCTGGCTTTTGGCTCAGGGGTAAGTGCAGGCAAAAGTTGTTACTGGGAACGTTTTCCGGGGGCCAGGGACACAGAATGCGTTTTTGAAGGTATTTGTTTTAAATAAAGAAAGTTTACACAGCTTGAGAAAATTATTTGGGCGGAAATTAAATCTCAGAACACAGCTCTTCCAGCTCACCTTGACACGAGCAGCACTCCTCCTTCCCCTTCCCTTTCCCGAGCTTGGTTCGAAAAGCACATTGTCGTTCAGAGAACATTGCATTCATCATTGCATACTGAGTTACAGCTAGATCCTGGCCCGGCCTTACACACCCGCTCACAGCCAGAAGGGGGAGTCAGAGCCACTCATACTCACCTCTGCATGGCAGCCTCAGCCTTTAGGTCAGGGCACAGGGATAAACAGGCTGCCTCATATATACAGCCCCGCAGGAGCAAAAGGGCTGGAGCTGAGCACTTGGGGGTAAGGAATGTGCACTTAGCAACATACTGAAGCAGGCTACTTCCCTCCTGCACCATGAAGGGAGCAGGATCAGTGTTACTTCCCTGATGCTACTCGTGGGGCAGGGCAGCTATGTACCACCTTTGCCCAGAGCTCTGCTCAAAGAAACAACCCAGCCCTTAGTTTGAAGAGTGAGGGGAGAAATGCTACAGGAAATGCTACAATATGCAACAGTAATAGTCCAAGCCACTGCAGCAACACGAATGTAATCTGTAGCTGTGCTGTACAGACCCTATCAACCAGATGCCTTGGTGATGGGCACAATACACACACAGTCAGACAGAGATAGTGACTAGATTATTTTAGATTAGATTTGACTGCCTAGTACTTTAATAAGGACTGGGTTGGTGCACATATAATATATATGCAAAGTATGCAGCGTGTTTACTGCTAGGGGGTGGAGGATAACAGCCTACTACTGTCACCACCTAATGAAGTCACTGCTTTAGCTCAAGTGACAGAACTCTGTGTGGTGATGCGGTGAAGGTCCCAAGTGCAAATCCTGGAGACTGCGGTAGGGGCAACAACAGACCCCCACTGGAACTAGGGGCCTTAATAAGAGAGAAATGAGGCAAACTTTGCTCTTAAAGACACGTGAATGAGAAATTGGGGCTTCTTCAGTGCTGCAGCACAGGGCTGAGCTCCAGACTAACGCACAAAGGGTTGATGAGGATGAGGGGAAAGCAGTGGATGTGTTATTCCTTGACTTTATCAAAGCTTTTGATACGGTCTCCCACAGTATTCTTGCTGCCAAGTTAAAGAAGTATGGGCTGGATGAATGGACCGTAAGGTGGATAGAAAGCTGGCTAGATCGTCGGGCTCAACGGGTAGTGATCAATGGCTCCATGTCTAGTTGGCAGCTGGTTTCAAGCGGAGTGCCCCAAGGGTCGGTCCTGGGGCCAGTTTTGTTTAATATTTTTATTAATGATCTGGAGGATGGAGTGGACTGCACTCTCAGCAAGTTTGCCGATGACACTAAACTAGGAGGCGTGGTAGATACACTAGAGGGTAGGGATCGGATACAGAGGGACCTAGACAAATTAGAGGATTGGGCCAAAAGAAACCTGATGAGGTTCAACAAGGACAAGTGCAGAGTCCTGCACTTAGGACGGAAGAATCCCATGCACAGCTACAGACTAGGGACCGAATAGCTAGGTAGCAGTTCTGCAGAAAAGGACCTAGGGGTCACAGTGGATGAGAAGCTGGATATGAGTCAACAGTGTGCTCTTGTTGCCAAGAAGGCTAACGGCATTTTGGGCTGTATAAGTAGGGGCATTGCCAGCAGATCGAGGGATGTGATCGTTCCCCTTTATTCGACATTAGTGAGGCCTCATCTGGAGTACTGTGTCCAGTTTTGGGCCCCACACTACAAGAAGGATGTGGAAAAATTGGAAAGAGTCCAGCGGAGGGCAACAAAAATGATTAGGGGTCTGGAGCGCATGACTTATGAGGAGAGGCTGAGGGAACTGGGATTGTTTAGTCTGCAGAAGAGAAGAATGAGGGGGGATTTGATAGCAGCCTACAACTACCTGAAAGGGGGTTCCAAAGAGGATGGAACTCGGCTGTTCTCAATGGTGGCAGATGACAGAACAAGGAGCAATGGTCTCAAGTTGCAGTGGGGGAGGTCTAGGTTGGATATTAGGAAACACTATTTCACTAGGAGGGTGGTGAAGCACTGAAACGCGTTACCTAGGGAGATAGTGGAGTCTCCTTCCTTGGAGGTTTTTAAGGCCTGGCTTGACAAAGCCCTGGCTGGGATGATTTAGTTGGGAATTGGTCCTGCTTTGAGCAGGGGGTTGGACTAGATGACCTCCTGAGGTCCCTTCCAACCCTGATATTCTATGATTCTACGATTCTATGATTCTATGATTCTAAAGTGAGATATTGAAGGCAACAGGAGCCCAGCATAACAGATTCAACTTGATGCTCTGAAATGTCTCCATAAAACGTCTTACCCCTTTAGTCTGCATTTCACCTTTCGCAGCGTCCGCATCTATGATCCCTTTTAAATCATATTCTTCATCATTATTGTCATCATCATCATCATCATTCCACTGAGGCATCAGAAAAAGAAAAGACCAGGACCGACTCAGCGGCAGCTCTGGATGAGTGCTGGGAGTCCTGGGAGAGCCAGCTCACCCCAAGCATTACACTGGATTCAGTTCCTGTCCTCACCTACTTCTAAGCACTGTGTCAGGAGTGGGTTCCTGCTCCCAAGGAGCCTGTTCAGGACTCAGCCCCTCTGAGCTCCCATGCCTCCAGGGTGCAAGGCCCGGGCTCTGGGAGTCCTCTGCTGGGATTTGGTTCTTGTGAGCTCTTGCTGACTGAGTTCATGCAGTTCTTGGCTCCGCCCCACATCCTGCCCAGGGTACCTCAAACTACAAGAGCTCCAATCTATGATGTATTTAAGGGGATGGAGGAAACAAAGTGGAGAGAGAGAAAGGAATTATTTCACCAGTGCCAGAGGGTGAATTATTCCTTGGGATTGTACCAGATGGGGATGGGACCAAGTTGGGAAAGAACAAGAGTTGGAGGGCAGAGTCTAGAACAAGAAAAATGGAGGGGAATAAATCCCACCCTATAAATTCATATTGTCCTAAATTATGAGGATGAAGGGGGCATTCAGATATTCATCTGCACACCTGCTTTCTTCGATTTTTTTTTTGATTGTCTGATAGAAAACCAAAAAGAAAGAGAAAAAATTCTGCTGAAAAATTTCAGTTTGTGAATGAAAAGTCAAACTTTATCATGGAGAAAACCTCATTTTCCAACCCCTCTAATGCACATCTCTTTTCAAATTTGTCCCCCATTATGCCTTCTAAGTTCTTTTGAAAATCTGGCCCTCCTTTCAGGATGATGCATGCAGGTGACTAAATGAACAAGGATAGCTGGAATTTTTCGACGGAAACATTATTTTTTTTTGTCAAAAATGGTTGATTCAGATTGACTAAAACATTTTGTAAATTCGCGTTGAATCTGCCTGCTTTGGTTTGAAAAAACAAACAGAAAAATCCTCCCAAAACCAAAATGTTTTGACATTTTTGTTTTGATTCAAAACCTTTTTTTGTTTGAAAATTTCCTTCAATTTAATTTTTAAAATATTAATGTTAAAAAAAAGCTCAAAATCAAAATTAGACATTTCATTTTGGGTCAAACTATGTATTTTTGGGCATTTCGCTCTGCGATCACTTCCCCCAATGAAATCATTAGGCAGCAGTCTGGAGTGCGAGACGTTGTAGTTGAAAGCAGACTCAGCAAAATGCGGTGGGCGGGACATGTGGCCCGACTCAGCGACAACAGATGGACCGCAGCTATATCCGAGTGGTATCCGCGAGAACAGAAACGGCGATGCAGTCGGCCTCCAAAGAGGTGGGATGATTTCCTAACAA
>NW_020665302.1:5152165-5152620 GCF_002925995.2 Terrapene triunguis
TCGGGCTCAACGGGTAGTGATCAATGGCTCCATGTCTAGTTGGCAGCCGGTTTCAAGCGGAGTGCCCCAAGGGTCGGTCCTGGGGCCGGTTTTGTTTAATATCTTTATTAATGATCTGGAGGATGGTGTGGACTGCACTCTCAGCAAGTTTGCAGATGACACTAAACTAGGAGGCGTGGTAGATACACTAGAGGGTAGGGATCGGATACAGAGGGACCTAGACAAATTAGAGGATTGGGCCAAAAGAAACCTGATGAGGTTCAACAAGGACAAGTGCAGAGTCCTGCACTTAGGACGGAAGAATCCCATGCACAGCTACAGACTAGGGACCGAATGGCTAGGTAGCAGTTCTGCAGAAAAGGACCTAGGGGTCACAGTGGACGAGAAGCTGGATATGAGTCAACAGTGTGCTCTTGTTGCCAAGAAGGCTAATGGCATTTTGGGCTGTATAAGTA
>NW_020665302.1:5152720-5153374 GCF_002925995.2 Terrapene triunguis
TTTATTAATGATCTGGAGGATGGAGTGGACTGCACTCTCAGCAAGTTTGCCGATGACACTAAACTAGGAGGCGTGGTAGATACACTAGAGGGTAGGGATCGGATACAGAGGGACCTAGACAAATTAGAGGATTGGGCCAAAAGAAACCTGATGAGGTTCAACAAGGACAAGTGCAGAGTCCTGCACTTAGGACGGAAGAATCCCATGCACAGCTACAGACTAGGGACCGAATGGCTAGGTAGCAGTTCTGCAGAAAAGGACCTAGGGGTCACAGTGGACGAGAAGCTGGATATGAGTCAACAGTGTGCTCTTGTTGCCAAGAAGGCTAACGGCATTTTGGGCTGTATAAGTAGGGGCATTGCCAGCAGATCGAGGGATGTGATCGTTCCCCTTTATTCGACATTGGTGAGGCCTCATCTGGAGTACTGTGTCCAGTTTTGGGCCCCACACTACAAGAAGGATGTGGAAAAATTGGAAAGAGTCCAGCGGAGGGCAACAAAAATGATTAGGGGTCTGGAGCGCATGACTTATGAGGAGAGGCTGAGGGAACTGGGATTGTTTAGTCTGCAGAAGAGAAGAATGAGGGGGGATTTGATAGCAGCCTACAACTACCTGAAAGGGGGTTCCAAAGAGGATGGAACTCGGCTGTTCTCA
>NW_020665302.1:5153474-5174332 GCF_002925995.2 Terrapene triunguis
AGGAGCCCAGCATAACAGATTCAACTTGATGCTCTGAAATGTCTCCATAAAACGTCTTACCCCTTTAGTCTGCATTTCACCTTTCGCAGCGTCCGCATCTATGATCCCTTTTAAATCATATTCTTCATCATTATTGTCATCATCATCATCATCATTCCACTGAGGCATCAGAAAAAGAAAAGACCAGGACCGACTCAGCGGCAGCTCTGGATGAGTGCTGGGAGTCCTGGGAGAGCCAGCTCACCCCAAGCATTACACTGGATTCAGTTCCTGTCCTCACCTACTTCTAAGCACTGTGTCAGGAGTGGGTTCCTGCTCCCAAGGAGCCTGTTCAGGACTCAGCCCCTCTGAGCTCCCATGCCTCCAGGGTGCAAGGCCCGGGCTCTGGGAGTCCTCTGCTGGGATTTGGTTCTTGTGAGCTCTTGCTGACTGAGTTCATGCAGTTCTTGGCTCCGCCCCACATCCTGCCCAGGGTACCTCAAACTACAAGAGCTCCAATCTATGATGTATTTAAGGGGATGGAGGAAACAAAGTGGAGAGAGAGAAAGGAATTATTTCACCAGTGCCAGAGGGTGAATTATTCCTTGGGATTGTACCAGATGGGGATGGGACCAAGTTGGGAAAGAACAAGAGTTGGAGGGCAGAGTCTAGAACAAGAAAAATGGAGGGGAATAAATCCCACCCTATAAATTCATATTGTCCTAAATTATGAGGATGAAGGGGGCATTCAGATATTCATCTGCACACCTGCTTTCTTCGATTTTTTTTTGATTGTCTGATAGAAAACCAAAAAGAAAGAGAAAAAATTCTGCTGAAAAATTTCAGTTTGTGAATGAAAAGTCAAACTTTATCATGGAGAAAACTCATTTTCCAACTCCTCTAATGCACATCTCTTTTCAAATTTGTCCCCCATTATGCCTTCTAAGTTCTTTTGAAAATCTGGCCCTCCTTTCAGGATGATGCATGCAGGTGACTAAATGAACAAGGATAGCTGGAATTTTTCGACGGAAACATTATTTTTTTTTGTCAAAAATGGTTGATTCAGATTGACTAAAACATTTTGTAAATTCGCGTTGAATCTGCCTGCTTTGGTTTGAAAAAACAAACAGAAAAATCCTCCCAAAACCAAAATGTTTTGACATTTTTGTTTTGATTCAAAACCTTTTTTTGTTTGAAAATTTCCTTCAATTTAATTTTTAAAATATTAATGTTAAAAAAAAGCTCAAAATCAAAATTAGACATTTCATTTTGGGTCAAACTATGCATTTTTGGGCATTTCGCTCTGCGATCACTTCCCCCAATGAAATCATTAGGCAGCAGTCTGGAGTGCGAGACGTTGTAGTTGAAAGCAGACTCAGCAAAATGCGGTGGGCGGGACATGTGGCCCGACTCAGCGACAACAGATGGACCGCAGCTATATCCGAGTGGTATCCGCGAGAACAGAAACGGCGATGCAGTCGGCCTCCAAAGAGGTGGGATGATTTCCTAACAAACATGGCAAAGGATGGCCAGAGCGAGAGACGATTGGAAGACGTGTTGTGATCGGCTCAGTCTCAACCGATGAAAGACCGACAGTTTACGCAGTCTATGCATTTTAAAAAAAAAAAAACTTTTGAATTCACCAACGTTTATTTAAAATGTTGTTTTCAGGTTGACCTGAAATGAATTTCTCCCCCGCACCTCCAGAATTGTCAGAGAACCAAAAAAAAAAAAAAATCAAATTATTCACACTGTTCCAGGTACATATAATCTGTCAGGAACAATGGAGTTAGTAACTATAAGTCATTGAAATCAAAGGTGTAATCAAGAGCAGAAATGTAATCTTGGCACATTAGTATTCCTTAGTTATATAAGAAACAATGCATGAGACATTTGAGGCCGAACTCTATAATAAGTCCCCTCCCTGGGATGGTACCAGACAGGTTATATCTGATAACTTGCTTTCAATGTAATTTTAATCATTCTGGTTGTAATTATATCCACAGCTGGAAAATCAGGTGCATCAACAAGTTTCGACATCGTGGAAGGCCAAAGAAGTTTGAAAGGTTTCTCTCTTCCAGCAGAATGTTCTTAGGAGTTTGGGCGTGGCTGGGGGACCCCTCTTCTAACACAGAGGAAACCAGAACACCCTTCCCAAACAACAAGCATTTCAGAAAGGCTGAATTGCCTATCCAACAGCTTGGCAGTGTGGTTTGGGTTGCCCAATCCTCTAGGAGTCTCCAGGAATTAAAGATTAATCTTTAATTAAAGATAATGTCATGTAATGAAATCTCCAGGAATACATCCAACCAAAATTGACAACCCTAAATTTGGCCTACTGGAGAGTGCACTGGGCCGGGAGACTGCTAGTGCTGCTGCTTGACCTTGGGCAAATCATGTCTCCTCTCTGAGCTTCTGTTTCCCTTCCCATGCCTTAGCTGTCTGATGCAGGGACACCGTGATTGCACAGCATCTTGCACAACAGGGCGCCAACCTTGGCTGGGGTCTGATGCTCTACTTGCAATACCAAGAGCATTTGGGGTGTGGGCGTGATATTCTCTTGCCTTCCTTCTCTCACCCACTCCGAGCTCCCAGCGAGGGTGGAGTGAGTTTAGGGACCACTCTCCCCTGCCATTGGCTCTTTGCCGGTCTCCAAAATAGTCAATGAATGCACTTTTCTTTACAGGTGCTTTGGGTTTTCAGGTTAAAAATCCTAGGCCAGGTGCTCAGCTGGTGTCAGCCAGCGTAGCGCTCTTCAGCTCACTGGAACTGAGCCAGCTGGCACCGGCTGAGGCTCTGTGCTGCACTCACTAAAGCAAACCGCCCTGAGGAAATCAGTGAAACCCATCAGAAATAGAGTCAGCAGTCACCAAACCAGGATAAGTTGAAACTCGCTAGGGAGTTATTTGTAGCTGAGGTGTTGTGCAGTGGACAATTATTTTTAGGAGGAGGCGTGAGTTCACTCCCATGTTCCCCTATGTATGTCTCCCCGCCTCCCTGGTGCCGTCGTGATCATCCCTCTGATCAAATAGGGCTGGGCTCACACTTCCTCGAGAACCTCTCCAGCCACTCGCCGAAGGAAGGGGCGTTCTCACCAGTGACATGAGACTTACGCCTTCCTGAATGAGCTGCGTTGTAATGCTCTTAGCCAAGGGCATCTTAGCCCTTTTCTAGACTGGGGTTAGCCCTGGTTTAGCCAATGATGGACAGCAACCGGGGTAGCTGCACCAGTGCAAAGCTCAAGTGTAGATGAGACAGCCACAAATTGCACTGATTGAGTTTAATCCAGTTTCAAGCTGGAGATAAGCGCAACTTGTACAAATTGTAGCTTTCTTTGGTCAGCATCAGAGGTCTACAACAGTCGCTGACCACCGATGACTGAATCCGAGGTACAGAAAAGATAAGCTAGATTCTGCCCTCAGAAGTGCATACCCACCGAGCTACATGTGCTCAGAGGAAGTAAATTATCTTATATGGAGCAGGGGTAGGGTGACCAGATAGCAAGGGTGAAAAAATCAGGACAGGGAGTGGGGGGGTAATAGGCACCTATATAAGACAAAGCCCCAAATATCGGGACTGTCCCTATAAAATTGGGACATCTGGTCACCCTAAGCAGGGGATGGACAGTAATCCACCAGCCCCATGTCTTTGCCTTGTGGTCATTTTAACAGTCAGCCCACGCCCCCTGCAAAGTGGGTCTGTTCTTCCCTGCTGTGCCCCTTTAACTTCTACTGGCAATGGGGCATATGCACCAAGCAGCACCATGTACTTCAAAGGTCCTGTTTGAGGCCTCAGCTCCCCTCCCTCAGGTGAAGAAGCATTCAAGGGAGAGATTTCAGGTCCCTCCTATTGAGTTCTCACTCCCTCCTCTGCCCCTCTCTGTGCCACAAGACAGCACAGCCCCAGGCCTACAGTAATGATGACATTTAGCACTTATGCAGCACTGTTGATCTTCAAAGCGCTTTACACCCAATGACTAATTAAGCCTCCCAATAGCCCAGAGAGGTGTTATTAACCCCACAAGGCAGGGGAGGAAACCGAGACAGCGAGCCAGACTGGCCCCTGGGGTATTGCCGCTGACCTGAGGCATACAGGTGGCCCAGCATGGTGTAGCGATTAGAATCTGTCTCATTGCTGGAATTAGCATTTAGCTTCGTAGGCTGCAGAACTAGGATAACAGAGAGAACTTGTCGCTCTCACCAACCGAAGTTAGTCCAATAAAAGATGTTGCCTCACCCACCTTGTCTCTCTATTATCCTGGGACCGACAGGGCTCCCATTACACTGCACACGAACTCAGATAATCGCCATTCTCCCACCCATGCTCTGAAACCCCCAGATGAAAGGTGCTTTTAGTCCCCAAGAAGAACTTAGCCTTGAAAAGTTCAGGGGTGGAATGGCATCAGATCTGTGCGTATTACCGGAAGCCTGGATACAATGGGGGCTTGATTCTCTGCCTGCTTCCCATGGTGTAACTCATTTTGCCTCAGTTACAGTCAGTTTGGTCCTGTGACTAACGGACAAGATGGGGACACAGAAGACCTGTGTTCATTCCCAGTAGATCTGCTTTGAGGCCTTGGGAAAGTCACTTCTCCTCCCGGAGCCGCAGTTTCCTCTTATCTATTTAGACTGTAAGCTCTTCAGAGGAGGGACTGTGCCTTACCATGTGTTTACACAGTGCCTACTAGCCTGATCTTGGTTGGTGCCCCCGTAACCCCTCACCTCCTCAGTCCATCTATAGCCATACGTGAAATAAGTTTCAACTCAACGCTCATGGACAACACAGAAAGCATGCAGTCCCTTCTACATCCCAGGCTCTGTATCCAATAGATTCTCTGTACTGTTCAGACCACGGGGCACTGGAGAACCTAACCAGAAGAAACGCTCGCAGTTGTGAAACAAATGATCATACACAAGTGGCAATTTCTGATTGCCTGTCAATGCCTCTTCATTACTGTCTTGATCATATAGGCCACACAAATGATCTTGTCATTCACTTTTAAATTCCATTTCAAAATAACCACACTGGACAGAATGCATCTGACCTATACCCAGGGTACAATATCTAGAGTAGTGAGTGGCTGTGTCACCCCCACCCCCTAACCTGGGGCGCCCTTTACCCTGCTTGGCTGGTTTTGCCTCCACAAACAGCCTCTAACATGTAAGTCACTCCTAGCTATGCATGTGTGCACTTGCAACCTGCTAGTCACACTCCAAGGTTCCCCCAACACACTCCCAATCCCAGACATTTCCCCAGAAATGTATGTTTTGTAGGGCCCAGCCCTCTCCTGGACAATACAAGCTCATATAAAGTCCATCATTTTAGTAATAGAAGAGGGGGAGAGATAGCTCAGTGGTTTGAGCATTGGCCTGTTAAACCCAGAATCCTTGAGGGGGCCATTTAGGGAACTGGGGTAAAAATCTGTCTGGGGATTGATCCTGCTTTGAGCAGCGGGTTGGACTAAATGACCTCCTGAGGTCCCTTCCAACCCCAATATTCTATGATTCAATATGCACAAATCCTGTTACCCCAAATGGAGCTTCCCAATCAAACACACTGGTTTAGCTAAAACAATCAAACAAAGTTTATTAACGACAAAGAGAGCGATTTTAAATGAGTACAAGTAATGAGGGGCCAAAGTCAGAATTGGGTACAAGAGAAATAAAGCTAAACCACCACTAGTGCCTATCTTACACTGATAAATTCAAAGCAAAAGGTTCTCTCACCACATGCTCTCAATACTCTTCCTGGCCATACGTCTAGGCCAAATCCCTTCTTCTGTGTCATGGCTGCTTCCTACGTTCCTTCTGGTGCAGTCAATCGATGGACAGAGTGAGAGAGGGCAGGAGGGCTGCCTTGGGGTGTTTGTCCCCATTTGTCCTCATTTTTATGGTGTCAGTCCCCCCCTCTTAGAAAAGATTTCCTGCTGAAATTCAGGGGCCAGCCTCCCTTTTGATTGCTTATCTCCTGACGGTTTATCCACCCCTTGGCACTCCCTTTGTGCTTGATTGCCAACTTCTGTCTAGGCAGGGCTGGGGTTTGGAACATGTGTTAATAACACCATACAGTGGAATCTCATAACTTTACCTAGAATGTTGCCATATATATTTTATCAAGACAATATTGACCAGCAAATTATGAGTTTTCAAATGATGCCTTGCAATGCATACTTTGTGCAAATGTTATTACAGTAGCATGCAGGAGGTGAGTGCAGGGCTGAAGACCGTCACAATGACGTCTAAAGATTTATTATGTTTCTGGCCCAAGAAGTCCTCAGCTGCTGTAAATCTGAGCAGATCTGTTGACTTTAAAGGAGGATCTGGCCCTTTACATGTTTCAGAAGAAAAAAGAAATCACATCACTTCTGAGGTTCACGTTTCATGTCAGATCTGGGGAATTTCAGATCCAGATCCAGATCCAGGTTTGGATTCTATCTCATCCTCCCCTCCAAAACAAGTGTAGGGGTGTTTGGCTCTGAGCTCATCTCCCGTATCATGCACTGATTGTTTGGAAATGCACAACCGGCATGCTACCGGTGACAGATTTAAATGCCTGCCCAGCACTGGCCTCAATTCTCTGCAGCTAATGGTGAAAGCATCTTCCCATTACCCTCCCTATGTTAAGGTTGTTTTAGCTTGAAAAGCCTTCTCTAATCATTACGCCCCTCAAGGCACAAGAAACTGCTATCAAACAGGTTATACAGCCCCAAACCGAGACAGATGCTGAGCTGCAGAAGCCAAGGATTACGGAGAGAGTTCAGAGTTTGGGAAGAATCCCTGGTGCCAGAAAAAAGTAGCTAGCTCTTTTTGGCATAATATCAACAGGTCTCTCTCACTGGAGCCATCTAGTGGCCAAGTTTATTATACCTTTTTTCCAAATATAGATATATCCATACATAGTTTAAAATTAAAATACCAGCTGTCACATCTTATAATGGCCTTGTGAGCATTGAAATATAATGGTCAAATCAGAAGACAGGCAGGTTTTGGCAAATCATACATAGGGTTCTTTTCATACAAGGGCCCAGATCTTCAAAGATTGATTGATTGATTCAAATATTGATCTCATTGATTTCAAGAGCTTTGAGGCTCTGGGCCAAGACTTCTGTTGGAAGGGAAATATTGTTTTTCTTTCCCTACCATACCTTTCAAATGATCATAACCATTCCAAGATGCTTTCCAAATTAGGATGAATTGGAAGACCTAGCAATAATCATTTGAACGGAGTATCTTGTGTTGTGGATCTTTTTAGGTCAGTCCCTGAACTCTGGTGGGGGCGTCAGAGAGAGACAGGTCCCCCTCTGTTTTAGGACCAACTAAAGAGCTTTATCTCAAGCTGTAACAACCTGTGCTTTTAGGTCTGGGGGTCCCTGCTTCCATTCCCGGTGCCTCAGCCAAAGTGATGACCATCACATTCGTTCTGTCGAAGCATGAATGAACACCCTCCAGGAGAAGTAGTGGGAGGCTGAGTTTGTCAGACCCTGAAGCAATGTATTTCTCATGGCTTTGCCTCTATATACAAAATATAAAACATACGTGGCCCTATTTCTTAACTGTATAAAAACCAAAATAGTATGGTAAGGTGGGGCTTGTCATTAAGGCACCAGACAGAGTCTAGCCCCATCCGTGCCACTGACTTGCTATGTAGCCTCTGAACCAGTTTCTTCTTCTGTTAAATGGAGAGAGCACCAAAGTTTCACAGAGTTCAAGGCCAGAAGGAACCATTAGATCAACTAGTTTGACCTCCTGCCTATCACAGGGCATTACATTTCACCCAGATACCCCTTCGCAGAGCCCAATAACTTCAGTTAAACCAAAGCATTTTGGTCCTCAGGAGACTAGAGTTGTGTGTGCCACAGGGAGAGAACATGAGAAACCAAAGCACATCAGTTCCTGAGGCCCCTGCAGTGGCAGGGAATTGATTAGGTGAGATATGCCCAGATGATCTGTTGTAATAATTAAGCTTACAGATTTACCCTAGTTGTAAAAAGTACATGAAAGTTCATAAAATGTCACAATCTAGACCAACAAATGTTGATGGGAATAGGTGCAAGAAAACCAGTCAAAGAAACTATCAGCCCAAACCAAAAGGCCCATGCTGATATAATCCACGGACGGTTGAAATTATGTTGCTTAAAACAGGTGATGTGGTGGCAGAAGTCATTGAACCAAAACTGGTGTCAGATATTAGACCTAATTGGTGGACAAAATTCCCTTTGTGGGTCCTAAAAGAAAGAGACTTTGGGGTCGGGGTGGGAGGGGAGACAAAAAGAACAGACAAAAAAGGAAGAGCGGATGGAGGCTACTGAAGCAAGCTTCACCATCATGGCTGCTACCTCCACCAACTCCTGCAACCCCAGACCTTTTTTGTCCTAATCCTGGGAGATGTCCTGACCAGCTCCGGCCAGAAAGAGGGATCCAGTTGACATTGCCACCCCTATCAGCTCCTGCTGAACCTCAACTACCACCTGCGATAAAATAGGATGGGCCTTTATAACAGCAACAGCACCAATTCATCTCAGCCAACTTCTTCTCTTTCCCCAAAGGACAGTTATTACCATCTCTGATACCCTCGAAGACCCCATCAAACATGGCGGGGAACAAGAAATGTTGTGAAAATGAAAGCCTTACTTAATACTTTCCATTTCAAATGCTTTCACCGTCTTTCCGTCTTTTCTGTATCTTTAATCAAAGGAATTTTAATGGTGTGTTTGCCATGGTACTAAGCTGGCTGAGGTCTTTGTATACTAAACTCCCAATCTTATTTAACACTGTTTAATGTTAACACCTTTATTCCACCTAAATTACCACAACAGAGCCTCGCCAGTAAGAATACTTGCCCAGATCAAAAGGCTGCAATGAGGCTTAATTAACTAATGGGAGAAACTCACCACTGGACAGAAATTCAGCAAAAGTCCCGTGCACCTCTTAATTCCACCTTAGACCCTCAAAAATAAGTTTTCAGTAGGGCACAGAGCTAATGTTTGCAAAGTGTTTTCTTGTTCCTCCATGGAAGACATTCTATAAGAGGACAAAAATAGAGATTATTTAACTACGATGCTGCATATGAGTAGATTAAAAAAGAGCCGACATGTATATGAACTAAACTATCGGCAAGAAAATCTAAATCAACATGGGAAATATTTTTGAGCTCAGGAGTATATATACTCTGTAGCTATTGTTTGCACCATGCTTTACTATCAGGTCTGATCAGAAGATGAGGTGCACATATAGGAACTAGATGGGGTATTTTTAAACACAACCACCTTTGGTGAATATTTTTTAAACCATTTGATTAACTAACATAGAATCATAGAATCTCAGGGTTGGACGGGACCTCAGGAGTTCATCTAGTCCAACCCCCTGCTCAAAGCAGGACCAATTCCCAACTAAATCATCCCAGCCAGGGCTTTGTCCAGCCTGACCTTAAAAACCTCTAAGGAAGAAGATTCCACCACCTCCCTAGGTAACCCATTCCAGTGCTTCACCACCCTCCTAGTGAAAAAGTTTTTCCTAATATCCAACCTAAACCTCCCCCAGTGCAACTTGAGACCATTACTCCTTGTTCTGTCCAGAAGATTCTTTCCTTCTCTAAGGGTATGTCTACACTACAGGATTAATCCGAATTTAGATAATTCGAATTTGGGAAACAGGTTGTATAAATTCGATTGTGCGCGGCCACACTAAGCACCTTAATTCGGTTTTAAACCACATTAATTCGGTGGTGTGCGGCCACACTACCCCATTAACTTAAACACAGTAATTCGGTGGTGTGCGTCCACACTAACCCTAATTCGAATTAACAAAATCGATTTAGGCTCTACTCCGTTCGTCGAGGTGGAGTACAGAAATCGATTTAAAGGGCCCTTTAATTCGAATTAACTGGCTCTGTAGTGTGGACGGGTGAAGGGTTAATTCGGATTAAGGCAGCTAAATCCGAATTAAAGTCCTAGTGTAGACCAGGCCTAAGGGAATGAGGACTGGTCTACCCTAGAAAGTTAGCTCTACCCAGCTACATCACTCCGACGTGTGAGACATCCCTGAGAGACATTGCGAAGCTGACTTACGCCCCAATGTAGACAGCACTAAGTGGATGGCAGAAGTCTTCAATTGACCTAGCTATTACCGCTCAGAGAAGTGGATTTACTACAGCGCCAGAAGAATCCCTTCCATTGCTGTAGTAAGTATCCACTCTATGGACTACAGCTGTGGTGCCGTAGCTTTCCTAGTGTAGACATACCTGCAATGGGTCTGACTCGCCATTGCTCCGCAACTTTTTCTGTCACTTTCCAGGCAAGTGCAAAGTGGGTGTAAAACACCAGCAAATCAGGGTAGTAGCATTTACACCTACACAAGGGGCACGGCAACAGAGAATCAAGCCTGGGAGCTGTATAATAATGGCACTAAACCTACAGGAAAGGGGGGAAAAAAAACATAAAATGAGGCCCTGATCCTGCCAAGACTTATCCATGTGCTTAACTTCACATACAATATGTAACTCCACTGAAGTCAATTCCGTATGGGAGGCGGATGTGGAAGCTGGCTGCAGACTACTCTGTTAGAGAGGGTGGGAAGCAATGGGGGCCAGCACGGTCCAAAATGTGGGTGGCATTGCCCAGGAAGGGGGCATGGCAAAGTTGGCTGGAGAATGCACTCATTGAGCATATCCTCTCTGCTGGCAGGCCTCCGATGGGTTCACAGGAAAGACTGAAATGGAAATCGTACAAGGGTCCAAGCCGTGGTAGCATCTCTTGGGATGTGTCTCCCCTGGGATACAGAGGGCCTTACTCCCTTAGGATGGCACTGATTGTACCAACCTTCACCTTTGTACGTTAAAGAGCATGAAAAATGGTGTTTCTACTGGTAGCGCTGGAGTGGGGGGGTGTCATCAGCTCCACTCACTGTTGGGAAGCCTCCTCCTGTCCACTGTGGGGATTAGGTCTTTCCAGGTCCAACACCCCCTTTCTGCTGTCCATTCACATGCCCATCTACCTCTCTTTCTGCGACTCTGGCGGGTCTCCCTTTGGCCCTCCAGCCAGCTCACTACCTGTTTTCCCTTTGAGGGGTCAAAGTCCCACTGGATGACTGTCCTAGGCAGTCTTCTGCTCCACTGCCTGGTCTGTGCCACCTCCCCAGTGGATGGGAGGGGACCTGGGCCCACCCACTACTCCAGGTTCCAGCCCAGGGACTCTACAACCAGCAGCCAAGCTCTGCACAGTCCCAAACCTTGCTACTGTTTCCCTGGGCTGCTCCTACTTCATCTGTCAGGCTCTTTGCCTCTATGCGACTCATTCGCCACCCTCCCCTAGGTATACGCTCCCCACCGGGGTTCTATTCTCCCCCCTCCTCCCGTCCTCCTGTCATTCTGTGCCAGCTTCCTGGCTCTCTCATAGCCCTGCCTTTTCCTTCTCCGCAGTCAGGGGTTACTGAGCCAGCCTCATTCCCCTCAGGGGGGGCCTATCAAGTTAACTGGCCCCTTCTCAGCCCCATTAACCCTTTCAAGGCTGGTGTGGGGTGATCATCCCATCACAGGGGGGCGCTTTTAATACTCGGCGAGCATATTCCTAAAACATCGCCTACGTCTCGGTCATTTGTTTTCCTTTTTATTTAGCTCTTGCTGTCTCTCAGGACTATTTCAGGGACTGTTGGCATGTGCCATCAACAAACAATCCTGTTAGTTCTGTTTTTAGAGGCGCCCGTCTGATTACGCTGTACCCAGAGCCCAGGATACAGCTGTAGCCAGATGATTAGCCCTGCGGTAGTCAAGGAAGAGACTCCAGAGTAATGGGGATAGGTTTGTTGTCTGAGAAAATACTGGTGCCGGATCATAGCATAGGCCGCACCACTAGATGGCTCCATTGGGAGGCACCTACTTTAACTAGAGCAGCCAAAAGAAAGGAACTGAATCATTTGCACACTACAAAAAACTCGGCAGTCAGTACATAAATACACTCTTGCATGTTGTGCCACAGTCTTGCCACGCAGCAGAAGCGTGGGGAAGGAGGAGCCTTTACAAATAAATATTTTCCTACGGTTTGTACTCACTTTTATGTTCTGCTGTTAAAATCAATGAGAACTGGGCATCTGAATTCCCTAAGTGTTTTAGAAAGCCCCCTCCCCCTTTAGAAAATAAATGAATAACTCTTGCCAGTGAAAGATGCAAGGTTGTTAATACCATCACTATGACGATGCATCTCACAAACTCCCCTCTGAAGCTCTGAACGCTCAGAGTGAGACCAGGAGGCTCGTGGCCTGTTGCCCTTGTAGTCATTTGCACCGGTGCAAGGTAAGTGCAAAACACTACATCGGATCAGAACGGTAGCAATTTATACCCACTTTGCACTGGTGCCAATGACTGCACACAGCGCGGGGCAATGGGCAATCAGGCCCCGAGTTGTTACGCTTTGGAGGGGGAGAGATTCAGTAGGAGCTGTGCAACAGCAGCAGTTTCAAGAGGCAGAATCCCTAGCGAAGCAGTCCTGGTGGCACTGTAGGACTACCAGCTGTCGCAGACCTGGGTTCCAGGCCCTGGATCCTTACAGCTTGGGATCTCATCCTTACAGTCCCTCCTAACCCTATGATTCTACCTGTTCACAGGATGCAGCATACGCTACCTTCTCCCACCACACTAGTCTGCAAGTGCAGAGGGTGGATTACACTGTGGCCCTGACCTCACCCTCCTCCTACACCTCTACTTCTGTTGGCAGCAGATTCACCCAAATGCTAGGACAGAAGGGCTGGAGTTATACTTGGCCCCATCCCACAGAGTCCAATGATCGGGAGGAAGTTTCTTGGGTGCCTGCCCCATGCACATCTGGTTTTAGCCTTTAATAAAGATATCCACAGAGTGATGGAGGATCTTGCTACCTAGCATCCTTTGCTATTTCTTTCTTTACAATTTCCCTACCTTGGCTACAAGTTTGCAGGGAGGGAAGTATAGTTCCCCTCTTCTATTTCTGCCTTGGTAGAGATCTTGCCTTTCAAAAAGTATTGTAATAAAGCTCCCCAATCTTTTCTATCAGACTAGCAGGTCTCTTAATTTTTGCCACCAAAAGAGGGCCCCATAAACCTTCATAGACCCTATATACTCAAACCTAAACCAAAAGAGGCCAGAAATTGATGCATACCCGAGAGTACTTTTAATTCCATCTCTCGCAAGTTTCATTTCAAGTGCTATTAGCTGCATTGCCCCCAAAGAATTTGCTGGTGAAAAATGTCGAATAGTTTTACTAGAAACCTTGAAGAAAAAGGTTTTTTCCCCAAAAAATTTCGTGTGACTATATATTTGTTTGGTTTGCCAGAAAGCAAAACAAATCAAAACAAAAACACACCACAAGAGCCAGACAAAAACATCAGATTTCAAAAGCCATTTTTGAATAATTGTTTAATTAAAAAAAAAACCCACACACACCCCCGCCCACCCCCAAAAATTCAGTTTATCATTGGGGAAAAAATTGGCCAGAATGAAAATTTTCCATTTTCGTTTAAAAGTCATTTTTCATTGAAAAAGTGTTTTGATGACAAATAGTTGACCAACCTTCCTCAGTGGATCATGGGTAGAGGGAGGTTCTCCTGTATGAAGTGTGATTGGGTCTTACTGGACAAGCAGCTCAACGTGAGGTCCTACTATACTTCTGTAGCAACACAGGCTAACATGATCCTTTGATGGACAAACATGGTTGTAGTGATTAGGCCTGGGGAGGTGATTTTACCTGTGTATACATCACTGGTGGGACTGATACTGGAATACACCACCCAGTTCTGGTGTCCACATTTTAAAAAGAAGGTTAAAGAATTGGAGAGAGTGCAGAAAAGTGACACAAGAATGATTTGAGACCTGGAGAATATGCCTTACTGTGAGAGACGTAAAGAACTCTGTTCAACTTACCAAAAAGAAGACTGGGGGGGGGGGACTTGTGTACAGGGTCTAAGTGCCTTCTCCAGGAGAAAATGCTGGGTGTTAAAGGACTCTTTAACATAGTGGAGAAAGGAGAACAGAAGCTAGTGGTTGGAATCTGAACAGGGGCGGCAAGCCGCGGGGTGCCACCTGCTGGTCAGGTCCGGCTCCAGGCACCAGCCCAGCAAGCAGGTGCTTGGGGTAGCCCCTGGAAGGGGGTGGCACATCCAGCTCTTTGGCGGCAATTCAGTGGCAGGTCCCTCAGTCCATGTCGGAGGGAAGACCTACCGCCGAATTGCCGCCAAAAAATGAAGTGGCGGCGTTAGAGTTCCCGATCGCGGCTTCTTTTTTTTTTTTTTTTTTTTGCGCTTGGGGCGGCAAAAACTATAGACCCGTGGGGGCAGCAGTCAGGGAGCCTTTGGCAGCATGCCTGCAGGAGGTCCGCCGGTCCCGCGGCTTCGGTGGCAATTCGGCGGCGGGTACACCAAAGCCGCGGGACCAGCGGACCTCCCGCAGGTGCGCCGCCGAAAGCCGCCTGACTGCCGTGCTTGGAGCGGCAAAATACATAGAGCCACCTCTGAATCTAAAGCCAGCCAACTTCAAATTAGAAACGAGATGCACATTTTAACTGTGAAGATGATTAACTGTTGGAACAAACTACCAAGGGAAGAGGTGGATTCTCTCTCTTGCTGTCTTCAGCTCAAGACTGGATGTCTTTCTGGGAGACATCCTTTAGCCAAACACAAGTTATTGGGCTCAATGCAACAGGGTGAAATTTAATGGCCTGTGATATGCAGGAGGTTGGACTAGATGATCTAATGATCCCAGCTGGCCTTAACCTCTTTGAATCTATAGACCAGGCCCCTCACCCACTGAATGACTAAGACCAAAGCCTTGAATAAACACCAGATATGAACCTGAGGCCAGTGGGATGATGTAATATATTCTTGGGCAGTTTTTTTCCCCTGCAAAGGAGGCAGGCTGCAGCATTTTATACATCTGGAAAGGTTCCATATCTTCTGCTCAGAGAGTCACCACCGCAGCGTAGCATGTAGATGAATTAATAGATTGGAGGGACCAGATTCTCATCTCAGAGGAATGGGGGTTTCCTGGGAGTGGACGAAGGCACTTCTCACCACCGTGGGTAGTCTAGTGCCTGGGGAAGTAATGAGCGCAGGAAGATCCCAAGGCTTATTAGGATTGCAGCCAGGCTTGGTAGGCATGAGATCAGGGCCCCGTTGTGCCAGGTGCTGTACAAACACATACTCAGACCGATCCGGCCCTGAAGCTCTTACTAGTACACAGAGGGGAAATAACTTACATTAAGTCACACCGCAGATCAATGGCAGAACCAGGAACCACATCCTGAGGCCAGTGTCTTAGTCACGGAACCAGACTGCCACCAAACAAACAACGCATCTCTTTGCTATTGCCTTGATGCCTGAGGGAGGCAGAGATCAGTGTGTTGGCAAACAATCACCACCATGACAGAAGCCAAATAAACGCTTGGGTTCATCAACAAACAATAGGAGCTCCTTGAAACTTTCCCTTTCACTTCAGTCTCGCTTCAGTTCAGGTGTTGATTTCTTGTGAGACTGTGACATGAGGCGCTGGGTGGGGCCAGGATAGAGGTGCTCAGTCTTTGCGCCCAGGAGTCACATAAGAAAGGGGTTTTCTTAGAAGATTTCTGACTGGACTAGAAGTATTCTCCTCCCGCCCCCGAGAGAACAGGCTGTATCAGGACACTTCTTCTGGTCCCGGGGCAAGGAAGGGAGAAAAGGAAGAAGACTAAGTTGGCCACATGTTTTAGAACCTCCCAAAAGTTTGGTGGGTTCAGGTTCAGGGTAAATGTTTAGGGTGGAATTTTCAAAAAGCATTGAAAGTTTTCTAAGTCACTTAAATATCCTTCAGGATCTGGGCCTCAGTGCTTAACTCCCATGGGAGTTAGGCACCAAAATACCTTTCAGGATCCAGGCCTTAGGTTCATATGAAAATCACAGCCTTAATTTTGTTGATGTGCACATCTCTAGTACGGGCCAGACCTGAAGGTTTGAGTGGAAACTCCCCCACCCCTGCTCTCCAACCCAGCAGCTTTCCTCTTCCTAATTAATTTCTCAAGATGCTGAGGTCTGGCTGAAGTAGCAGTCTAGGGTGACCTGCCCTAAATTGAAAGTGGCCCACTCAAATCCAGAAGCAGAATAATAAGCCAGGCATTCTTTGGTGATTTCCGCCTTGCAAGCAACTTCGCCTGCACTAGGAAGAGAGAATGAAAACACAGCACAGGCAGCGCTTAGAGTCGTAGGGGCCCTATTTTGCTTTTCTTTGTGGCAAGATGATCTGCCACACACTCAGCCGCTTCCGCCCCTCCTCTCATTAACTGATGTCTGTTCAAGGGAGCCTTGGTTCTTTATTCCCCCCCGCCCTCCTTTCTGCTGCTGCTGTCTGCGACTGCAGAGACAACCCAGGTCATACATACAGGGGTCATGGCAGGCAGCCAGGCAGCAGCCAGAGCGCGGGAGGCAGGACAAAGAGGCAAGGAGATGACTGTTGATCTTGAAGATGGGTAACTCACGAAGGCTTTTCTTGCCCTTAATAAAAGCTTCTAAATAGACTCAGAGAAGGCTTGCAAAAATCCCTGGCTACTGTTATGGAAGAGGACAGAATTGTCTTCAGATACTCTCAGCCTATTAAGGCTGATACATTTTTGTTGGAGTAGCTGTGAGTGAGTGACATATTAACATGGAGTGTTGACAGTGTGTGTGTGTGTGAGAGAGAGAGAGAGAATTTTGTCTGAAGCATGAAATCCATTCAATATTTCCTCTGCTGTGTATTCTCAGTTCCTGCCTTTTGACTGGAACCCGCTCCAGCCATGGACTGTTGGCTCACACCTTTCACCTACCGCACAGTCATGTGCTAGAGAAATGATAAAAATAATAATTTCAGCCCGCATACACCCTGGTCCTGGCACAGGATGAAAGAAGCGTGTTACACGGACGTGCAGCAGACTTAATGGAGTCTTCAGGGAAAGGGTTTGTGACCTTGGCGAGAATGACGCCAAAGCTGGGGTGCCTCAGACGGCGGCCTAGCCGGCAAACAAAGGTCCCTGACCTTGCACCTAGCATCAGTCATGCAGACCCCCGTGCCCACACGGAGCCCCCAGTTCAATGATCTGCCTGGCAGACTATTGACTTCAGAGGGTGCTGAAGTGCTTTGCAGAGTTGGGGCCTTAGTGCACGGGAAGTGGATCGTGCCAGGGGGGCAGCCCTGAAGAATGATTGACACCCTGGTGTGACGGGTTGGATCACAGAAACCCCCTTGGGAGCTGCCACCCAATGTGCCAAGACTACCCCTGCTTCTGTTTTCCCTGCCAGCTCAGGACTCCAGCACCCCGTCTTGCTGAATTAAACACTCCAGTCCCCTTCAACACAGACCCAGGGTCTGAATTACTTGTCCCAATGCTGCAAGTTTACCCAAAAACAGCTCACAGGAGTGTGCTTGTCTTTAGCACTCAGATGCCCAACTCCCAATGGGGTCTAAACCCAAATAAATCCGTTTTACCCTGCATAAAGCTTATGCAGGGCAAACTCATAAATTGTTCGCCCTCTATAACACAGATAGAGAGATATGCACAGCTGCTTGCTCCCCCAGGTATTAATACATACTCTGAGTAAATTACTAAATAAAAAGTGATTTTATTAAATACAGACAGTAGGATTTAAGTGGTTCAAAGTAGTAACAGACAGAACAAAGTAAGTCACAAGCAAAATAAAATAAAATGCGCAAATCTATGCCTAATCAAACTAAATACAGATAATCTCACCCTCAGAGATGCTTCAGTAAGTTTTTCTCAGACTGGACACCTTCCAGGCCTGGGCACAATTCTTTCCCCTGGTACAGCTTTTGTTCCAGCTTAGGTGTTATCTAGGGGATTCTCCATGATGGCTCCTCTCACTCTCTGTTCTCTTCCACCCCTTTATATATCTTTTGCACAAGGCGGGAATCCTTTGTCCCTCTGGTTTCCACCCCCCCTCACTGGAAAAGCACCAGGTTAAAGATGGATTCCAGTTCAGGTGACATGATCACATGTCACTGCAAGACTTCATTACTCACTTGCCAGCACACACATATACAGGAAGACTCAAAGGTAAATACAGCCATCTGCAGACAATGGGAGTCATCAAGATTCCAAACCATCATTAATGGCCCACATTTTACATAATTACAATAGGCCCTCAGAGTTACATTTTATATTTCTAGTTTTAGATACAAGAGTGGTACATTTATACAAATCAGATGATCATACTTAGTAGATTATGCACTTTGTAATGATACCTTACAAGAGACCTTTTGCACGAAGCATATCCCAGTTGCATTATATTCACTTATTGCCAAATTTTTATAAAACTATCCCAGTTACATTATATTGACTTATTATCAAGTTTTTATAAAACCATATAGACTGCACAACGTCACACCTGGATTCCCCTTTGAGTCAGTGGAAGTTGAGGGGGCTCCGCATTCCAGGAGTCAGCCTGGGCCCATTGCAAGATCAAGCCTCTTGTGCTGGCTCCTGAGTCCATAGAGAGGAAGGGCGGGTGAGTGGTTATGGGACTTGTCTAGGATTTGGGAGACCTGGGGTCATTTCCCTGCTCTGCTGCAGGCTCTCTTTGTGACCTTAACTCCTCTATGCCTCAGTTCCACATCTGTACAATGGGGATAACTGCTGCCCTGCAGATGTGACACATATGGAGTCAGGTACTCCCCCCGCCCCCCAGTTTGGCTTGTAATGAGCATGCTCACATGGACGGAGCATGCTCAGTAACACTGCTGAAGCCGGCTGCCCTCACTCTGCACACCACCCCACTATTGGCAGGCACAGATCATCTCTGCTGCCCTACTTCACAGGGGAGGTGTGAGGGGAATGGGGGCCATATGGGTGCTCAGATATGGATGTAGAAGGTTTCCATGGCAGCAGGATTGAGTGTCTTAGCCCCAGTGCAGGCCCAGCAGCAGGACCTCATTGCCAACCTGGAGAGGCCACCTGTGGAATAGAGGGGAGAGGATAATTCACTTTCCTCAGCCAAGTCTTCCAACAAGGTTGCCAGTTAGAGGGAGATTTCTGGGAGCCAGACACTTGTCTGCCAGGAATTGTATTAAAGCAATTTTCATTCTCTACATCCCTGGGGTGGCCTAAACTAGTGACCCAGAGATGAAAAGCACCTGTCCAGCTGCCCATCCCAAAGCCCCCCTGTCTCCCCTGGAGAACAGGGTCACTCAAAACACGCTTTCTGCAAATGGTCCCATGGGAGCAGCATTTCTTAAGCATTTGAACACAGTGCCCCCCCTTCAGGGAAATGAAAGTCATTGCACCCACCCCCTCTAGGCCCCAACCATGGGGTTTTAAAAGCCAACCCATCTCAGCCACTGCATCTTCTGCACCCCCAGCTAGCACTGTGTAGCCCATAGAAGGTTCAGTCACCAGCTGGGGTGTCCCCCTTGTGGGGGAGCATGGCACAGAAGCCCTCTAGTTTCTGTTACCCCTAGTCTGTTCCTTCTTGTGACTCACCCCTCCAGCTGGGACATTCACAGCCTCACCCCTTCTGGGGCCCAAACAAAAACCAAACACCTGAGTGACCACATACCAGGCCCCATGTAGGCTCAAGGGTCCTTGCCCCTTTACTCCCAAGACCCCTCCTGCAAGGGGATGTAAGGAGAACTCAGGCACACCCTCTCCTCTGGGCTCCAGCCCGAGACCTTTGTGATAAGCAGCGAAGGTCTGTTTCTTATCACTCCCCACTGGCCCCCTAGAGTGCCACCTACCTTTGCCTGTTTGCCAGTATCTGTCATGGAGCTGCACACGCCTCTCTCCCCGCACTACCATCTTTCTGGGCAGCTTTTCCCAGTTTATGGCTGAGGAGATTTCTCAGGGTGGCTCCTAGCCTTTCTGACAGCTCCCTAGACCCCCTTCACCTGTGCAGTCGTCTCCCTACTGCAGTATCTCTCTCTGGGCTCACCTCTTAGCCCTGCAGGCCATCCTTTATAGACCCACCCAGGCTGATTCTCCCCAGCTGGCTCTAATCCTTAATTATATGTCTCCCCTGCGGGTGCCACAGAATGTGCTTATTGGATGCTACAGCTCCCCTTAACGCAGTCACTGCCAGTGTGGGTGTTATGAGCCTGGCCACACCCACACCTGCTTTGGGGGATGCTGATGCAAATCTTCACACTGTGATAATTCCTCTGTTTTCCTTCATGTTTATTGATCGATGAAACCTCTAACCAAGCTGGCATTTAAAGTATCATCATTGCCATCTGTGTTAACATCCATTGATATGAATGTGGTGTTCGGGCCTCAGAGCCGTTGTCTCAGGCTCTGTGCAAACTCAGGCAGACTGCGCAGTATGAATTACATTAGGTCATGTTTTCAAGGTTTCCTTTACAACCATAACATCTAGCGACTTAGGATGTTTGAAGCCTAGATACCTTTGTGGAGCTGGGCCTTACCCTTTTTTTTAATGCAAACAGAGACTCAGGAGAGCAATTTAGGGATCTGTCCACATGCTTCCTCCCATCCTCCAACTAATCCTTCACATCTCACTTTTTTCAAAAATACGACACTAGAACCATAGAACATAGAGGGTACATTTTCCAAGAGCACCTAAGTGACTTAGGTGCCTAAAATCCATTGAAAGTCAATGATATTTGATCTACTACTGGTCTACACCTAAACATTAGATCCACCTAGCTACATCTCTCAGGGCAGTGCAAAAATTGGCACCCGGGGCACTGTAGTTAGGTTGGCCTCACCCTCATTGTAGATGCAGCCAGGTCCATGGAAGAATTCTTCCATCAGCTTGGCTACCATGGCTCAGAGAGGTGGATTAAGTAGACTGATGGAGTAGGAAGGTGATGTAGGAAATGGCTGCACTGTAGTGTAGACGTACCCTTCGTCACTGAGGCCTGGATTCTCTAAGGTATTTAGG
>NW_020665302.1:5179332-5264543 GCF_002925995.2 Terrapene triunguis
TTCCTGACTTCTATGGAAATGAATAGAAATTAGGAGCCTAAATACCTGGGATGATCTGGGCCTGAGGCACTTTTGAAAAATTCATTCCTAGGAACCATGAAAAAAGCAATGATCTTCAAGTCCCCACCACAATAAACTCTTAGGAGTAGTCATACCAATAGATAGATAGATAGATAGATAGATAGATTAGATAAGGATCAGGGCCTACTGTTCTGGGTGCTGTGCAAACATTGATAAGAGCGAGTCCCTGGCCTGGAGGACTTGCAGTCAGGAAGACACAAACAGGCAAAGGGTAGGGGATGGGAATGTAACATGCGAGTAAATTAATCTGGCAAAGAATTGACCCTGTTTGCTTGCCACATGTTTTGTTGTTGTTGTTTTGCCTTTTAATTGGGGGCTAGAGGTGGGGTGAGGTGGGGGAGGAAAGGAGAGCAGGGGCTAGGAAGAGGAAGGGAGGAAAAAAGGGATCAGAGGTTTTCGCCTTCCTTTGCAATGAGGGGCACGGGTCACTTGCTGGTTTAAACTAAACTAAATGGGGAATTCTCTGTAACTTGAAGTCTTTAAATCATGTTTTGAGGACTTCAGTAACTCAGCCAGAGGTGAGGGGCCTATTACAAGAGTGGTGGGTGAGGTTCTGTGGCCTGCCATGTGTAGGAGCTCAGACTAGATGATCATAATGGTCACTTGTAGCCTTAGAGCAGAGGTGGGCAAACTCCTGCCCGGTCCCTGAGCTCCTGGCCCGGGAGGCTAGACCCCGGCCCCTCTCCCACTGTTGCCCCTTCCCCGCAGCCTCAGCTCGCCCCGCCGGCGGCACAATGCTCTGGGCGGCGGGGATGTGAGCTCCTGGGGCAGCGCAGCTGCAGAGCCCGGCCTGACCCGGTGCTCTGTGCTGCGCAGTGGTGTGGCTGGCTCCAGCCGGGCGGTGTGGCTGCCTGTCCTAATGCGCTGGGTGGCGCGGCTGTAGTGCTGCCAGCCACTGGTGCTCCAGGCAGCGTGGTAAGGGGGCAGGGAGCAAGAGGGGTTGGATAGAGGGCAGGGGAGTTCAGGGTGGTGGTCAGGGGGTGGGGGGGTGGATAGGGGTCAGGGCAGTCAGAGGGTGGGGACCACAGGGGTGAATGGGGGCAGGGGTCCCGGGGGGAGCAGTCAGGAATGAGAGGTGGGGTTGGATGGGGCAGCGGGGGGGCAGTCAGGGGCGGGGGTTCTGGGGGCAGGCAGGGGCCAGGGGTTGGATGGGGCAGGAGTCTGGGGGGGGCCGTCAGGGGGCGAGAAGCAGGGGGAGTCGGATAGGGGGCAGGGGCCGGGCCACGCCTGGCCGGGCCACGCCTACCCAGCCCTCCATACAATTTCCAAATCCTGATGCGGCCCTCAGGCCAAAAAGTTTCCCCGCCCCTGCCTTAGAGTCTAGGAGCCTCTGAGAGTCCCA
Organism: Terrapene triunguis; assembly: GCF_002925995.2. NCBI lineage: Eukaryota > Metazoa > Chordata > Testudines > Emydidae > Terrapene > Terrapene triunguis. The sequence continues at coordinate 5,180,756 of NW_020665302.1, forward strand.
GCTCACCCCCGGCCTAGTCATAATGAGCAGGCTGGGTTTTGTAAGGGTCATGGCAGGGCTGCGTCTGCAGGAGGGATCTGGAGGAAGAGGAGGCAATAGCTGTACAGATTTTATCAGGGCGTTTTCCCATGAATAAAGGGTAACGTGGGAGAAAGTCTAGAGACATTCAGGGGGGTGGTTGCAAAGGCTGGGCATGTTAGCAGAGCGATGATGGGGGTTGATATCATGATAAGTTACTAGATCAGCTGGGGTGGGTGGAATTAAGCAGTGAAGAGCCTTAAGAAGCTACAATCTAGTGTTGTCTTGATTTGTCTCTGACCCTTCCCTCTACTTCTCCTAGTCTCTTGCTTCTGTGTCAGTCCAGAGAGAGTCTATGGGATTTTCGTCCCTTCCCTTGCTTTGGAAAACCTCTCTAGCTTTGATCCCTTCCACTGGAGAGATGCCCTTCCTGCCTTCATTCTCCTGCAACGGGGCTGGACAGGCAGTTTCCTACTAGGCCAATATAATATCCCATGAACTGGGGCTTGCATATCAGGGTGGTTTCCCATGCAGCTCAGATCCAGTTTCCGGTATGACAGTGTGACAGCAGGTGCCTGTGTCCTGAGCCAGCCCATCTCAACAACCTCTCCTGGAGGGAGTTGGAAACACCTGCCTGATGCTTGGTGTCACCAACCAGAGGGGCAACACCAGGCTGGCTACTTATTAAGTTACAGTTTTAGCCTCCTGCAGAATAGAAAGCAAGTGTGTGGAGATGGGTTACAGCAGAGAAGAGAGAGGATGGAAGCAAGCTCGATGCACTACAGCTGCAGATCTGGGTTCAAACCTTGTTGCCAATTGCTTGCCAGAAATGCATCTTATGGACCTTTGGCCATATGACAAAATCTATCAAACAAACTGGCCTGATCAGCAGTCTTTATTCAGGGCTAGACTGGTGCAGGTCGAAAATAATGTACACTGGTTGATGGGGCAGCCTGTAATAGAAGAAGGTGTTGCAAATCAGGGCACAGTGACAGAGCCATGGCTGGGCCCAGGACTGGAAAAATGGGTCTTGCATGTCAGGAATAAAGTGCATAGAAGGAGCCCAGGACTGCAATATCAGGAATAATATGATGGTATATCAGGAATAAGGGGCACAATTTTCAAAAGTACCTAAGTGTCACTGCCAGGACTTAGGCTCCTAAGTCACTTTGGAAAATGTTACCCAATGTTCATTGGCAAAGCTGTGTGGGGCCCAGGACTGGGCTAGCAGAGGGGTCTTGTATGCCAGGATTAAGGTGCCAAAGCAGAGTAGATTTGAGGCACTTTCCATGCTATGTCTGGCTATAACTAGTTCTGTCACTCTCTCCCTTTAACGTGTACCAAACTGATGTGAACATATTTTTAAAAGACTATCTATAGATTCCTCTCTCTCTCTTCTGGATTTCACTGGAAAAGCTGTCATTTAAAAGGACAGAGAAGAAAAGGCATCAAGTAATCAATTACCCCCCAAATCAGACTATCATTCAATGAATAAATCAGCATGTCCCCTTTTAGTGAAAACCCAGAGTCCCAAAGATTCCCCCTAAGGATCTGAACAGGATGTCCATTATCCAAACTGATAGCAGCTATCCAAGTGGAAAGAGCAGATGCGCTTTCACATTTTCTGACACTTTGCCTTGCATATTGCGCCATCCTCGCTGAGCATAAAGTGATCTGGACTTTAGATAACACATTAAGAAATGTAAGGAATTGCTTTGCTTTCCAGACTGCATATCCCCTGTCAATTTGGATCAAAAACCAACACCCGAGGAATTAAGAGTGGTTACTTTGATACATCTCAAGTTAATCCTTCTACTTCCAGCAAAATTGCTGGCCATCTAGTTGTGAATTCCCCCAAAGCTCTGTTCGCACAGCTATACTAAACATTTGTGGCAAGATCTGCTATTCTGCAGCATGACAATCATTCTTCCCCCCCACGCCCCACCCCAAAAGAATTAACATGAAACTCTCAGGATTTAACTCCTTCATAAATCTTTCAGCCTGCTGTATAGCAGGAATTACCTGCCACTGAAACCCTGCATGTTGATCCTTGCAGAGGTTGCAAAAGCAGCCTTGGCACTCACGCGCATCGACACGATTCAAAAGATCTTAATGAGAGTGCACACCAGCTTGAGAAAGGACAATGGGAATTTCTGATGAATAATCAGGGACAGTTGGAAACTAGGACAGCAGTTTATTTTCCAGCTCCGCTGAGCCTAAAGAGCCTCTGCCAGTCTGTGTCACCAGGACCTCTCAACTGTTCCAGAAATAGAATCCTAGAATCTCAGGGTTGGAAGGGACCTCAGGAGGTCATCTAGTCCAACCCCCTGCTCAAAGCAGGACCAATTCCCAACTAAATCATCCCAGCCAGGGCTTTGTCAAGCCGGGCCTTAAAAACCTCCAAGGATGCTGACCTTGAGGCCTGGGATCCATACATGGCTGCTCCACAGGAGAAGCTAACCTCCTTCTCACTGAGAAGGCTTCCTTTCCAAATGTGTGACCACTGCATATTAAAATGCAACCAACATAGTTCCCATTGTTTACCCTGAAGTCTTCCTGCTTTTCATCCTTGTTCTCACATTTTAGTGGCCTCCCTCAGCAAATTGACCAGGAGCTTTGGGAGGAATGTTGGTTGCAAAATTTCCAGCTTCTCAGGCAGAATAGCTGGGGGGGGGATGGGGGGGCAGAAAGAAATAGCTAGTGCTGGGAGGGATAATATAGCAATAAAACTAGAATAAGACTAAATACTTGAAAATCAGAACAACCTGTTCTTTACTGACCTGTTGGTTAACCCAATGTTAACTTTATAGGGGGGAGAGGGGGAATTTCCATTTTTTAAAATTCCCTCCTACTAGAGCACAGCTAAGCACACGCAGTATTTCTGTAGTTTGTCTATAAAAATATGGAGCCAAATTCTTCTTCCATCCAAAGATCCAAAATCCACCGAAATCACTGAGAGCTTTACCATTGCTTTCAATGGGTTAGTGAACAAGCCCTATTCGACTAGGCTCACTTATACACATTTACTCAAGCCAAAGAAAGAAATTGCCTGTAATTATGAACATCAGACAGGCCCATCCTTTCCCCTCATTTATGGACAACACACCGTTTAATTTAATTTTTATAACTAAAGCACTTTGAAGTTGGCTCTAATAACCAAAGAAATCTGACCAAGTTGTTTTCATAGGTTTACCACTATTGGGTAACACTTGTGGAGATATTTCATGCCGGTTATCTTTCTGGGGGGTGGGCGGGAACTGAAGAAGTGAATTAGAGAGCGACAAGAACAGGCAAGTGAGTGTGGTGCATTTTCTTTGTTATATTTTCTGCGTGTAACTTACTTCTTTGCAGATAAGACAAAGGAGTTGAATTTACAAGCCTGTACCAGCAGATGGCACTCCAAGAACAGTTTAGCCCGCTTAGGCCCGGCCACTGAATCGCTCCGTACTGTACTCCGCATGAACTGCGATCCCCCCCCTTCCCTTTCAAGCAGGTATGTTGATTTACTCCCTGTTCTAGCATGATTCCAATGGAGATCATTGATTTATGAGGATTATAAAGAAATGCAAAACCAAGGAGATGGGTTTGGGACCCCAAAATATGCAGGCTTCGGGTGCAAGAGGGTCAGTGATTGCTCAGAACATTATTTCCCCTAATAACAGGCGACGTGGTTACTCAGAATCCTTGACTCTTGCTCGCTCGGAATCCGTCGTGGTTGCACAAGTAAATCGCTCCGAAACATTCGACCAACCCTAGAGAAGTTCCCTGACAGTAGAAGTTGCATCCAGGGGCTGGGAAGGGTTTAAATATGTATTTGGTGGCTCCCTCCATCCGCCACCCAGCCTCATTTAAACAATTATCAAGGGAAAAAATCAGCGACCCAGTGAATGTGTGCCAGCAAAGGCGCTTCTCCCCAGGGGCTAAACAGAGAGGAGACTAATCATAAACTGGGGCTAAAAATGACGCCTGCTTCCCGGAAAGAAGCAGAGAATCGCAATGCGAGGGACACTGAGAGTATTCAACTGGCAAACATACGTAAAGGTGCTTTGCAGCTAAATAATCTGCGGGGGGGGGGGAGATGGAGAGAGAATTTTAGAGCATTTACAGCTGAACTTTGTGATTGAATTTGACCATGATGGAAAAGAGAAGTGATAGGACACGAAGTGTTTAAAGATGTATGTAAAATAGTTGGTAGATTTTTGACCCCAGTCTAAGAGTATTATTTTATATATACATAATTATAGATGTGTGTGTGTACATATTATATATAATATGATCTGTATTTATGTGTATATACTACATATACTGTGTACATCTACAAAGTGTCTATATTATAACTCGGTGTATGTATAATATGTGTATATACACACAGAAAGTGTGAGGTATTTCTCATATCATACATACACGATAGTATAATATTACATGTTATATTACTTAGATAACAAATAGTTGTATATGTATTACTTATATAAATATAACACACAACACAAAGTTTTTAATGTCATGCCAGTTAACGTAGTTTAATGTGTGTGTCTGTGTGCATTTTGCACACACACACACACCTCTCTTTTCTCATCATGGTCAATTTCAGCCACAATCTTCAGCCGTGAATGCTCTTTTCTCTCTTTCTTTCTGTTTATTCGGCACTCCGAAAAACTACTCTTCCTCTGTTAAAACCCAGGTAGCCTTAGCCTCATTCCAGTCCCAGGCTGCACTTTCCCCAGAGCAAATTATTCGTGATGCAAACCAGCATCGATCCCTATTTTTACAGAATCGGGGATCGTTTCACACGTGTTCCTATGGGTGTCTAAACCTCGGGGTATTTTTCTCTTTTCCAGCTGGAGTCATGTTGAGAAATCGGCAGTCAGAGTTAAAAACACACACACACAACAATGCAGTTGTGAAGTTAAAATCCCCTCAATGACTGATGACTTGTGACAGTGAGACAAATAAATGGTAAGGGGTGGAATGGATCATAACCCCTTTCAGCCTTAAAGTGAGACTTATCGGTAGCGGTCTTTTAAACCACGCTTTTCACTCTTCCTAGAGGAGAACTTTGGGGGAACACTCATGATCAGTTCTGGCATTTTAAATATTTTTTAAAATCTTTAGTTTAACCCGAGACTCGGGGCGGAAGTGAGCTGAACTGGGACTCGGGGGGGGGGGGGAAATGACGTGTCCTTCAAAATAAAGTCACTTACTTTTTTTTTAAACAAATCACATTTAAACTAATTCGAAAGAAACACAAAGCAAAAAAGCAATACCCAGAACCGAGTCCAACAGAAGCCTGTCCAAGGGGGACTCATGACAGACCTGCTTGCAACGCTAAATTCCCAAGGAAGTAAACGAGAGAACTGATTGCAAACCTAAATGTCCAAGTTATGACTTTTGCAGATGAAAACGCTGTTTTGCATGCGATAGCGCCAACACCGGCTCAGAAATAGCCTCTTCCTTGAAAGAAAAATGTTATAAAACTTTACACGCATGCATTAAACAAATCCTCCCTCTTCCCCATTACAAGTGGCTGCGATCTAATGTCTCAGCTGATCTTTATAAGAACAAATGTCCTGCATTTTATTAACACTTCAGCAAAAATGGGGAGCCGTATTTTTCCCTGAGTTTTTTTCCCCCAATACTGCTATGGTGTATCTCCATTTATGTATTTAGTTGGGGTTTTTTTAATGGACGTGTCCAAAGTGAGTTTGTTTCGGGTTTCCTCCCCCCCAAAATATCCCTTTTCTTTCCGGTTAAATTTGCAATGAGAGGATTTTTAAACTTAAAACCAACAAACTTAACTTAAACTTGCAACAAACAAAGAAGCTAGCAAAAACAAACCAACCAGACGCAAAGTACACGTAAAATGTCCTCAGACTCAATCAATATTGCTCTTTCTTTAAATTGCATTTAAATGATTGATAGATAGAGAAACACCGCCTAACTGTAGATTTCATCAGGAAGTTAAATGAGCAAAATTTTCAACAGCGCTGCTTCTGGTATTCCAAATTTGTCTTGGAACCCAATTGAAACACTCAGCAGAGTGGAGCCTACTGTCTCGGAGCAGTTTGTTTTCAATCACAGACTTTTCAATCCCATGCCAGTCAAGATGTCAAAAAGGTCTGCTTGCTGACTGCAGAAATGGGGGGGAGGAGGCAGTAGACCCCACTCCAAGGAAAGATCCCATGTTAAGCAGGAATTCTGTCCCCAGTCAAATTGCATTAGACAAGAGTTGTTTCCCTTTCTGCTGTAAGAATTTTAGTTCATTTTTTTTTAAATTGCTTTAACGGTATTTTCTCTTAAACTAACAGAGGAACGGAACTGGGAAGAAGGGGTAAACGAGGAGGGGGGGGGATCTCACTGGCATGAAAAAACAGCGAGAAATTAGATCTTCGGTGTTATGAAGTGTGTGTTGGGGATTAAAACAGTTGCTCTTCTAGATCAAGGAGTAAACAGCACAAACGTGTAATAAAAAATATCGGAGTATTATCGAGCTTCTGCGAATCCGGCGAGCCTGTTCAAATCTTAACGCCCTCCCCATGTGAGCACCTGCCTCTCTACCCCCTTGTTAATCTGTATTTCTAGCAACATCTAAAATGTCCCCACTGAATCGAAGCTGAAGCAACACAGCTGAAAGAGCCCCTTCGAGCCACTTGGCCGCAGCTGAATTGACTTGTTATCAAGAGCAGGCGTGCAAATCCGGATTAGACTCCTCTTGTCAGGATGGCTCGGAGCAAGGGTCGCAGGGCTGCCCTGCATTGCCAGCTCAATAGAGAGTTTCTCCTCGCCATGTTTTTACACGCCTTTCGGGTCTTGATTGTTCCCTTCTAAGGAGGGGGGTTGGTTAGGCGGCGCAGGTGTGGAGTTTGGGACTCGGTCGAAAAAAAAAGAAGCTGAATTCGCTTCAGTCCTGCTCTCTGATAAGTCAGTGGCTTTCTCTCCCCCTCCGCACCCCCACCCCCCCAGTCAAAGGCTTCGGGGGGGACCGGGAGCTCTTTAAACTCTCAAGCAATGTAAGAAGGTCTGGGCTGCAGCGAGGGGTCGCTAGGTCAGCGAGAGAACGCGATCCGATCTTCCCACTACACGATTCGGAATGTCCCTTTTCATGTCTGTTTCCCTGTTCCGGTGTGAAGGCGGGGAAGAGCGAGTTGTATGGGGCGTTGTGTGTAACGGAGTGTGAGGGGATATTTGGGTGTGTTAAAGAGAGGAGGTCGTGCGTGTGAGAAAGCGTCTGTGCGTGTGAAAGAGAGAGAGAGAGAACATTTGTGTGTCTCCATAGTCATTGTAAAAGACCCACCAAAAAATCTTGTGTCGGGTCATGTCCATAACGCCCTTAAATCAATTCTACGAGCAAACTTACATCTGCCCCCAGCTGCAACGTTCGCGTGTCTCCCCTGAGCCTGACCCGACACAGGTTCACACACAGCAAACATGTACACACACACTGCTTAAACCTACATACATATTGCACTTACACACACAAACACACAAATTCCAGCCCCTCCACCTCCTGAGAACAGCGAGTCCATCTCCTCCTGGGCCTCTCCAGACGCTGTTATCTCAGCACCTCGGAGCATGTGTCTGCAAGGCACGGACAGAGCAATGGGTGTCCTGTGCTCCCAGGCTGAAGAGCAAGAACGTGTGTGTGTCTCGCTGCTAGAGAGGGGAGTGGAGGGGTTTTTCCACTGGGCACAGAGATGGGCACGTAACTCAAGGAGCCGAAGGAAGGAGCGGTTCGAGTGTATTGCGTGTGACCATCCCCAGCGCTCCCTTTCTGAGAAGTGTCCCGGGGAAACGCGGCATGACAAGGCCAGTTATGAAGTCGATTCTCCTTACTCGTGCAAAAACCTCATTCACTTCAAGCGGCTTTTGGCCACAGTTATTGCGCCGTGCGCGTTTGTTTCCCCACCAGCAGAGCTCTAAACACATCACTGTGTTCACAAACTACTGTACACACGGCATAGGTGTGTAGTGGTGTATTTATAACCACACTGGTTACATAGGCATTAGAGGCTTCCAGTCTCAGCTTGAGCTTCAGAGTAGCAGCCGTGTTAGTCTGTATCCGCAAAAAGAACAGGAGTACTTGTGGCACCTTAGAGACTAACAAATTTATTAGAGCATAAGCTTTCGTGGGCTACAACCCACTTCTTCGGATGCTTGAATGCTAAGCTCAACACATAGGCGGATGTGTATATACCGGTGTGCGTGTGGATACACACACACACACACACACATATACATCGAGACACACCAATGCCTTCTTGATATATAGGTATAGATATATGCCCCACTTGTACAAGTACCTTTAGAAAGTAAATAACTTTTTGTTGACCACAATCTCACATCTGTGGTATGTGTCCGTGATTTTAGCTATGGATCTTGCAAAAGACATGCGATAGCTTGTGTGTGTGTGTGTGTGTGTGTGTGTTATATACGTGGTGTCTCTGTGTTTCTTACAACACAACAGCGTCTTCAGTTCCGGTACAGAAAGCGCACTAATCCTCCTGGTTTCTGAGATGGAAAATAATTACTTTTCAAAGCTGCACGAAACTTGTGTCTGTGTTATTAGTCACTTCCCTGTAGCACAGCTCGTGAAATGCTACAGCCCAGGGTGCAGTAAATTGAGGGAGGAGGTGAAAGAGGAACAAATTGCATTTGGCCGTTGCTTTTTAAGACATTTCAGAACAATCGGTAATGAAGGAAACGTTTTCCTTCCTTGCACAGAATATGGAGCTCCCTTTGATCCCCTCAGGCGACATGTATCCTGTTGTATTCTGACCGTTCAAGGGGGCAAATGAACAAATGAAATTACGGCTGAAGATTCCATTTCTAGCAGGAAAAAGCCTGTATTAGCATGGAGGAGGGGGAGTGTCCATGCGTTTTTAAAAAGCGATCAAGGGGCGCCAGGACATGGGATATCAGCTGGTGGGTTGGAAGCTGCTGCCTATTACTGGAAGCTGCAAAGGCCAACAACACAACTAGTTGCACAAGCCGGCACAGAGTGTGGATTCCAAGCAGGAGGGACCCGCTCCATTGAAGGGGCGTGGGGGAGGAGGGTTCTAATAGGATCTGTAGACCAAAAAAACAAAAAACAAAAAACACAACGCTTGGGTGTAATAAATTGTCACTTGTAATCGATAAATAATTAACTAATATTATCTTGTGGGCTGAACCGATCGGGCAGGGAGCGCAAGAACTGCGCGTGCAGCTTGAAGACAACAAAAAAAGAGAGAGAGAGCGAGAAGACTGACTGACGTATGTGCTGTTTGGTGGAAAAATCAGAACAGCTGGTGTCGCCTGGAGCAGGACAGCGTAAGGGGTGTGAATTCAAGGGGGACATGACCGCTAACTTTCCTTTTGGGGGGTCGGGGGAAAGAAAGAAAGAAAGAATCACGTGGTGGAGGAGTGTAGGGCAGGTGATCTTTTGGGGCTCTCTGGTTCACCAAGACCTCTAATTCTGACCCTCTCTAGACTAAGAATGACAAATTGTTCACCAGGAGAAAAACCCGAGTGACGCTGTCGGAGCCGGCTGCTCATTTGAAAGCGCGCTCTGGCTAGAAATCGCAAACAGTTGCGCCTCTGCCGAGCACTGGGTGGTTTCCTCCTATTGCGCGCGCACACACACACAACTCCTTGGGGTTCTTCTTCGCGTCACACGTGGGCTGGCAGCTCAAAGCCCGGGGCTGGGAGGCAGACCCGTGGCCGCCTTTCCCATAGACTTTGCCCTCCATCAAGCAAAACTCCCGCTGACTACGACAGGGAAAGCAGTCCCTGTAGGCGTCCAAATCGCTTCACCGCCCCGTGCCTCGGGTTCCAACACCCAGTTCCACACGGCTCGGTACAAAGGCTGCTGCATCTAGCTACCTGCGGTTTAACTGCGGTCTTCCTGGCACGAGAAGGAAACTAACCCCCGGTTAGCAAAAGCCTGATTGCTTCCTTGAAGTCAGATGAGCTCCTGCTATCTCCTATCGCCTTGCGATCATATAGGTGGCGCTCCTCCCCTGCTAAATGCTCCCCTAGCGCCAGCCAGATCGCCTTGCACAAGCCAGCAATCCCATAAAACCATTGGGGATATCAGCTCAGGCGCCAGGTGAGTAATAGACAGGATAATCCAGAGAGATTGCGCGCCGTTTACCTCTATCCACAAGCGCCACAATGGTTACTCATTAACGTTACTATATACAAATAAGATACACACGAGATAAAGCCATTTGCAAGTCAGAATTACACCTGTGGTGCATAACTCTTCCCTTGTGGGGCCTGGGTCTTCGCTTGCCCGAATAGGAAAAGAGCAAACAGGCAAGGGAAAGTTGCCCTTACTTCTGATCTCCAGGTGTGAGGTTTGAAGATTCCCCCCAGCGTTCCTGGGGCCATCAGCGGGACTCAGCCATTTTGCTAAGGGCTAGTTAGATATCTCAGTTCCACTGAGACATTTGGGGCGATCTGCTAATCAATGAGCCCAGAGGCAGCGGGGAAGGGGTCGGACAAGTACAACTGCTTTACACCAGACATCAACAGCGAGTCTCACTCTTCGCCCCAAACCCTCGCCCTGAAAATATTTCTCAATTGCTCAGTGCAAGCAGGCATCACAAAAAGAAGCAACACAAATCCACGAGCCCCAAAGTAAAATTACTCTTACACCGCTTCTGTGTAGCACAGAAATTGACGGATAAGCCAAGTTCTTTTACACACATGCTCCTCTAGCCCTACACCTCGGCTTCAGCGAGACGTTCACACGAGGCGAAAAGGATGGCTTTTCCAATACACTTTTTATGCATCCATTATTGCACACGTCAGGAGCAGCTCGTTAATAGCCCTGAACATCTAGCTCGAATGGTGATAGACGCTGCTTTAAGTTTCTTCAGCAGTAGCTGTGCGGGTAACATACAGCTTCTGGGTCTGTAGTCATTCCCAGCCAACAGCCTTTCTCCCTAGAAATATTTGGGCCGAAACTGACGCCTTTCGAGCGGGGGGTTTATTAGCTAAATGGTGCATCATTGAAATGACATTTCTTACTAGTCCTCACAACGGGCTTGCAAGAGACCCAAAGAAAAAAAGCGCTCGCTCCTGTCCCTTAATAACGTCAGTGGGTGCCGGTTGAGCCATCCAAATTTAGCACGCAGTGGTTTAAAACAAGCCCATCCACTCAGCTCTCAAATATTAGAAAACAGCCTCCAGTGAATGATCAACTAGAGACAGCTCTGCTAGGAATTTGTGTGTTTGTGTGTGTAAGTGCCATATGTATGTGAACCTGTGTGCAATATGTAGGATGTCTATACAGTGCTTGTGCAGTGTGTGCTTCTGTTAATGGCTTTGTGTCTGCATACAGCTATATGTGTTACTGTTCCTAAAACTCCTGTCAACTTTCTTTCCTCTACTAAGTACAGGGGAAAGTACAGAAAAGTCAACAGTTGGCCTCTAACATTTTGATGTCTTTCCTGTACTATAAAGAAGCAAAAATGTTTTATTGGGGTTCAATTTTAAGAGGGAATGTCCCTTTTCTCTCCAAAACTCCCCATGAACCCCAAAGTGTGACTAACCCCTTTCTTTTGCACGACGTTTTCAGCAGTAGTTCTCCTTAAGGGAAGCGTCCAAGTGCCCATTGCAAAGGGATTTTAATAGGTTTGTAGAAGATTGCTGTGTATATATCCACTTTCACCAACTGGATCTCTGTTTATCTACAAACCACTCAATTCAGAGGCCTTGCAGGGCGGAGGAGGGAGAATAAAAGAGGATACAGCCTGGAAATGGATCCTTATAATATTTATTACTGGCTGGAGATGAATCACTTTCCAATATATGGGCCACTAACTGTTAAAAAAAATCTTTTTAACAAGGAAAAAATATATATATACTGCTTGAGAATGTGATCAAGGAGTTGGCAAATGTACGGAGAGCTGGTGCCAATTTTCTTTATTTCTATTCTTATAACCTCGAAGGCCTGGTGGGGGTAGGTAACTAGAATCTAAACCCAATTATTAAATACTGAATTTGTGTTCCTGCTACAGCCGTTTTATATGTCTTTATTATTATTATTACAACCATAAAAACAGGACAAGTTGGAGGAAGAAAAATGTGTTTTCAGGGCAAATTTAGAATTATCCTACTCCGAAAAACAGACGGAAAGAAATAAAATAGTAATACCACACCACATTATAAGCACTTTACCTGCAAACTTTTGAGGAGACCTTTGCATTAAATTTTAACAGATCTATTCTCTAATTCTTCACTTTTGCTTTATTAATTTATGATGGATAAAAGCAAAGCTGAGCCATTCTCATTAACTTTTCAAATGTCACTTAATATTTTTCCATTAAAAAAACTTGACTGAGTTGCATCTGAATCCACTTTTTAAAAAAAAAAGAAGAAAAAAAAGTGTATTATTAAACAGTTTGGTATTTTCCCAGGAACATTGCAAGTCATCCTTCTCTTTACTGCTTGATTTAAACGAGATCCTTCTCAACTCATTTCACATGGAAGATCTTAGTTTTGATATAGAGCAAGGAAGAGAGAGACAGAAAAGGCAGTATTTTATAAACCCCTCTCTTCTCCCTCCAGTTCAAGTTTTAGGAAAGTTTCTATTAAGGCATTTCACAAAAAGCCCAAAGACATTTCAATAAAAATTTATTGAAACTTCAGTGACTTTTAAAAGGGGTGGGGATTACAGAAAATCCAAGAACTTCTTGACAATTATATAACACAAAGTATACCTTCATTTTTCTTTTAACCAGCTCTGAGCACCTGACTTTCAAGCCATTAAAATATGCACCCACTCAAACAAAGACAACAATAAGCATAACAGTAGTAAAAATCCATTGAGATTTTGACACACCAAGGGAATTGGAAAATAATATCTTTTAAAAAGTAAAGAAAAACCTAGATTCTTCATCTCTCTCTCTCTCTTCCCCCCCCCCCTTTAAAGTCACTGGAGAAGTTGGTTGTCATTTTATTCTTTTTTTTTTTTTTGGAAATTTTATACTGGGAGTAGCACTTTTAACACTGAAAAACAAGGGTTAACCGCTACAATGGCACATTTCTTTCATTCTTTTTTAAGTTCATTGATTTTTTTTCTTCTTTTTCTTTTGCATTCAGCTCTTTTTTTAAAAAAATCAGTTAAGTTTTTGCATGGTGGTGAACCAAAATAAAAGTGATCACTTATCATTAGGGTATATTTGGTTGGTTTGTTGGTTTTAGGTGTATTTTTAAAGGAAGTATGAACTGGAAAATGACTAAAACAAAACAGAAAAAAACAGCTGCAGTCATATTTACAGAGATATGTACACTGTCAATAAATTAAAGTTTAATTTTGAGTATTCATATTCCACTTATTTACAAGTTATCAAATAATTACATAAATACTTTGTTTTAATAATAGTGTCCACTTTTTTCTTCTCATTATGTTTAAACCTTGTTATTGCATATACAGTAAAAGAGGGAAAGCTGTAATAAACCTACAGTCAAGCTACAGAGGTTTAGATAAAATATTTTTTCCCTTTCCAGCTACATTTTTTATTTTTGTTGCTACAAAGGGGAAGGGTGGGAAGAAAGGGGTAAGGATCATATTTTTTATTTGTTTTTTAATTTTTATCCCTGGGATTTTTAACAAGCATCCAAAAATAAAACAAAAAACCCCCAAAAGCGGACTACTATGGAACATGCAAAAAGCCGTAAGGTGGCTTTGAGACATCACAATAATATGTCAAAAGACACAGCTTCCCTTAATATAGACTAACAAGAGCTATATTTAATAACCCAGCCCAAAAAACAATATTGAAAGAACTGATATGCAAGTTACTTACACATTTTTTAGAAAAAAAAATCACTTGTCTTACTTTATTTTTAATCCATATGTTTGTTTGCTTGCTTTACACATTGAAGAAAAGAAATAAACACCACCCACACAACCACCTCTCTGGCCTACATGTCATTGCTGTGACCAGCATGATCTTTGATAGCAGCTTTCAAACCAGCTCTTCCACCTCCAGGCCCCCACCCCTTCTCCTTCGCCCCTTTCAAGATACGTTTTGCTGATAAGCCAGGGCAGTCCGCAGAAAGCTGGGCTGGACCATGTGGTTTCCTTCAAACAAAGTGCACTGCGAGAGTGATTTGAAATGAGACAATAAAGGGGAACCCCCCTGTTCACCCACTCTTCCCCCCTCCCGCCCCTCGAGTGGAAGGGGGTGCAGTGGAGAGGGGACAATACTAAGGAGACCCACTCCTGGATCTGTCTTGCTTGGATTCGAGTCCACTCACTAGACGCTGGATGTTCTGCAGTTCGCTGGTCGCTTCCTTTTCAGAACAGAGTTTGGGCGACAGGGACACGGAGCCCGAGGAGAGCGTTGAGGACCTGCTGTTGAGTTCCGAGCCCGAGTCCAACGCTACTGAAGCGGGGCTAGCTGCCAGGTTGCTCGATTTGCCCTCCCCTGTGCTGCTGGCCCCGGTGGGCAGGGCAGTGGGCAGCACGCTGCTGCTGTCCGGCAGGGGCACGGGCATGGAGTAGGGGCTGTACCTCAATCGAGGGCGGACCGCGCTGAGGAAAGGGTGCCGGTGCACCGAGCTGGTGGCTGCGGAGGAGGCGGCGGCCGCAGCTGCCATGTAGGTGTAGGGGTATGGAAAGAGGCTTCCGAAGGGAGACATGGCCAGGCCCTGCGAAGAGAAAAACAGAAGCAAAAGGGGTTGGGGGGGAGAGAAACTGTCAGTGGTTTTTCACCCTTGGTCCATGTTCCCATGCAGCCCAGAGAGCCGGAGAGAAAACACACCGCTCCCCCAGCCGGCCACAAATCACCTCCCTGGCTGGGGAGCTCTGGGGTCTGTGTTATGGAACAGGAGACACACACACACAGACCTGCATGTCCAAGGCAGAGCAGCCGGGAGTGTGAGAATTTACACCCAGAGCAGATCAGGCCTGGGCAAAGGGCACAGCCAGGCCGCCATTTGCAAGCCCCAAAGTGGAGTCACTTCAATTCATTTGGAAACACCTCCCAGGCTTTCCACAAAAGGTGCTGATCACCTATTCAAACCACTGGGCCCAAGGCCTCTGAAAATCAGGCCATTGACACAGCAATGCGAGTGCTGAAGTTTAGGCACCGAGATCCCTAATGGAAATTAGTGGAGATTCCCCCCCCCTCTTTTTTTTCTACCCAACCATCTTTTTATTTTACTTTCGAGAGCCCTACAGTCTCTTTCATCGCTGACTGATGAATTTCAAATAGCACCGATTCCCCCCACCCTTCAGATCACCAAATTCACGGCGCTTCTTTCAAACAAACACCTCAAACTTGAGGTTAGTAAGGATGACTGGAAGTAAGGAAGCCACGGAGCTTGGAAGGGAACCAGATCTAGATCAAACACACTGCACACAAGTTTCCCAGGGGGAAATAAAAATGAAAGACTAAAAAAAGAGACAAAGACCCCCCCCTTTTTTTTTTCTATCCTAGGTTAATTTTTATACAACCTGGTGCTTTCAACCCGTTGCAATTTTGTAAAACCGCTCCCTACCGGGGTGGGGGGGGTGGTTCTGACTCTGTTCTTAGTTGCAGGGGTGTAAATCAGAAGTCAGAACCCAGTGTAAACGAAAGGCGACTCAGACCCCTTGGGTGCTCAGGGAAGGCAGAGCAGGGGAGGGAACGGAACCCCAGCCCAGCAGCACCCTGAGAGTGCCCGGGTTAGGAAGGGCAGGCCTGGGGGATACCTGAGAGGCCAGGACGTGCTGTTGGAGATGAAACGGTAGCGCAGCTGCCGACGCCCCAGAAAGTCCTTGAGCCGCCGCTGTGGCCATCACCGTGCTTTCCAGTCCGCTGACCCCGGCCGATGCCCCGGACACGGTGGCCAGCAAGGGGCCCATGCCGGCGGCCATGCTGGAGAAGGCTCCCCCCATGGCGAACTGACTAGGGTGCAGGAGGAACGGGTGCCCGCTGCCCAGGGGGTTGAAGAACTGCTGGCCGGCCAAGCCGTGGGGGAAGCCGAGGTTCTGCAGGGGGCCCTGGCTCAGATGCGCCGGGCTGTCCGTCTGAACCGTGAGCGGGGCGAAGGGGTCCTTGCTCAGCAGCCGGGACTCGTCCACCTTCGGGGCGTCCCTGAGGGGGCTTTTGAGCTCCTCGCTGCCCAGGCCTCTGGTGCTGGAGGAAATGGTGGCTGGGCTGTGCCTGGAGTCAGGGGGGGCTTTCTCAGTCCGGCTGGGGCCTTCCCTGCTCTTGCCGCCCGCCGAGTCGGTGGAGAAGAAGGGCGCTTTGGCCGGGCTGCCGCCCTTCTCCCGGGGGTCTTCCGCCGCCGCCGTGGTGGTGCTGATCTTGCCAGAGTCGCTGGCCTCCGGCAGCTGCTGCTCATCTTTGCTCTCGGCGTCGCTCTCCGCCTCGCTGGGGCACAGGTCTGAAAGGCAAAGGAGCAGGCGCTATTGCATAGTCCTGGCCCTGCCAGAGAGCACCTCTCTGGGCGCTCCCCTGTCCTAGGGCTGGGGGAATATTCCGTGCAAGCCTGAACTCAAAACAGAGCGAATCCTTCCACTCCAATCAGCAGAGGAACAACAGACACGTGCGTATGGCAAACTACCCCAAACTGAACGTGCCTAGGGCCAGACGCCTTCCTCTCACTTACACCGGGGTAAATCCGAATTAGCTGCCACATAAATCTGTATTGGAACTCGGAGCAGGTCGTGGCGCGCATTGTGTGTGTATACCAAGCAATATCCTCGTTTTCCTATTCAAATGTAATTAAACAGGGGGTTTTAAAAATAACGTTATGGGATTTTTGTTTGTTTCTAAATCACTTTCTGCAGCTTTCAGATCCCCCCCCCCCCCCAGGTTTAAAGACAGGAAACCCGCTGCAGGCTTTGAACAAACTCCTTCCCTCCTATCCCCAACCCCCACCCCTCCTGGCCCTGCATAAGATTCCTGGGTATTTTATCTCCTAACCTAAGGGCAACCTCCAGGTGTTAAGATCGAGTCTGATTTTCAGATCCTCTCCCACCTCCACCTCGGCACGACTTTAAACCACAAAATAAATAAAACAAAATAGGGAGGGGGGGGATTGAAAAAGAAATCCAATGTCTTGGCCAACAAAACAGAAAGCCCACGGAAGATTTCAAAACCACCGCCGAGAAAAGGAGAAGAAAAATAAATCCACCGCGATTTTTTCTGCAAGAAAGTAGGATTTTATAAAGGGGGGCTGGGGAAAGAGCCTGCCTTTAATAACAGATTGAAACATGAATATTAATGGCCTGGCTCCAGTTTTGAACTTTTGCCCCGTGGTCTGCCTTTGCTCCCTTGACTCAGGGCTGGCTCCTTTCTGAACCACTGGGAGGGGGAAGGGGGGGAAAGAGAGAGAGAGAGAGAGATTCAGAGCACAGCAGCAGAAGAAAAAAAGCGAGGGAGGGGTGGGGAAGAGAAGTGGGTCTGTATATCTAAAGAGCCTTTAGCGGATGTATGTTCAAAATCATCTGCTTCGCTGTAGCCAGAAGTCTGGCCAGGAGCGAAACTTCTCCTTCACGCCCAAAGGAAAACAACAACAACAACAACCCAGAGCCGGTCTCTGGCGTAGGGATCTCGAAGGTGCGTGCGGGGAAGGAGCCTCACCTTTCAGGTTGGATGTGCCCACCGCAGACACGGCGGGGGACGAGGACTGAGCGAAGCACTTAAAGGCGGTCTGCTCGCTAGAGGACTCATCCGAGGTGCCGTTCTCCTTTTTCTGCCTCTCGTCATAAGCTCTCATGGACTGCAAGGTCAGCTGCTTTCTGGGGGGACAGCGAGGGAGCAGAACCTCTTCAGGGGGCTTTTTCGCTCACCCAGGACTTCAGTGAACTTGCTAAGTAGCACAACTGCCCGTCTGCACCCCGCCACCCCCTTCTGGCCGTGCAGCATGATGGGGGCCACGGAATCTTTGCATTAATAATGACTTTGTAAATTTCAATTTTCCCCCCCGTGTGTTTGGTGGGGATTGGGTCACATTTATTACGGAGGAATACATTTTTTTGCAGGCAGAATTAAAACGCTCCGGATTGTCTGCTAATGAGAAGAGATTCTTGGAAGCTGTTAGCATCAGTACTTAGCTAGGGCAGAGTATTAAATAAATGAGGAGGAAAAAAATAATTCCCATGCGATTAGCTTTTAAAATGTTAGGATGTTCCTGGGATATCAGGCAACTTAATGGTTGCTAAGATTGCTAGGAAGTGGTTATTTTGCTAGGTACTTTATGTAATCTTTTCACCAGCAATTAACCCGGAGTGAAATCTATTTATATTTAGAGAGAAATTAGAAATAATTTCCGTCTTGTGGCTTCAGTGTGGGTTTTGTTTTCACACTCTGCTGGGGCGGGGGGGAGGGTTAAAGAACCAATATTTTTCATCTTGAAAATTGATCTGAAATTGATAAAATACCACCTCCCCAGTTAAATAAAAAGCCTCTCTGTTAGGGCATTAAAACAAGTCTGTTGCCACAATAAAAATGCTTTGTGTGCTTCTATATAAAATACTAACTACTCCTACTTCATAGAAATAAAAAAATGTCCTAGACAATTTTATAATCAGGGTGCCATCTCTATAAAAGAGATGTATTATATTTGCTCTTCAGTATAGACAGGGGTTTTTAACACCCCTAGGAAGATATATACTATGGCATGTATTTAACCGTGGGCTCTCAAATCTATACTTCATTCCTCCTATTTTTCAAAGCCAGCTGCAAACACATGCTTTAATATCCTTCTCTTTTAAGAGAGATTTCTATCCTTGCCCGTATGTCATTTTCTTAAGATACCAATGCCACTTCTCATATCAATCCAATGCAATGCAATATGGAAAATAAAAGTTAAAACACAATCGAATCACCCGCAATCTGTTTTGCTTTATGAAACAAACTCTCCTTATTCAATCTGGCGGGGGGAAGGGACTAGTTTGGAGCAAGCTGGAAGTTATCTTGACCTCTGGACATGTTCTAAAGTTGGCAAAATAGAAAGAGCAGGACAGGACAACTTTTCAGACTTACCTTTTCTCCCTCCTTCCATTCCCGGTGTCGCGAAAACCTTTGGCAAAGGGATTGTTGTCAATTTTTAATTGGGTTATCTAAAGAAAGAAAAAAGGTGGGGAGAGGCCACAAAGTAAGCCACCTATATTTTCAAAATCTCCTCCTTCCCCTGCAATACATACAGCAGGAGGGTTTCCTCTTCAAGAGACACAGCGCATAAATCAATACGCGGAGGGGCAAAGATTTTTGCCTTGGCAGGGGCAAGCAGATGACGTGGTGGATCTATACGTTTGAATACTCTGGCTTTGCACAGTTCTAAAGACACGTTTGTCTCCCCAGTTACACAGACTGGCTTAGTCAAGTCAATCGCATAGAATGGCTCGCCACTGAAAATGCCCAGGGTTGCTAATACCGCTCTGGAAGGAATGTAACTAAAGTAAGTGCACTGCGCTCCATTAAAGTTATGCCCCAGTTTAAACTCTTTAAATGCTATAATTAAACCGCAAACGAATCAGAACCACCCCCTTGCTATATAATAAAGTACTTTATATAGTTATATTGCACAGCGTGCGTTGGGGGGAGGCGAATATAGAGCTGATTTTATTGAAAACGCCTTGTAATGCATCAAGATTTTTTAGATTAAAAAGCACTGGGTTTACCCTTGAAAACATTTGTTTTCGCTTATCCGCTTTACATTTTTAAAGCCTGTTTAAAGAATCGGTGGGGCCCGGGAGATCTTAAAGAGACACTGGGCAGATTTAAGCCCCCCTCCAAGTTTGCGGCGTGCCTGTAAATACGAGGCGCGGAGTTTACACTAGAAAAATGCACCAAGGGTTTCATTTACAAAATCGGGTAAGAGGGACGGGTATTTCATTTATTGATTGCAAACCCAACAACCTCCGCTTAGAGAGCAAAGCAGCTCCCTACAGCATAACTTATGCCTTCTGTTTGGATTCCCTGAACTCTGCGTGGTATCTCCTCGGTCTATAAAGTTAAACCCAGCACTTATCGATTGCACGAAACTAACAAAGGTCTGGCTAGGTGAGTCGTGGAATGTGCGTTCTGACCTCTCGGGCAAGATCGCCAAGATAGAGCAGGAGGCGAGGGGCACTTTGCCTCCATTACAATAGGCTTTACACACACTTTCATGGCAATGAGACAAGTACATTTAGTTCTATTCTGCAACGAAGTCAGGCTCCGCTGACGGCTCCAAGCGAGCACCGCTGCTAGCAAGTCCCAGTGCAAAATCCAGCCTCATCTCGCCTGCATACATTTCCCTTCGATTTCTTTACAAAAAAAGCACGCTTGCGGAACCAGTGTAAACCCCCCTTCCCCCAAATGACAAATCGCTCTTTAAAATAGAATAATTAGGGGGTGAGGAATTTCCCTCCAACTTTTAAAATATTCACCTCGTGGGATAATAGAAGGGGGGCACACAAGGATGTACAGATCGCAAAACTGCAGCAACTCAGCCAGGTGCTTTGAATCCAGCACTTTCTAGTTTAACAAAAGAAGTTATAACGTGTGTGTGTGGGGGGGGGGGAGATAAAAAACCGCCAGTTTTGGTTCTTTGGTTCCCGAGCCCTGTCTCGTTGTCCTAAATTCAGCATTCACCAATCTGCCACATACAACTCCTTGGGTGCAACCGATCCACTGGCAGCCTGGAAAGCAGAAGTCTGGCGCGCTACAACTTTTGTCCACACTGGCTCGTTCAGCCCTTAAAGCTAAACTCTGCTAGAGAGCTTCCCTGATCAGAACCTATCCCCCCCCCCACCACCGAATCAATAATAACAGTAATAAAAACACTGCCGGACAGAAATAATAATAGAAAGCAAAGGTGCTTTCCAGCCTTATCCCCAGTGTTGTTAAAGGAGGTAAACTGGTGCAAAGGCCAAAGGCAATGCAAAAGACAGCACCCGCGCTGGCCTGTCTTTCTAAACACCGATCGGATTGAAAGTCATCCCCCTCCCCCCCACACACACACCGACCCTGTTACTCGTATTTAATCCACACCGAAAACACAGATACCCTCCCTCACGTGCACACTCAGTGTAAACCCTCCCGTTTGAAATAACATTTCCAAGGCAAATTGAACGCGCGATATTAGGAGCCTTGTTTGCACTGCAAAAAATGCGGGCAGACTTCCTGATTTTCCAAGCAACAATGCACCAGAAAAGCTGTATTAAAAGCCAGAGCACGTAAAAGGACTCGCCTTACCTTATCATTCTGGTATGCGGTCACCGCGATGAATTCAGTTTCGGGGAATACATAGGTTCTGAACGTACTGTAGGGCAGCTTCAGTATGTCGTTGGCTCGGACAATATGGAATCTCGGTTGGTATTTGTGCATGGAGTTTAAAATGGTCTGCAATCGCGGGGGGAGGAGGGACACAGTTAGATACAAAAACAACAACAACCGGACTTACAAGAGTGATCGGTTGTGAGGATGAATTTGTTCCCTCTCCTTTCCCAACGCACACCTTACAGTCCCCCACACGTTGCCAGCTACACTCCTCAGTTTTCAATTAATATACCTCTCTCTATGCATTTTGAAATCGACCAGCATTTTGGCAGCCGATGGAGGAGGGGGAGAATCGTTTGCGATAAGGACAAAATGTATTTTAATTTAAAAAACAATCAGGGGCCTTAGTTGTAACTAATTGGCGGCCCCAATCCACTTAAGGCCTTCTGCGAAGAGCAAAAATTTATCATCTAATCAAATCACAGCCAGCAAATGCAATCTTCACAACATTAGAGATTCCCCAACTCCCCTGCTCCTATGCAGTCTTCCCAAGGAGAGAGAGAAGATCATTTAACTTCTTTTAGCACTTATCAGCCTATTTGTTTGATTTAATTATTAAGTTAGTTTTTATCACTGCACACCCAGTAAATGTAATGGAGTGGGTAGAAATGAATGGGCCCCTTGACCTCTCATTTTTGTGTCTGTTTATTTTCTCTCTGACTTGCATTATAGTATCTTGATTCATATATATTTAAATGTTTGCATTCCCGGGCATTTAAACCCTTTATACACGTCCTCATATAATTTCCCACAGTAAAAATGTGATCATCTCTATTTTAAAGCCAATGTTGCCTCCAATCAGTTTCTCGATGTACCAAGATTGAAATTAGTATATTCATCAAAAGGGAAATAAATAAATTACATCATAAGCTGGATACGTGGGTGTTACAGAGGAGGGTTTTTTTTTAAATTATTATTTCCACAAATCTATTCTTTATCGGGTTAAAATCAATGCAAAAGCTGCTTCTTTCTTTTTAATCTTTTTTCTTTTTTTCCCCCTCTTTGAAACCCCCTCCTGCAATATTCCAGATCTGTTCGATTATGTACGCTTCACCCTCTTTGCAAACTCAGTGGTTGGTTCTGTTGCAAATTGTATTATGTGGGGGTGGGAGGGAAGGCATGAAAGAAGAAGTAAGAGAAGAATCAAAAGGAAAAGGAACTTACAAATCCATGCTTGTCAGAAATATTGTTAGTCAGTTTAAGTTTGTGGAAAGTGACGACTTTGGACATCCATTGTTCTCCTGTAGCCGGACTGTCCGGGTGGATGTACATTCTCTTTGGCATTTCAGGGTCAGCTTTGCCGGCTACCATCCACCGGGAATTATGGAATTTATATCTACAATCATCAGCCGCCACAATATCCATCAATAAAATGTACTTGGCCTTTTTATCCAGCCCCGTGCATCTCACTTTAAATGGAGGAAACATTCTCCTAGGGATATAGAGAGGAACAGGCAGACAGAAAAAAGACAAGATAAAAAACAACATACAAACAAAAAAGAACACCCCCCCCCCACACACACACACTATAAACGCCTATATCCCGGTGCCATTTCAACCAGTAATTTCATGTCTCAATAGCAAAAGGCTCTGAAATAAACACGATTTACCACCACCACCCCCGAAAGTGTTTTTTTTTTCAATCGCTTAGAGGTTTCAAGAGAAAATTCTTCCTCAAAAAAGCATGTGTTGAGGATGGGTATATTTCCCTATAATCGCCACACATTCCCCGCCCTCCACTCCCAAACTTCAAAGCCTGACATAGCATTTGGATCTTGCAGCGATTTGTATTTATTTGATTTTATTTCCCTGAGTGCTACACAAAGGAACATGGGAAGCCATTGGTTAATGTGTAAATGTTCTGCATCTTTAGGAGTCATTCCCTTAGCTATGGGGGCGAAACAAGATTTCTGCTGGGGCCGGAAGAGAGCCACAATGTTCTACATAAGTGTGAAATTCAGAATCCAATAATGTCTCCATGCAGGAGAACATATCTGAGCAGGGCTCCTTGCAAACCACATTCCCCTATGCTCCCATGTCCAGTTCTAAACTGCAACAGGATACCACAAATTTGCTGTTTATTATACCAAGTGGTTGGCATTCAGCAATCTTCACTTAAAAGGAAACACATGACTTTGCAACAAATAAGAAGTATCTAATACTCTTCAATCTTTCATGCAAAAGTTTGGCCACAGAAAAAAGGGGGGAGGCGGTAGTGTCTATAGGGACAATTTTCTCCCGCTCTCAGTTCTTTTGTGGCTATACAATCTACAAGTCATGCAACAAAAAACCCCTATAAATTAAATCTTACTATTATACGCATTGTAGGGTTACTTCTCAGGAATGGTTCGTTAAGAATTATTTGCTCTTGCAGATTACATATGAATTAGAAGTGTTTATAATAAAATACAATTAAGTACGATTAATTGTGTGTGTATATATGTATGTATATATATATATATATAACGCATATGCGTGTGTTATTAGTATACACATTATATAATACTCACACATATAACATACTCACATTCATATTTAATATACGTCTGTGTGTGCACTCATAAATGAAGGAAGATAGATAGATAGATAGATAGATAGATAATATACACACACATCAATGTATATATTCTAGGATACCAAAATTGCTCGCAAAACCTTCTCTAGGACAGAAACCTATAACTCTGCTGTGTGTGTAAGATTATTATTTTTTCTTTTTTATCAGGTTATGTATTTCCAAATACCATTAGTCAGCGCAAAAGCTTGCATAGACCACAGTAGAAACACAGACTCATAAGGAAGCAACTGAAAAAGTCAAGTAATTTCATCTAACACTGCTGTATTTACTTCAAGAGCAGAATTATGCCCCCTTTCCCGTTTATAAAGGACATGCAGTAAAGCAGAAATCAAGCCAGTTAGAATCCTAACCAAAATTATTTGTTTCTCTTCTAATATTCCACAAAGTAACACTGAGCTGTTTTCTCACACACACGTGTGTATATTATACACACATATTCACACACACAAAATCAACATCGACTATTGGCGATTCAGAAGCTGAATAGGGGCCCTCCAGCTCTGTCACTTCAGCTGGCTGAAAGTTTTCATAATTCCAGAAGAAACAAGTTTTCTGGAGGAAGTCGCTGACTTTCTTTGGCACTGCATTGTGGGGTGGAGGGGAAGAAAGAGCCAAACACACCAACCTACCTTCCTGATTTAGTGATCACCATTTCTGTGCCCCTTTTGTGGAATTGTTCCCAAAGTTCTTTGGCTTCCAGATGCACTTTGGGGTCATCTTCCACCTCTTCCTCTGGCTCCAGGGTTTTGAGAGGCCTCAGATGAGCTGCCGCCTGGTGACCCAGGGAAGAAAAGGGAATGCCAGTCTCAGCCGCCCCGACTAATTGATCCATAATCGGTTTGGCCAGAGCCCCGGGAAGGGAGAGGGCAGCCGCTCCATTGGGAGGCAAAGCAAGCGCCGGGAAGAAGGGAGGTTGGTGTCCCAGTACTGCGCTCATGGCAAAGTCCGGTGCCCGGTGAGGTAAAAAGGGATGATAAGCCATGCTTGTCCCAGGGATTACTGGATCTCTCATCGGTATACTCATCCACTCCCCCCGAATCTTCTTACTGCTGGAGGAGCCCTGGAGTGGTGTCTAACAGTACATCATGGGGGGGAAAATCACCCCAAACAGGGTGTGTAGGTGGGGGGCGAGATCTACAGACACAGAGTACATGAAACAGAAAAACTACACGCTGCCAGTGGCCCAGTCAGGAGCCATGATCACTCAGGACAGCTTCTCCTGGTGGCGGCGGCTGATTAGTCTTAATTTTTTTTTCCTGAGTGGAAGTTCTTGCATTCAATTTCAACGGATGTAGAAGAAGAAGAAGAAAATCCAAGGATGTCGCCGCTGTGGACACGGGAGCTCCTGGAGCCTGTGTAGGTTTTATTTTCCTCTCCGTCGGTTGCAGAGGTTGAAGGGTCGACGCCGGGTTTTCTTGCTGTGGTTTAGTTTCTTGTTGCGGTGTGGGGGTCCCTTTCCTCCCTTGCACAGCTAGGCTGCAGAACAGAGCCTGGGAAGGGAAGGGGGGATAGAAAAACAAACAAAACTCCCCACAAAACAGAAAAGGACCCCTGGCTTGATCACCCTTCTAGCAAGCAGCAGCTACAAAATTTGCAGTGAAATCTCGCTTCCGTTCCCCCCCCCCCTTCCCCGCAGAGCCTTCGGATGGAGCCCTGATTCCAATAAGAATCTCTTCTTCTTCTTCTTTCCTTTCCTTTCCCCCTTCCCTTCTCTCTCTCTCTCTCTCTCTCTCCCTGCCTTTTTTATTTGGAATTACACCCTGGTCTCCGCTCCGACACACTCCAGCAGAGGGGAGAGAGAGAGAGCGACTTTCAGCTCCAAGAATTCCCTGTGAGCTCTGCTTCCCTTGCACCAGATTGTATGGATGTGTTATGGGTCGCAGGGGAGCTGGAGCCTAGTTGATTGGCTCTTTGACGCTTTCGGACCAATTGTGTGGCTCCATAGGCGTGGTTTTGACAGGTCGGGTGGAGGGGGACAGAGCCGAGTTATAAAAAGAAGGTGTCGGAAACTGTAACGCTGCAGCAAAGCATCACTACTACTCCATGGCGTGTGAATATGTCAACATGATCAGAGGGGAGGGCGCAGCGAGCCACTGGGGAGAGAGCGAGAGAACCGCCTCTAGGTGGCTTCTCCGAGACGAAATCGCCCCCCTACCCCGGCTCGAGCTGCTCCAGCCCTAGAGAAGGGGGGGGGCTGGGAACTGCTCGCCTGTCCCTGGAACAGAGCAGGGCTCCGTACCTCCTTCCCGTTGGCCAGATCTAGGGCTGGCCCGCGCTGGGCATTTTCATTTTCGATTTAGCAGCCGCCTGGCACAGCGGGGTTTGCATTGCCTCGCCGCCTCGCAGGACAATAGCCAGGGCAGGCGCTAAGGGGTCGGGGGGTGGGGGGGGAGCTTGGAGCCGCGCTAACGCTGCCCTGGGAGCGGCACCAGGAGGTGCGCGATTTGCGGCTGCTGGTGAACGGGCCTTAATGACCCGAGTCTCCAGGGGCCGGGGATTGTTGGCCCCAGGCCCGCGTTAGAATTGCAGGGGATACGGTTCCCCAGGACCTCCCATTTCAACACGTTACTCTCCGCCGTGTGCTAGCTTCTCCCTCGTACACACACTGGACTCGAGTTTACAGGCCAGATACAGGGGGTGGCTATAGGCCAGAGACACATGAGGTGGCAGCTGCCCGGTACCAGAGTCAGACCCGGTGAGATCGACTATTCTACGTGCTATGTTCGGATCCAGTCTAATGCAGGGTACGTTACAGACGCGTGCGATAGATGCCCGGTCTCCCCAGGCAATCGCTGTTACACGTGTGTGGAAGGAACAGGGGGCTCCCCTCCTGGCATGAGGTCTGGGCTAACGCCACCTCGAAAGAGGCTCACTCTGAAGGCGAGAGTGTCTCAAGGCCTGGCTCTTGTTCTAAATCTTTTTATCCCTCTATCGCCAAGTCTTGCCGCGGGGGGAGGAGGATATCGGACTCAGGGATCGCCTTTACGACATGCAGTCTCCCGCTCCCTGCTCTTTTCTTCACCCGAGTTTTATCTGCACAGGAATCTTCTAAAGCAAACCGTGAAATCTTGCTCTCCGGCCTGTGATGTGGCTGGGTCCTTGCCCCAGTGGCTTCTAGGGGAGACTGCGGGATGGGGGGGCGAGGGGTAGTTTTGTTAAGCAGTGAGCAGTGGATTGTGCTAGCAGTTCATGCTGGCGCCGAATGGGTTACTCCTCAGCCCAGCGCCTTCCCACCCCTCCTCCTCCAGATGGGTGCGCAGGGAGAAGACGGGAAGTGCAGTGCTATTCTCCGTGCTCTTGGGGGGTGGGAATTTGGTGGGGGCTGGAGAGGGCGAGCCTTGAAATAAAGCACAATCAGGCCTTCCCTGGAGTACCCCAAACCCCTGCTGACTTCAAGGAGTTTTTAAGGAATGCAGGATCGGGCCCTAGGTAACATACCTCTCCTGTGTCCTTCCACCCCTGCTTTAGGGAGATCAGAGCTGCGCTGGCTTTGCATTGGCAGTGTATGTTCCTTTGGGAAGGACAAGGCGTACATGCAAGTCATATCTTGCGGATGGGGCTCGTGTGAGAGAGAGACAGAGCAGAAAATATGTGGAGTTTGGAGTGTGTCTGTGGGGAGGGGGGGATGGAGCTAGTGGGGGCGGGAGGGAGGAAATGAGCAGCCAGAGAAATCAGACAGATGTACAAGCTGGGGTGGAGAATGTCACATTTTTGGAGCCCCCCCGCCCCACACACACACTCCGCTTAACGAAAGGGAACTATATGCTGGGAGCAAACCAGAGAGCGAGAGCGAGCTGGCAGTGGCATTGTGGCCTAAATGCATGTAGATAGCAGCGGAACATCTAAAGTGATTAGCTCTTCTAACGTTGCATTTTTGACGCACATGGTTAAGAGCGCTTGGCGCCAGCCTGGTGAAATCCCTGTAGTAACCAGCGTCTAGGATCACTTTGCATTCACCAAAATATCTCCCCTTCAGTCTCAGGCGGGGGCAGAGGAGGGGGGCAGGGACCAGGCCTTCAAAGGCGATGCGGGTGGAGGGGGGGGGGGAGAGTCGCATTTTTCGCGAACCCAAACGCTTGGACCCTCTAGTGATTCTATGGGCCAGCTAATCCCCTTGGTTATCGTTCTCAGCTAGTTATGGCAGACAGAGAAAGAGAGAGAAAGCGATTGCAGATCCTTCCCCCGGCCCCTGCTAGAAATCCGTGATTCCGTGTCATTCATCCCCTCTCCTGGCCATCACAATGAGGATGAGGCTAATAAAATAATTAATAGAACCATCAAAATAAGCAAATCTCTGCTCTGCAAAACTGGTGCATTCAAAGTTTCCAGAAATCCAGGAGTTCTTTAATAGCAACCCCCACGAGTGCTCCAGTGTTTGCACGGCGTTGTCTGGTGGTGTATCTGAAGTGTGTATAGATACACACATCTATCTGTGTGTGTCTAGATATCGATATGGGGGGGGGGGTGTATTTGTATATACATCTCCGTGTGTGCATGCAGAGAAATAAGCACATCCTACACACACCCAAAGAATGATCTGCACATACACACAGGAGGTAATTGTGGGCTTGGGCTGGGTTTTTAAAAGTGTCGGTAACGTCGCTTATAAATCCACCACCCCTGCTAGGGAAACCAAACGTAGCGGCAGAAAGAAAGAAGTTCATTTATACTTTTCCACGCAGACCCTCCCTCTGCAAAATGCCCGCCCCCCCCCATTTACTAGGCACGGAAAATGTTTGTGGATTATGATTTCCAATCGCAACGTCTTGCTAATGGTGTACAAACTTCCGCCAATTATGAGTGACCTCCCAGACGAAGCCCCCCGGAGACTCCTATTATGAAGGGATGCTGCACTAATCTAGGATCAAAAGCAGGAAGGTGCGAACTCCCTTTGTCTCTCCTCGGCCGCCTCATTCCCCCTCCTGCGTGTGATAAATCTACACTGGCGCCGACTGCGCGCTGGATGATTAATTTGCAAGCAAACAAAAGGGACCTGATGGCCAGCCATCTTAGTTAAATATTGGCCAGCGCTTCCAGCTACTTGTTAGCCCCCTTTCTTGCAAGGAAAGCGACCGGGTCGAGCACCAGCACAAAAGCAAAGGGCGGTGCACCAGGCCAAGGGAGGGGAGCAGGGCCAGAAAGGTTGGGCACCTGGGCTGATCAGAAGCAGAGCAGATAACGTGGCGAGATAAGGCTGGCTTTACCCTGCCTCGTTTGAAGCCCGGGAACGAAGCATGTTAGACGCTATCTTGCTCTTCAAAGAGGCATTGAGATGTTTTCTGTCTCTTGGAGGAGTGGTTAGGCCGGGGCCCCCTCTAATCTTTTAACACAGCGGCGGCGATAGCGAAGGCCGCAATAAAATAAATAAATAACCCGGTGGTACCTTCCCTGTCCCCTCTGACCCTGAGCCGATCAAACGTCCACAAGCCCCTCGGCTCCCCGACGGTTTCATTCAGGAGAACTTTGCCTTAGCTCTGCTCGCGTCAGGCTTTTCCTTCTTCTCTTGCCATACACGCTGAAGAGGCTGCGGCATGCAGGCCTAGCCCTTAGCTTTGGCCTTGGGGACCCTTGTTCGGCGTCCCCTTTCAAGGCGAATAGCCCATTCTAAGTCTACCTGCGTGTGTGCGCCAGTTATTGTGCGCTCCGTGGGCACCGTGTAGTATAGTTGTGAGCCTAGATTCTGTATGGGAGTGTGCACGTGTGTCTGTCTACGTGCACTGTGTGCGCGCGCTCGCTCGCACTAGGTAGATGTAGAGTTGTGTGCGCACTGTGTTTGCGCGCGCAATGTGCCTGTGGGCACGATATATACGGATATTTGTGTATGTGCTTGTGTGTGTATATATACACACACAAGCACATATATATATGTGTGTGTGTGTGTGTCTCTGTGTCTGTGTGCGTGTATATATATATATCATTGCTCCATATACGTGTGCATTATGTATGCGCATATCTGTATGTGTTTGGCTGCCTGCGTGCATGTATATTTGCATCATGTGTACAGTGTCCCCCATGCGTGTGTATTTGCATATGTGCGGATGCACGATGTATACACGCATGTGTATCTGTTTAGATGTCTGTGTGCACTACGTGCCCCGTGTGTATTATGCCGCCATATGCCTGTGTAGGTCCCTTTGGGTGTGGGGGTCTGTGTTTGGATATGTGTGTATTTCTAAGTGGATGTGAGTCTGTCTGTGCATTGCGCATCTTTTCTTTAGATGTTTATTTGTGGGCATCTCTGCATGCGTTCACCGCGCGAGCACCTGTAGGTGTGCATGAAGCTGCGCTTGTGTGTTTGTGCATCGGAGGGGCGAGAGGGGTGTGTGTGTCTGTGCACCTGGGCATGTGTTTGTGTGTGAAAATATCTGTGTGTGCCCATGTGCATGGCGCTGCTGCCTTTCGTTCCACCCCCTTCTTCTCCCCCCGGGGCCCTCGCTCATGTCTGAGGCGCTTTGAAGGAGCCGGAGCCTTGGTGGCCGAGCGCTGTTTATCTGAAATAAAACGGAGTGGGCGAGTTTGCTTTGACACGTTTGCTGTAAATATTCTCCCTCGCACGTGTGAGGTCTGGCGAGCCACGATTACACGCTCATTCCTACTTAAACTTTCACCCCCATTCGCCGGCCCTTTCACTCCAGCAGAAGGTGTCACTAAATAGGAAGCGGTGTTGACACAACCGCATCTTCGCTTCTCATTGAAGGGCTCGGTCCTAATTAAGTAGGTTCCTTAGGGGGGTTAGTCAATATGCTCGGACTAAATAAACTTTTACGGGGGAGGGGGAATTGCTCGCGCTCTCTCGCTCCTATCACGACCTGATTTTAGTGAGACTAGCCCAATTTAACACTTAATTTAAGCCAAAACTTTCCAGCCGGGATTGCCTAAAGTTAGACCCCCCCAAAACCCAGCACCTTTAAAACCCCAGCCGCTTCGATGGAAGATGCCTAAATATGGGTTTTAGGAGCCGGTCTGTAAGCACCTAGGTCTCGGAATGGCGCTCTGGGGCTTTTAGCGGGTTACTGTTTGGTTGGCAGAATTGTCTTATCTGCTTAGAATGTCACACTTGCAAGAAAAGCACTAGCTAAAGGCTTCCACTTGAAACCGACCAAGAGACCCTCAAGGCACCACCCCTTACGTTCCTGGAGGTGCTGGAGAGTTTGCTTGAACTTTATCATAGACCGAGTTGAAAGGGAGTCCGATTAGGCCCAGCCAGCCGCGGCTGAAATCCAAACGTAACGTGCAATAAAAGGGAAGGCTGCTCCGTGACTCAGATTAGGACTAGAGCATGTCCATTGAATACAGCGATTTGTCAAACCCTTCTCCAGCAGCGGAGGGAATGCGATTAGTTAACATTCCTACTGAAGGACAGGACAGCTCTTTGGCCAGATTCACGGGATAGTGGAGCAGCACCGAGGGCTTATGGTACAAGGAGAGCACCTCACTTCTGAGTGATGGGTGGCCCCGGGTCTGATCAGGCTCCTTTCAATTACACGACCTTCACAAATGTACTAAAAGAAATCATCTACATTGTCTTTGTCTGTTTTATAGCTTCCTTCCTCCCAGGCCCTCTCCCTGGTTGGGGACCCGTTTCACCCTTCAAGCCAGCATCCCAGGCCCTGAGCAGCCTTGATTTACTCAAGGTGCTTTCCATTTGGCCCGGTATAAAAAACATAAAAAGCGATGTAGCTTTCCTGTAACTTACATTTACATGTCCTTTGACAGGGGCTTTGAATTATTGATCAGGGCAATTTAGTGCAACAGTCAGATGTGTGTGTTGGGTGTGTACAGAAGTAGAGATAGTCAAAGTTGTCTAGCTAGGGGCTGCACAACATGATGTTTAGCCTATAGACACGCTTTGGCGCCAGTTGGTTTAGGCTCTCCATAAAGCACCATACGGCACACAAGCAATCCATACTGATTGGTTTGGTGGGGTTGGTTTTTTTACTCCCCAGTTTTTGCCAATATGTTGCTGGCACAGTCTAAGTGAACGCGCTCACCCCTTTCTAATGATCATCTTTCTTTCACCAGCGGCGATGAGGTAGAAACTATGAATAGCTAACGCTGTGGATTAGGTTAAAAGAAAAGACACACACACACAGTTGTCTTCTCAGGAAGTTGGGCTAATTGTCGGTTCCTATTTTCGAGCAGATCTGTCTTTTCAATGCCTGCTTTGTGTGTGTGTGTGTGTGTCTCTGTGTGTGAATGTTTTATTCAATTACTTTAACACACACACACAAAATGAAGAGAGTGGAGGGTTCCTGTAACAGGAACCCGCTAGTATGCAAGATGCTACATAACCCCCCCGCTATGCACACACACTTTTCTTGTATACCCTGTATAACAAGGCACTCGAGACTACACAGTAAAGACGCTGATTTTTATCTGCTTTGACCATCAAACGCGTTCTTTTTAGCCAGACACGGCCCTGAAGACTCTTTCCCATCTCTCCCACAACCCCCTTCCTCGATTGTTTGGTACAGATGAAGGTAAGTGCTCGCGAATGCCTGTGTGTTCGGATGTGGAGCACTCTGCCGCAGTCTGGAGAAGGGTGCTGCAGAGGGGAGCGATGTTTAGTGACTGTCAGAATGAAACGGACAAACCAGCGCTTCCAAATAGTCTTATGCATCCCAGAGAGTCAGTCTCTGTCTCAGCAGCTGCGCAGCCTGCAAGAGTAAAACCAAGCAGGGGGAGCTGATCCTTTGGCAGCTGAACTGATACATCTTGCTTTTGTTTTTAAGCATTTGCTTCAAGATGCCAGGAAGCCACCAGGCAATCGATTGCTACCGAGGTTTCCCCCCCCCCCCGGAGGGGAGGTGGGAGAGGGACATCTGTAGCAGAAGAGCATGGCAAATCTAATAGGGGCTACAGTCAATAGGGAAATGACAGGCCGAAGAAGAACTGGCTTCTTCAAATCTGCTGAACTAACACTCGCCATATAGCAGCGGACACGTTTTCTCAATTTAAGCCGGGTATCCATTACTATTTTCCTTACTGGGTTTCAAATAAAGAGACAAAAAGCATGCACTGAGGGCAGGAGATAAATGAAAGGGAAGACGAAGCTGCGGGCAAGTCCCTTTCTCCTCGCTGGGTGTGTTACCAAATACGAGCGATTTACTTCCCCAAACAGAATAAACCAACAGAGCTGCATGCCAGGAAGGGGGGAACCCGTTTGCAAACCTGTCCTGAGGACTGGAAGGCGCTTGGACAGGGGGGGAGGCGCCGCTACTACACCACAATGCAAGGCCTAGAATAGTGCCTGGTAAGATACAGACGCCTTCATTGCCAGAGAATTAGGTAGCTTCATTCAGAGAACCATAATCCCCCCGCCTAAGTATGGCAACTTCCTTTCTGTCTTGATTCCATCATAGCTACACATGGTTCTCTCGGATTAAATCAACAGTTGGATCGCACTGAGATCTATCAATAAGTAATTCAGAAGAAGCAAGTCACGGGAGGGAGGGAAGGGATAGTTGTTTCCCGTTCCTTGTAATGCTCCTTAATCTATTTGGTAGGAGCAGTTAAACCCCCTGAACTTTTTAAAAAAGAATCTCGGGACTTAGAGTATCTCTGCATTTTAAAAGCCGTACGTTCTTTCCTAATAGGAAACCGAGCGGTTGTTCTTTTTTCAAGGCAGCCTTTTAAGCTGTATATGTTTTCAAAGCACTCCTGTAATTGAAGATCTAAGATTTACAGTATCGCTACACAAACCAGAAAGCCTGGTGTAGGACAGAGAGATTCAGAGACCGAGAGCTGTCTTTAATTAAGCATATGACTTCCAGAGTCCCAGTATCAAAGGAGAGTTTCCCCCTCAAATCATTAAAAATGTATTTAGATTGCCCGTATAAGATGTACATAAACGGCACATTATTAAAAACAAAACAAAAAACTTTGATCAATTTCCACTAAACTACTTGAGCTGCTCCCCCCCTCAAAAATAAATAAATGGGACACATGCGCTATACTTGTCATACTCCGTTCTAATATTGATAATGTAAAGTGCTCATAGTTAGTAAGTAGGAATTATTCTGCTCTGAACTCTTTCTTTAGGTACAATTATGGGGATAGTTTATTTGAACCAGGGGGAGAACAGAAAGCATATCATTTACAATTCTACTTTCAGTTATATACCCCCCAAAACATTAAACTATGAATATATATTGGCAAGAGATAGAGAAAAAAAACCAGACTTCTAATTTGTAAATCCTACACATCTCTTTAGGGGGGGAATTCAATAATTGATCAGATCTTCACTTTAGAAAGTTTAGTGATGAATTCTGTTCCCCTTTGACAGCACATCAGCAATTTGCATGTTAAAGGCAAAGTGCATGGGAAGCCGCATGGTACAATGTGCCAGGTCTCCACCACCTTACTCTCATTCAGTGGAGTAGCATCAGGGAAGATTTAAGATAAAGACACAGGAGCTACATTTGTATTGTTGCCCATCCCATCACTGGGAAGCGTGAAACTTCTTTGATAGCACGGACTTCCCCGCGATGTCAAACTCACGCATCCCAGCCACATACGGCTCAAACCGGTAGTGTCACATCAATATAGAACATCCCTACAGAAATCAGTGGGGTTTCTGTAGGATTTGTTACGTCAGGACATTATCACGACGACATGCTGCGTGACAGCCACTCCAGGGAGTTGAGGTTTTGTACAGACAGTTCCCACCGCTTTTACTGCGCGCTTTGCCCATTCCAACCCTGCTCTTTCGCGGCTGGAATGGGACAAATTCATCCAGTTTCATAATCTGGCCAGAGCAGCTGCCGCCAAAGGTGTGTACCATTCATTTTCATAGGAGTAAGTTTTATACGGAATCACAGAAAATGATCTTGGCTGTTTCTGTCTCTCCTTGGAGTCTGTTAAACCTTTCCTTGATATTGGTACCCCTTTTGTCTAAAATCAGTCCGAAACCCCCAATCTTAAAGAACAATTCGACTTGATCACAGCTAAGCTTTGGTGGTGGTTGAAAAAAACAAAACAAAAAAATCACCAAGGCAACCTCCGCCACAACCCATTCAATGGATAAGCAAAGTAAGAGGAGTTTAAATGTGTATCCTGGGAATTGAAAAGGATCTCCCTCTTTTTAGATGGCTGATGGGCAGGGTTGTTGTTGTTGTTTTAATATATGGGTTTCCTTGGAACACATTTTGCAAGAATTGGCCAAAATGCATACAAGTGTGGAAAAATGCAAAGTAATTAGGAGGGAAAAGAGGAATATTGGTTACAGAGGGGAGGGGGGAGGAGGGGGTGGAAAGAGTCCAAAAATCTATATAGTTAAAAAACCACCTTTAATTCACCATTTTAAACGGCTCTCTAATTTCTTTCTGCCGGCAGAAAGGACACGTTTTACATTTGCTCTTGCTCCTGCTCCTTGCTTTTCAGCTGATAAAAATTATTTAAAAGGAGCCAGTTAGCCTAAAAACTCCCCAGCACCCCACCCGTGTCTCTCGTCCTTCAGCAAGTTGCAGGCCATTCGTGTGCCTGGAGTAATTACTGTTCTGTTAGGGTTCAGTGGAATAAGCAGAGTCGGTTCCTGCCACGGAGTTTTTGCAGCAGGGGTGTTGTGAAAATTTATTAAACACAGATGAGTCAGGAGTTTACAATTAAAGAGCAGAATACAGTCATCCTTCCATTGCAGGTGTAACTCGTGTTTTCTTAAAGGAGTCAAGCTTGCATGTGCTCACTACTTTGTACAAACCTATGACTGTAATGTTCTGAAGGGGGAAAGTTACCGATTTAGGACTTAGGTTGTTGTTGTTGTTGTTGTTTAATTGGGCAAGTAAAACATGATGCTGTAGCCACCCTCACACAAATAGCATTGCCTAAATTCTTTATGAAATCTAATCGCACTGGAGATTTGTATGCTGAGTTAGCACGTCGGAATGTTTCTGAGTTCATATGGCTCCAAATCTATAGTTCAGCATTACAGACCATCAGCGAGCATGATCGATACACACTGCATCTGGTCCACGCCTATGCTCTAGCCAGGAATTACAGCTCCACTCAGTGTTGTGGGGTTCCCTGACCTGTTGCAAGTCGTGAACCCTTTCCATTCTGTTCATCACATGGGGAAAAGAAACTTCATGATGTTCGCACGCCTCTTTGAAAGACTCCCAAAGGCATATGGGTAATAAATGATCCCAAATACACTGAAGATATGGAGAGAAAATATACAGGATGGAAACGGAGCTTTGGATGTGAACTTCCAGATAAGGAAAGGTAAAATACTTTTTCCATAGTACTGAAAAGCAAAGAATGTGCCTAGAGATTATCTATGTGTTACCTCATTCTTACAGGAATGACATTATCATTATAGCCAAGGCTAGACATGTGTGTAACATATCAGACATGTAGGTCACTGCTAGATATTAAGGTTACATTTATAAATAATTGAAAATGGGCTCATAAATTATCAATAGGTGTTTTATTTAAATGCCATTAGGACAAGTGTCAATCCCAAGGCAAAAAAATCCTTTTAATTTCAGGTACAAAATGGGATTTTAGCGATTATACGGAGTGTAGCAACATTCGATGCAAAATGCACGTGTCTCATCTTCTTCCTGTGTAACAGGTTCTGGATTGCATCTGGTGTACAAAGTGTGGGTACTTGTGTTTGTACCATTCACACACAGCGGAGAAGCTCTGTTCTGAGCACCGCACGTCGAGAAACATTGTGTTTACAGATTGGAAAAAGCCTCCCCAAGAACTGAAGTGGGAAGAGTAGAACATGTCCAAACATCTAAACAAGATCCAAATAGTACAAAGAGACGGAAAATCCAGAGAAGCCACATAGAAGAAAAGTTAAGTAGAAAGTGGTGTAAAAGTGGTGTCATTTATTTTGCCTTCCCTTACAGATGTTCTGCATAAAGCCCTATCTTAATGAGGGGGAGTGAATGAACGCTGGGTGAACCTAGAAACTCTGTGCAGCCAGAATACCCTGTGCGAGGGGCTTCCCTATGTTTAACCTCTTGCTTCACCACCTCCAGTGACTACAGCAGCTCTGCTTATTCTCTGGAGGGCTTGCAGGGCCAATTGATCCCCTGGGATTGCATATCTCTGGCCACTTGATGGCGCCCCAGTGGCCCTCACCGTATGTCTCTCTCCAAGAAGAAAAAGTGTTTTCCTTACCTGAACAGTTCCTTCTCGGTAACAATTGTTAGGCTAGGGAGAGAAAAGATTTATAATTAACTGGCTCTTGGCAGAATGGGGGGGGGGGGGGGTGGGAGATTGCTAATTCGTATGCACGCTGCTTGCTCCAATTGGGCAAAGGCCAGTCTAGGGGCACCGCTCATCTTTAGGAATTGCCATAAACTGTCTATTAGAAGTGACAGATAGGTGTTAATGTCCCGAAACCGTGCGCGCGATGCTGGATGGCATCTTTCCCCCCTACTCCCCTGGCAGCTTCGGGCAAACGAATTATTCAACGTATTTCAGAGTTAGGGCTAGGGGGCTGGGTGTGTCGGGGGAAAATCGGGAAGCCGGAGCAGAGCCAAAGACTTGAAGTTAGCAGCAGAGTTGGGCAAGAATGTTTTCTAAGTTTAACGTCGCATATGGGATCATACCTTTTGTGATAAGAGGCACCTACTGGCCCAACTCAAAGAAGTGGCTGGGAGTGAAAAGAGACTGAGGATTATTGATAAAAGAATTGATCTAAAGGGCCGATCTCTTTCTTGCTTTGATGGCCGAATTGGACAAGGAGACAGGAGACCCACTTAGTCTTTTAAAGTGGTACAAAGGAGGACAAGTGTGTTGTCAAATACACACGAATAGTTCCTCAGTGTGTGTGTGTGTGTGTGTAATCCCACTAGCCACAAAAACGTTACAATGACCTCGAACAACCAACAACAACAATCAAACAAAAACTGAAGTCCCTTCCTGTGCTTATTTTTCAGACAGTTCAGTCAAATCCCAGGTCCTGAAATCTCTCCAGTTATCAGGATCAGTTAAAAAAAAA
This sequence comes from Terrapene triunguis, assembly GCF_002925995.2. Taxonomy (NCBI): domain Eukaryota; kingdom Metazoa; phylum Chordata; order Testudines; family Emydidae; genus Terrapene; species Terrapene triunguis. The sequence goes on from NW_020665302.1 coordinate 5,218,551, forward strand.
CACAACCCCCAGTGATTTCCAACTGCAGATGAAATCAAGAGATGACAAGAACAGACCTTTACCTAGGACAGGTGTTTTCAGGTGTATACTTAGTAAAATCATTCCGCTTGCAATATCGAGACTAATTAGATCCTATAGAAAACCTCTAGAGACTAGCGGGAATGAAGGGAGAGAATGTTTGATTCTTGATTAGCGTTGAGTCTATTAGAACCTTATTAAGAAAAATCGCTACAATCAGACAAACTCTGCCTTGTGGTTCGCCTGTTACATTTCAGCTACTCCTTCTTCGCCGGCGACCCAGTGCAGCTGGGGGGCGGACGGGAGTAAAAATAAACTGGTGTCCATTTGTTTAATGATATTTTAGCCCAACTGACCGGATCTGAATGCAGCATGAAAGCTTTCGTTTACAAAAGACGTCCAGCGCAATTTTTCCATCTCCTGCCTGGGAGAATTGTATTACATTTCCATTGTAAAGGCTTTAAAAATACATTATCGGCTTTATTTGTTCCTCCTGCTTTTGCAAGTATATTTAAAAAAGACCCTTTATCTGCCACCTCCTTCCCCAACTCTTTCTTTTTTATTTAAAAAAAAACCCCTTAATTTTATGTGATCGATGGCCGAGGTCATTTGGTGCATAATTAGGTCAATAAAATCAATGCTTATTCCTCGGATGGGCTGAAAGCTAATAAATTCCTCTTTTATATTCCCTCCCTCCGATTGCTTAAAACCTACCTCCCCACCCCAAGCTAATACAGAAATAAAGTGATACACCGCTTAGTAGAGAAGGCTCATAAAATACCCTGTCACTGCGCGTTCATGCACCTACACGTTGATAAATCGCTATAATCGGAAGAATCAAAGGTAATAACGCATCCACCAGCCAGCCAGCTCAAAGCTTTTCTCTTTTTAAGTCGCTTCGGGTTCCTCCCCCCCTGCCCCCCCCCCCCCCCCCCCCCCCCCATTGTTTTTAATTGTGGAACGTTTTACAGCAAATCCAGAGATGCACAAAGGGGCTGGCTCCCTCTGCCCAGAGAACTTCATCTCCCTTGCGTTCCTTCTGAGCTCATCTTAAACCTCCTAAAAGCCATGTCTTGGCGTGAACTGCAAAGAGGGTGCGGGGAGGGGGAGCTGGAGAAATCCTATTACAATTTGGAAAGCGAAGCGCTCCGCGCATAAACCCCCAACCCACAACTATTTGCACGGCGCAGCAGAAGTGTGTGGGTGTGTGTGTGGGGGGTTCCTAATAAGCTCAGTATAGAGGGGGCTACACATCCTAACAAAGGTTCACTAGTCTACAGTGGGCTCCAGCCCTTTGACATACATTGTAGATTAATTGGGCACTGTAAAAAGGAGGGAGGTGGGATTCCAGTTAATGAGTCCCGAAACGAATCAAACTAAACATTATAGGAATTGTCTCCGGGTACCGGGTTGTTAGTGGGGATTTGGGGATCAGCTTTTGTGCCGGACAAATTGGATGTGAGTAGCATGCGGCTGCCTTACACACTAGTTTTGGGAACTGGCGACAGCTCTAGTCCATGGGAAAACTTAAAGCGGACCCGGCACGGTCACAGAGCCTCATTATCTCATGTCTGAGCCCATCTTTCGGGGACACCGCTTAATCCGCCGTGGCGCACACAACCGCACCGGGCCATGCTGCTAACAACGCAGTGTCCCGCAAACCACAACACCTTTTCTCTCCCCCCCCCCTCCCCCAGCAAAGGGTGGCAAGGTTCCGTTAAAACTCGGCGTGAAACCTTTCGAAATCAATGGCAGGCAGGGAAAGAGCCCATCTTTTGAAATCAACATCGGAAGTTTTGTTCCCCTAAACTATCTGCTCCGGGAATGATGTCGGGGAAGTTCTACCGCCTGCATGATGTAGGAAGTCACAGTGGTCCCTTCTGGCCTTGGGGGTCTATGAATCTAAAAGCCGCTGAAGTGGATGGGGGTCTTGGCAGTGACTACAGTGGATTTAGGGTCAGACCCCACATTAGAAGTGCATTTTTACTCAGGCAAGCCCCCAGGTAAATAGGAGCTTTCCTGGAGTAAAAGCCAGGTAATAAATGCTAATAACCAGCAACCCTTCAGGTCTCCTGACTAGTCAAATCAACCTTCGAAGTGGGCTTGTGTTTGTTTGTTTTTTTTAAAGGTTCCCAGCTGACCTGATCCCCTTATTTGCCAAGTAGGAGGCTCCCTTTTTTCAAAATAGGCTATTGTTTGTTTATTTGGTGCCTTTCCAGTCCCGGGAAAGGAAGAGAAGGCTGATGTCCTACTTTTAAGGCGGCCTCGGTCTATATTGTCAAGACAAAAGGAGCACCCTGAAACTCCACTCGGGCCACAAAAAGGTACATGCCTCCTTCCAAGAATCCAGCAGGTGCCGAGCACCAGGGTAGTCGCTTCATACACCAAAGAGCCAATCAAGAGCTCACATGTGAACTTCCGTGGGCCAAATTCTGCAGCCCCTTTTCCTGCTCAACTCCCAGGGACTGCACGTTGAGTTTTCCCTGCAGGGTTAAGGGCAGGGAGGTGTATTCTCATGCAGAGTTTTTCTAGCCCCTCCGATTTCGTTCCTCGGAATAAGAGTTTGTGATTCTGCTGTGGGGATCTTTGGCTGAAAAATGGGGAAAGAAAGAATCAAATCAATCACCTAAACTGATCAGTGGTTTAGAGAGAAAAAAAAATAGGTAACCGTGAAAAAAAAATTAAAAGCTCCCAACCTCACCTCGCTCTCCGGCCTGTAATTAAAAACAAAATTCCTTTTGGGGGCTTAGCCATCTTTAAAAACAATTCGTAATGAGGTACTCGCCTGGGTCTTATCTGGAAGGAAATTGCACGAACTGTAAATGTCTTTGTCCATCTAGAGAGACAGATACATAGCACGTGGGTATGTTTGCACCCATGTGCCTGCCTGTGTCGGCCCGGCCGAAGGAGCCGGAGAAATTGTGTATTTAGATGTCCATGAATTTCCAGGAGCTCCCCCTCCCCCGACCCGTTTCTCAGGGAAGTGATTGTTTCCAAGGTCGCAATTAGCCACTCGAGTGGACGCGATCTGACAGGAGCCAGCCCGTGTCTGCGGCTTGGAACGCCACGGCACGACGGCAGGGAGGTGGACTATGGCTGCATCTTCACGTAGATGTGCAGGGTCCTGCGCAAGATGGATCATAGCTCATTGAAGACAGCCGAGGGGGGGTGTATTTTGCGGCGTCTGATTAAATAGAGTTTCCTAAAAAGTTAGTGGCAGATTTTATGGGGTTTATAGTTTCTGATGGCTGCTGGAAAGAGCGAGAGAGAACCGATCTCTCAGCTATTAGTATGGCGGTAGGATATTATATTATTGTAAGGTCCTGCCAGCCAAATCCCATTGTAGGATCAGATGTTGGTGTATGACAGGGGACCCAGTTCTCCAAGTAGACTTGGGCAGCTATTCCTGGATGATGAGAGATTCAACCCACCCATATTAGAACAGGATTGTAGGACGGGGGGGGAGACCCAGACAAGCAGCTGCCGGGGATCTTTCATTCGAGAGGCGCAGCCCTTGCCCCTGGTGTTCACCAAACACAGGGGCTGGCCCCAGCTGAAGGGGACTCATGAGTGAACGCCGCAAAGTGAACGCCTCTCCTTTGCAGCCCTAACTCATGTGTCTTTTACCCGCCTGGCTGCCTTTAAGTAGCACCCTGCCTTGGTGGCTCAGGGCGCTGCCCTGACTCCCCCTTAAGCGGACACCCCTCAAGTTCGCCAGATTGCTGCGAACGCCGCCTCCACGCATGACAGGGCTCTCCCCAAGCAAACCCCCTCCCCACGTAGCGCGTGTCCCTTCTCCCCATCCACCCGAGCCCTGTTTTGTCGCGCACGTGAACGGCGGGTGTTTTTTTGCTTCCCATGTCAAAAGATCCGTCCGGCCTCGCCGGAGGGTGAAAAAACAAACAAAAACACCCCCCCCCCCACCCCCCCCCCCACGGCTCCCACCCCACCCACCCGCGACCGTGTTTTGCCACCAGGTGCAAGTGTCGTCTCACTTCTGAGCGGGCTACTTCGCAACGCCAGGACACACCCCACTGCCGCAGGACGTAGCCGTTTTAACCGCAGGGTATTGAGTCGTCTGTCGCTCCCCCCGCCCCAGCCCTCCCTCCACCTTATGCCCAGGGGCAAGGTCAGGCCGATCGCTCGAAGGAAACTTTTGGAAACGTAGCAAATTCTGCCCCGTTTCTCCTCTCCCCTCCCAGCCCCAAAGGTTCTTCTGCCCCAGAGGGGTGCCGCGAAGCCCCGCTGTTTGGACGTGAACCGACGGCCCTTGGAGACTTGAGAGGAGAAACTGTTGCGCAGGACTGTCACTTCGCCACTTTCCTTTTGTTGTAACATCCACACGCCTCGAGGCAGGAACCGCGCGGAGACAGAGCAGTCCCGTTCGAAATGGGGCGCAGCCTTTCAAAATACCAATGGAGCCCACCTGCCGGCTGCGTCTTAGAGATTAGACCTAGAAACATACAGACGGGGCGAGTCTCTCTTACCCATTTTATTCCGTAACTCCCCCTACGCCAGCCCAGTTACCCAACGGAAGCCAATACTTTGGGTTGCTTAAAAAAAATCAAAACAACCTGTTAATAAACAATGTCCCTCTCCTCCCCCCCTTAAAACATTTTTAGTTAGGCATACAAGATCTCTCACATTTTCTGCAGACCACAAAGGAGAACATGTGGGGTGTGGGGAGATACTCTCAGCTGGTCCAAAAAGACAAGACAGAAAGCAAAGAACACAGAGAGCGAACAAACAAGAATACATACAGAAAGAAAAAGAATCAAGCGATGTGAGACTAGGGAAATTCACAATGTCCATCTCTGTAGCTCGAAGTAAAGGGGATAAGATCAGTTAGCAGGTCTGTAGTGAGTTGTAAAGTTGCTTCTCGGGAAGTATTCCTGATGTATTACTTAACATGCCTATATAGTTATCTGTCTCAGCATTAATGCCTCCATTAAATCACTATTCAGCACCATCAACCTATTCCCAGAGTACTTGGTCGCCTGGGAATATGGTTTCTAAACAGGATCAAACATCTGATGCTGACAAGTTATGAGATAAGTTATAATTAATTAGGGTTTGCTACATCCACAGAATGGTTACTTTGGGGAAGATCTGGCCAGGAAGGATTTAAGCTTGTAGGTAGGATTCATAATATTGAGTTAAAAAATAAATAAATCAAAGGTGGCCTAGAAGAATTGAAAACCTGTAGCTTTCAGAACTCATTCAGTCAAGATTAAAGCAATTCTTGCTAGGAAACTCTCCCCAGTCTCTTAATGAAAAACATGGGGACCTTTGGATTGATCAAGGAGCAACAGCTTCTTGAGATAACTGCTAAAAACAAAAAACAAAAATCCCTCTCAAGTTTACGAAGAACTCCTCTAAGGGGTAAGGGTGCAGTCTGCGGGTACTAGGGGGTCAAATGGAAAGTGAGAAAACCAAGAGAATCTCAGGCAGATGGGCACATCTGGTCAAACGCTGCACTTTTTGAAATTTCAGAAATACGTTTTTTCAACGATTTTCCAACATTTTGATAGAAAAAAATTGCAGTTTTTTCCCCGGCAAAAAAATTGACTTCTTGGCAAAAAAAAAATAAGTTAAATGCAGTTTTATTACCCAAAAGCTCCATTTTTAAATGCATTTTAGCAACGTATTTCACATTTTTCAAAGTGCATTTCCCCCCCACCACAATTTCCATTTTCCCCCTACAAAGAGACCCCCTTGCAGTTGTTTCCCCCCAAAATGTGTCGAATTGTTTCATGGGGGCGGGGGAAATCACTTTAAAACCATCAGAGTTTTTCTACAGGCTCTGCTGCTGGGCTGTCTGTCTGTCTGTCTGTCTCCCACCCCGTTAATGAGTCTATTCCGAATACACCAGGCATGTCTCCTCCGTTCCCTCACTGTCCTGCCGCTGCCTTCTTAAACGCCGTCTCCAGCAAACAAGTGGATTTGTGTGTGAGCTGGAATTGCCCTTATTTGCTTTGCTTTAACAAACAGCGGAGGGGGGTTTACTTTAAGGCACGCTATAAAAACCAATACACCGGGGGGGGGGGTGTTAACTGGCGGTGGGGGGTTCGTCTGAAGGGCAAAGCAATTGTTGGGTTTATTTGCTTGCTCTCTGTAATAAAGGAGAACTCCTCAGGTGCGGAGGCGCTGGGAGGGTGGAATGCCAGGACAGATTTACACCTGTCCGTACAGCTTAAATTGACAAGTCTTATAGCCTACAGAAATGACCACTGGTGCCAGGCAGTCTGGGGAAAGCCAGCAGGTTAACTTTGTTAACAAGCACAACACGAAATGGAAAGAGATCACTTCAGCTGATATACACACAGACACCTCAGCCTCACCCCCTCCCTGCGCCCTTCTTAACAGGGAGACAAATATCACCAGTGACCCCTCCAAGGGCCTGGGCTGTGCTTCCTTGCTAATGACGGGCTCTCAGACAGCACCCTTGATGCACATACAGCCTTCTAGCTACACCTGTGTGGAGGCAGACAGAAGAATCTGTCTGGCTTGCTGGCCCCTACAGCCCAGTTCGCCACCCGCTCTGAAAGGGAGAGAACCCCCCCCTGCTTCCCCATCCCTTTAATATCACACCTTGCTGACAGACGCTATCCAGATGCCTCAGGAATCCAGCCTGGCAGAAGCTCCATCTTCAGCAGTGGAGAGGAGGAAGACCACGTTCCCTTCTTCCAAGGACCTGTTGCCAGCTTCTGGTGCCTGCTGAAAACTGACCTCAGGCCAGTCCTTGAGTGTGGAGCCAGGGCCACTCAGCCAGTGCTTCCAACACACCCAGGCCCTCTCCAGCCATTCAGATGAAGAGGGTTGGTGAGGGTCAGCAGATGCATGAAGGTCTAGAGAGAAGGCAAGTTTCAACAGTTGGCAACTTCATACAAAAATGTCTTGGGAGGGAGGGACCTGAAATCATCCAGATACCTTTTAGTGGTGGAGGGTGACCAAAGTATCTAAATGTAGGCTCTAAGGCTTAGACCCTCATCTGGGTCTAATTCTGTATTTAGGCACCTAAATAATTGTCCTGATTGTCAGAGGTTCTGAACAGCTGCAGCTCCCACTGAAATGACTGGGAGCTTCTGGGTGCTCAGCACCTCTGAAAATCAGGCCCTTATTTAGATGTCAAAATGGCCTTAGGAGTAGGCCAGAGTGGCTAAAAAAGGATTTTTCTGTAGCACCTTAAAAGTAAATAACTATGTGGTTAATTTAGATTTACACAATTATTGTGTATTAATTAAGGGTTAGGCCCTTCTTCCAGGATGGAATTGGCCTGTGCAGAGAGTGAGCAAAAGGCCTCTATCTAACCTAGGGATGTAAGTGAGGTAAAGACCTTAGGTATAGGCCTTTTGCTGGCCATCCGCACAGAAGTGAATTTCACCTCTCAGTTTTCCTGGAGATGCAGGTTGTTTGGGATGAATGAATTGGGGTGTTTGAGTGATGGGCTGGAAGATGTTGCACCAGATAGCTAGTTGCATTGGGAATATACTGTAGCAGGCCTGTGGTTTTTATTTTCCAATCCATGGGCCTACACAGCTCTCATATTTTGTTAGATTTGTTTGATATAAGTTTTGCAACATGCTCAGGGCCTGGGTTAGACACAGTGAACACCTTTGATTAAATAAATGCCCAGAGACTGCCGCTAACACACTTATTGGAAGTGAGCTGCAGTGTAGCAGATAAGCATCTGTTTTATAATCAGCAAAATGCAAGCTTTGGATCAGCAGTTGGGATTGAATTTGCATACAATAAATACTCTATTCATTAAACACATTTTAAGGGAGGTAGCTGTAAAGGCTCCGGGGAAAGAGAGCATTCTGAAATACTATGTTAAAATGTGTCTTTGCCAGGCTACATCCATTGCCCACGGATTGTTAATGAGATGGATGAATACACATTCCATACAATAAGAGATTAGACTGATGCAGGGGGGAAGCTGCAGTTGGTGCTGAATGAGACAGCCCGCACGTTAAGCAGAGTTTCATGCAGAAGGCACATTATCCCAGTGCCCTACACTGCATATCATCTTCCAGGCTACATTAAAGGCCTTGCTTTTGACTTTTAAAGACCTACAGGGCTTGCATCCTGGCTATCTGAGGTCAATTCTCTTCTTGTGCACTGAGATCACCTGAAGGGTCTGAGCTAACAGCTCCTTTCTGGTATAAAGAGGAAAGTGCTGACAGCAACCTTTGCTCAGTGAGAGGCCCTTAGCTAAACAACTCACTGTTCTCCTTGGTTTACCAACACCCAGATTTGGTTCCATTCAGGGCATACTGTAAGACCCATTTGTCCTCCAAGACACATCCTGAAGGTGGGGTGGGATAAGAACGGCCATACTGGGTCAGACCAAAGGTCCATCCAGCCCAGTATCCTGTCTACCGACAGTGACCAATGCCAGGTGTCCCAGAGGGAGTGAACCTAACAGGTAATGATCAAGTGATCTCTCTCCTACCATTCATCTCCACCCTCTGACAAACAGAGGCTAGGGACACCATTCCTTACCCATCCTGGCCATTAATGGACTTAACCTCCATGAATTTATCTAGTTCTCTTTTAAACCCTGTTATAGTCCTAGCCTTCACAACCTCCTCAGGCAAGGAGTTCCACAGGTTGACTGTGCGCTGTGAGAAGAAGAACATCCTTTTATTTGTTTTAAGCCTGCTGCCCATTAATTTCATTTGGTAGCCTCTAGTTCTTATATTATGGGAACAAATAAATAACTTTTCCTTATTCACTTTCTCCACACCACTCATGATTTTATATACCTCTATCATATCCCCCCTTAGTCTCCTCTTTTCCAAGCTGAAAAGTCCTAGCCTCTTTAATCTCTCCTCATATGGGACCTGTTCCAACCCCCTAATCATTTTAGTTGCCCTTCTCTGAACCTTTTCTAATGCCAGTATATCTTTTTTGAAATGTGGAGACCACATCTGTACGCAGTATTCAAGATGTGGGCGTACCATGGATTTATATAAGGGCAATAAGATATTCTCCATCTTATTCTCTATCCCTTTTTTAATGATTCCTAACATCCTGTTTGCTTTTTTGACTGCCGCTGCACACTGCGTGGACGTCTTCAGAGAACTAGCCACGATGACTCCAAGATGTTTAAGAGCAGGGAGGAAGCTGGGTTGGGAGGTGTTATTAGGACTGGGGGGGATACTGTCGGGTGTCTGTGTGTTTCTCCTGGTATGATGGATGGGTGTAAGCCTGTTTGGCTGTTTTTATATTGTATTAAAATCTGCTATTCTACTGAGAGCCTGTGATATAGGTACAATGGACCAATCTGAATAGATCAGTGAGACCTACTGAGGTCAATGAAAAGACTCCCAACAAGCCGGGCAGGCTTCAGGTAAACACATACTAGCAAAAAGCTTGGAGATTAGCACTCAGCAAAGTAATAAAAGATGGGATTTTAAATTGATTCTTTGGATCTTTCACCACAAGGGCTAGTTTTCCTTGGGGCATATGTATGTATGAAATAAACACAGGTGCACATGCACATGCACATCCACACACATCACTCGGAAGTTTCCTGAGAAAACGAGTGACAGCCAAATTGCCGGGTAGCCTTTCACTTCTTTTTTCAAATTTCTCCGCAGTTTTGCACTGAGAACAGGTGTCTTTCACACCTAGCACATATTGCACTTGGCTGAGTGTTAACAGTGAAATTAAAGCCTTTCCTTTGACCTAGGAATTTTGATGGGAGATGTAAGAGCATCTCATTCGAGAGGGCGTGTTATATCTTTCCACAGGAACATCCATCACTTCTTCATAAAAAAAAAGAAAAAAAAAGAGAGACTAATAAAGCATACTCCATGCCTGTTCTTACTCAGTGAATTCAAAGGTGTCTCATTTTTTAATTGGCCCTTAGCAATCATGCATGTGTCTTGTCGTCTATCATCCGGCGGTGACATCTTCTTCGATGTGAAAGGGTCATGAGTGATGCCGCTAAATGGGGAGGGAGGCAGAGAGAGAGAAAAGGGAGAATTGCAGCTTTTCATTGCCATGGGTGAAATGATGGCTCATTCTAGGTACCTGCACAGGGGAGTGAGTGGCATAAGACAGCCCCTTATTGCTCTGTGGGCTACCTGCAGCACAGGGTAGGATCGATTTCTCCATGAGGCCATCACTTCCTTTCCAGTGCAGGTGGGTGGGGACAGGGCAGTGGGTGGAGCATTGACTTTGCCGCACCCCCTCCTCCTTCCACCCAGCATGCCAACCAGTGTGACTGAGCCAGCATGGAAGGGGAAGTAATCCACACTAGGTGAAGGGCTGGCACAGATTATTTCCTTCCAGAACAAGGGAGGAACCAGGGCAGCAATTGTGACTCAATCACAATTTGGAGCCTGCTCTTCTCACAGGCCAGTGCAACTACATGCTGCCCCGTACTGGGGGTTTGTGGTAAATCCACAACGGAGCCCTCAATAAGGCCAGAAAATGGTCCTCTCACAGATGCGATGTCTTTTCTGTCTCCATGTTAGAAGACGGGCCGGAACCTCAGCTGCCGTAAATCACTGGAGCTCAACTGAAGTCAATGGAGCCATGACTTACACCAACTGGAGATCTGGCCTTTTCGGGTATGTCTACACTACAATATAACACTCTTGGCTGGCCCAAGTCAGCCAACTTAGGCTCACAGGGCTCGGACTGTAAAATTCCATTGTAATTGTTCGGGCTCAGACTGGAGGCTGAGTCTGGGACCCTTGCAGAGGGTGTCAGGGCTCCGGCTCCAGCTTGAATGTCCACACTGCAATTTTATAGCCCTGGGTCAGCTAACACAGGCTAGCCACAAGTGTTTTATTGCAGTGTAGACATACCCAGAATCTACTGCATTACAAACCAGGCTAACAGTGCTGACAGTCACAGCTTTGTGAGCATTCGACTGTTCCTCGGTGGTTGGAATTAACTGCAATGTAGCGTCGTCTCAAATCCATTTGTAACGGCTGTAAAAGGTGTCAGCTGATTTTGGCATTTTAGCAGTAAATCTTTCGCTTTCCGCAGAAAGGATTTTCACTATAAAATTAACTTTCTTTTCTAGCCGTGCCTTGCAGACTGTTTCCTATCACATGGTGTTATGCAAAATTAACACGTAGCAATTACTGTATAGGGCGCCTTGCATTTGAGTGCCTTGGAGGGGGCTTGGAAGCCTAGAGGAATTTTGACTCAGGGCGTCTAGTGAGGTAGACAAGGATTGTCATGCCCATTGTACTTGTGACTAAACTGAGGCACAACAAAGTCAAATCCCCATTTGTCAGAACCACTCCTTTTGGGGCCTCATTTTCTGTGTGCTCGACCTGAGCCTCATTCAGGGTGCTGAGCAGCGAAGGTCAATGGGATCTGCAGGTACTCAGCACCACTGAAAATCTGGACCAGGGGAAGACCCCATGGCAGTGACGGGTACAGAGCACAGGAGTCCTGGTGCTCATTTGGGCCACGTTTTAACTTTTCACTATAGAAACATTGCTCGGAACAAATGTGGAAGTAAGTAAACATAGATCATCCAATATCACCTACCAGAGAGGGGTTATGCATGCAGTCTATTAGGGGTTGAAGTGAAATATTCCTAGTTGATTTTATAGGATGCTCAATATCTGGATTTTCCTTGAGACAATATTGTTGCATTAGACAAAAAATGAGAAGATATTTAACTATATTAGAAGCAAGAACCACAGGGAAAAATCTACTAGATCACAAAGGTATAAGGGGAGAATCAAATATAAAAGGAAGAAATTTCAGAGAAGACATATTATGATTGCTATTATGGGGCCTCAATGTGCTAGGCACTGTACCAACAGATAGCAAGAGACAATTCCAGCCCCCAAAGATATTACAATCTAAATAGACAAGACAAAAATTGTGGTAGGGGAAACTGAGGCACGGAGAGCAGAAGTGACTTGCCAAGCGCACACAACAGGTCAGTGACTGAGCCAGGAATAGAACGCAGCTCTCATGAGACACAGTTCAATGCTCGATCTACTGGGCCATGCTACCATTTCTTTGATTTGGTCATAAATAGAGCTGGGTAGGAAACAGTTTTCTGTCCCAAATTGGGACAAAAAATTTTCTGTGAACGAAAAATCTGAAGAAAAAAAAAAAGCTGAAGTATATCAAAACAGCCATTTTGATTACTTCAAATAACTTTGCTTCCATTTTGACCATTTTTAATTTTTCAAAAAATTATTAATATTTCAAAAATGAAAAAATCATTTTGGCCTGGTCTACACTACGACTTTAATTCGGATTTAGCTGCGTTAATCCGAATTAACCCTTCACCCGTCCACACTACAGAGCCAGTTAATTCGAATTAAAGGGCACTTAAAATCGATTTCTGTACTCCACCTCGACGAGCGGAGTAGCGCCTAAATCGATTTTGTTAATTCGAATTAGGGTTAGTGTGGCCGCACACCACCGAATTACTGTGGTTAAAGTAATGGGGTAGTGTGGCCGCACACCACCGAATTAATGTGGTTAAAAACCGAATTAATGTGCTTAGTGTGGCCGCGCACAATCGAATTTATACAACCTGTTTCCCAAATTCGAATTATCTAAATTCGGATTAATCCTGTAGTGTAGACATACCCTTTGAAAACAAAATTTGCTCAGAAAACATTCAACAAAACATTTGAACCATTTTGAAACTTTTTTCCCAAAATTGTTTTGAGTAAAGAAGAAGTGCCACAAAACCAGCCCTTTCCCATAGAAAATTTTGGTTTCAATGATTCAGCAATTTCCAGTGAAATACTTTCTGCTGAAAAATTACTGGCTAGCTCTATTAGGAATGAGGGGTGTCGTTTGCTATGGAGTGAGGTTGTCCCCAACCCTTGACTTTTCATAACTCTATATACTCCACTTTTTGAACTCCCTAAGCCTCCCTCCCCACCCCCAACTTTGCAGGATACAATATAAACACATAATATTCTATATACTGACAGAACTTGGCCTCCCCCTTGAATTTTTCTGAAATGATGCTTCTGCTCAGAACGTTAGAGGATGAGGCTAAATATCTATCCCAGGATTACTCTTTATGAGTAATGAAAGTGAAAAACTGCAAGACTTAGAGGCTATGGAACAACGTAAAAGCTGCAATTGCAGCAAAACACCAGGCTCATATTACATTTCTTTTGAGAGTTCCAAAGGTTTTAAAGGATGAAATAACTGCTATCCACAGAAATTAATGGGGCCAGATCCTCGCTTACATAAATCAGCATAATTGCATGGAAGTCAACAAAGCTATACTGATTTCCATTAGCTAAGGATCTGGTCCCTCACATTTGTCTTTAACTATAGGTACAATATCAGTGGATTGTTGTACCCCCCCTTAGAAAATTGGCTAAGAGTGATCTCAGACTGGTGAAACATGCTTCACTAACAGAAAAAATAGAAGGTAATTTTATAATAGTGTACTAAATGAACCTTGATGAGCATAATATAGTAGGGACAAAAGAATGTGGGTAAATCATGCCTCCCTTATCCATATGAATTCTTTGAAAGAGTTAATAAAATGGCAGGAGAAGGAGAACCAGAGGATATAATTTATGGAGAGGTTCAAAGGGCTTTTGATAAAGTCCTTCACTAGAGTCTCTGAAGGAAATTTTACAATCATGGGGTTGGGAGATAAAGTGCTGTCATAGATTAAAAACTTGGTGAGACAGAAAACAGTGTGTAGGAAATAAATGGCAAATGGCCAGTATGGAAATTGCGAGACGTATCCCCAAGTTTTTGGAAAGTGCTTAACAGGGGGATGCTTCTGCAATTAGGGTTGGGGAATAACAAATTATAACAATAATTAATATTATAATGATGATGCCTAAACCAGCGCCCATTGAAATAGAAATAAGTTCGCTATTGACATCAGTGTGAGTAGGACCAGGCCCATATAGCGTGGGTGGTGGTTTACGAAGGACGGGACGTATGATCTAGTACAGTGTTTCTCAAAGTTTTCAGGTGGGCGACCCCTTATTTAAACTAAAAAATTGTTACGGCCCCCTTACATTTCCTATGGAAGTATGAGTAAACAATATCAATGATGATGATAAATTATGCAGAGTTATATCTGTGGGTGTGTTGAGAAATTGACGGGGAACACATGACCTGGAAGGGTAAAGGTGGGTGGAGACTGGAGGAGTGAGATTTTCTTTGCTTTAGACTATGATGAAATTTTCAATGACTCACAGTTCCCTGACCTCTTCCCCACCCCGGTGGTTGCAACCTACCGGTTGAGAAACATTGATCTGGAAGAAATGTTTGAGTAATTAAGTGAAATATTTTGCTGATGACTTACTTAGGTAAGTCAAGACTAGGGAGAATTGTGATGAACTCCAGAGGGACCTAAGAAAACTACATAATGGGGCAACTTACTAGCAGATCAAATTATTCAGCATGGACAACTGCACGTTAGCATACACTGGAAGGAGACTTCTAGAGAACTAATGTAGCTGGATGAGTCATAAAGCCATGGTAACTTCTTAAGAAAAAGAAGGAGGCAGCACTTCATTGAAGATGGGCAGCAGCAGTCAAAACATCAAATAAAGGCCTCAGATATTAAGTAGGGTTGGGCCTTGCCAAATACTTGGATGGGAGACCTTCATTCAGAGAACAGCTATGTTCTGGAGGAAGTGCTGATGGGAACGTATCTGGTAACAATCCGCCCTGAGTGAGTACTAACCCAATTCCCCAACATGCTAGGAGATGCTATGGTTCTGAGGAGACCATATTCAAGAGAAGGCAAACCCCAAATCCTGACCATTTGTGGACATTAAAGATCTCATGGCATTTTTCACAAAAGCAGGAGCAGTGTTCAAAGAGAAGGGGTAATGATGAGATTTCCTTTTCTCTGGTGGCGTTCAGCCCCACTTCCGCTTATTGTTAAACCGTCATTACCAGGAATACCCTTTATCTCCAGATCTGGCTTTCCTTCAGCTGAATGCCTCTCCCCGCCCCATACACACACACACACCAAACTCAACAAAGAGACCCTTTCACATTAACCTGGTTTTGTGTTTCCGAAGCAGATCCATCCACAGCGGCTGTGGCTTCAGTCCATTGCAGTTTATTGAAGACAGGCCAGGAGTTGACACTGTTAATTCTTGTGGCTTCCCCACTTTCCAAACCATTCTTCTTCCTTTGGTTGAAGTCAGTGTGATGTAATTGGAGTTAAAGGCTGACAAACTCCTGGGTTAAGTTCTTTCTGTTGTGTTTGCATCTCACACTGAAGAAGGGCATCTGACCCAGCAGAAAGATGAGAGGAAGCCTTTGAGGAACTGACACTGACTGTGTTACCTTGGGCCTGATGGATCACCTGCATTACTAGCATTGTGCTACTCCTTGAGATACCTGGGGCCTGATTCACATCTCCATTACTCCAGTTTTACACCAAAGTAAATCCGTTAATTTCACAGGAGTTACAGCTGTGTATAACTGGAGAAACATAGCGGCAAATCAGACTCCTAATTTTTAGTGTACATTTCAAACAGCCTCTAGTCAAGACCAATGATCAGTCTAACACATAAATAAACAGGAATCGATGGAATCTATACACACTGAGGACACAACATTGCAAGATGCTGCCCTGCCTCAACTCAACAGATTTCGGTGGGATTCAAAAGCATTTGGCCCTTGAAAGCACTGAGTCCTGGTCAAGGAAACTTGCACAGATATTGACTGCACGGATATTGACTGCTTCCCGTGTGTGTGTGTGTGCACGCACCCATAAGTACCACATAATCTTGGCCGGTCCAAACATAATGTGGGACTCCTGGAGCAGGAAGCGGGAGCTGCTAGTGAGAGCAGATGCATTTGGGTAATTTCCAAACAAAAGCCATTGCACTGTGGGATGAAGACAGAGGCCTACATAAAACTTGATAAAGGTTATGCGGCTGTTGTGCTGAGACCACTACCTAGCATGCTGATCAACACTGTCTCATTGTTTCCTTGTACTCCCCACTCTGTCTCTATCCATCTGTTGACTACCTTGGGGCAGAGACTGTCTTTCTGTTCTGTGTTTGTACAGCACCTAGCACAACGGGGTGTGTGTGTCCATGACTAGGGCTCCGAGGCGCTACGGTAACAAATAAATAAGTAATAATACTGCAGTACTTGCCCCTTTATTAAACACCTCACCCAAGATGTTGCAATCTACCAGTACAAGTGCTTACTCAAACACCAAGAGGAGCCGGTGTGTGTATGGAATCAACACATTTGACACACATTGTAAGCTCAAGGCATGTGTTTTGTTGTTGTTTGCAAAATCTTATTACTGTAATGTGGGCAAAGATCCTAAAGTCACTCGGTTTAGCTCAATCTCAGTCTTGCATTGGACTTGACTTGGAAAATCTCCGAAAAATAGTACCACGGGGCTGCACAGGGACAGTGGCACAGAGTTCAGCTTCACAAGAGGAAGGGGTTGTGTTGGAGCTGATTGGCCAAGGGACCTCTACAAAGCTGAGTTCTGCACCACTCAGAAGTCGGCACAGCTCCCGTGCACCCTGAAATCACAGCCTTCTCCATGGCGATCGTGCCGAGAGGTGATGCTCCATGACCCCGGGAGCTGGGGGAAGGAAGCTAGGCTAGTAGCCCCAGGCTGTAGTCTGAGGCTACGTCTACACTAGAATTGACTGAAGTACAGTTTACATCGCTAAGTGACATTAGTTATACCGACCTAAACGCTGGCGAGCTTCTCCCGACAACACAGCTACCGCCTCTCACGGAGGCAGGAGTGATGAACCTGACAGCAGAGCTCTCTCTCGTTGGCTTAGAGCAGCTTCACCAGAAGCGCTACAGTGGCGCAGCTGCATAGACATAGCCCGAGTTCAGTAAGCGTCCCTCAGGATGTTTCCTGCATCTCTCAGGCTGTCCATGGACCAAGCAGTTCAGAAGACCTGTAGCAGAGCTTCAGGGAGGGTGAGGTTAGTGTGAGTGAGAACCTGAGAACGTTCACGGACGTCTGCCTGCTGCTTTCCGAAGGAGGCAGAGTTGCCCACCTGCTATGGGGCCAGATCTTTACTTGGGGTAAACTGGCCTAGCTGCATGGGCTTCAAAGGATCTATGCTGAATTCCACCAGCTGAAGTTCTCATCCATTATCCTTAAGCAAACAATGGCTCCACTTCTGATCTCACTTACACTGGTGCAAATCAGAAATAACTCAGTGGAAAAGGGGTTACACTGGTGCAAAAGTAGTGGGCGTAAGATCAGAGGCAGGTCCAGTATAGTTAGTGCAAGATTGTGGCTTAAACTCATGGTCCATGCTGGAGAGCAGTGGGGAGGAGGAGCAGAACTGCAACATGGGCCATAACCTCAGCTGGTGTAAATGGGCCAAGCTTTATTCATTTCGGTGGAGTATGTTGATTTATGCCAGTTAAAATTCCTCAGGGCAGGGACAAGGAACATTCTGTATTCTGCACCGCACTGATTCTCGGCTGGTGTAAATCAGCATTGCTTCACGGATTTCAATGGAGCTACCGACCAGTTGACACGAGCTGAGGATCTGGCCCATAATTGTAAACTTGTACTGTGACCTCAGTGTCCCAATGTATGAATAATCTTCACACAGAAGGCAAACAGGAAACAAACATACAGTTAATCAGAGCTGCCAGAGAAGCGTTTCTTTTTTTATCATGGGAAAAATGAAACAAAAATAATAATGAAACTATGTCGCCGTTCTCCGTGGGAAATTTTAACTTTTTGTCAGAAGATTAAAAAAAATCCAGCCAAAATGCAAAAATACGGGGAGCTTCCCCAAAGGCAACGTTTAGTGTGGAAAGCAGACCTTACTACAAACCATTTTGCTGAATCGAAACCTCAAGTGGTTGTTGGCACACCCACTGCAACAGAAAACTTCTAACCAGCCCTAACATGAAGGCAGGAAGAAAATCAGTGGTTGTTAGCTGGTGTCTGAAAATTGGTTCGGGTGATACAAATAGGTGGAGGCAAAACTTTATAAACACATTCAGGTGAAAATTCTGGCAGAAGGCTGTGTGGACTCAGGAGGGTAAAGCTACTTCCAATGCAGCATTTGGCTGGTGGTTAAAGCAGGGAGCTTGAGAGTCAGGTTTCTTGTTTCCTCGCTGCTTTGGCCTTGCTGGGAGACCTGGGTCAAGCCATCGGCAAAATGGGTGATACGGTATTGCAACAGTTATTGTGCTCATAATTAGCTCAGAGCAGCCGGGAGCGGCTGCCCTGGTAGTCCTCAACCCAAGAAGTAATTGCCTGGTTCAAGGGGGAGGATTTCCCTCAAAGACTTTACAAGGAGACCTAAATCCTCACCTTCTCAAGACTGTAGGCAACTGGCCAAACTCATCCCTCCATTGATCTCACCTATATCTGTTCAGGTTTAGAGGATGATATGCACCGAGCATGCCCAGTGCCTCTTGTGCATTGATCATGGTTGGGAGAACTTTTCTGGGCTGGCTGGCTGGCAGTGAACTGAGGTAGATCTTTAAAAGAAGGAGCCGTTTGGCCTACAGGGAATTCTGATGCCTGATGACTCCATTACAGAACTGGAGCGGTCAGCCTGGCAGAGGGCAGGACTCAGGTGCCCAGCTCAGAGGATATTGTTCTAAATGGCACCTGCACCATCACCACCAACTTGCCGTGATCACGTGTGGGGAGGATGGTGCCCTAATTCCGTCAGCAGAGCCCTCTCACTGCTATAGGGATGGGGTTCTTGCCATGGCCCACCTCAGATGAAAGGGGTCTGTTGAGTAACTGCCCAACAGATATTAGTCTTAAAATAACATTTAAGTCTAGTGGCAGATTTGTCTCTGACTCCTCCTCTCTTTTGAGCTGCACGTGGGGGTTCAGACAAGGTTTTGGTCTGTAGCATCTCCAACACCCCAACAGGAAGGAAAGAGAGGAAGGCTGCTAATATACTGGGGTTCTCATTTACATGGGTGCCTTATTCCCCCGTTAGATCTCTTGCTCCTTTCTGTGGCATGGGTAGGCTTCTTTCTTTCTAATCCAGGCTAACCTGGTCCAGAACAGATTGACCTAGTTCTCAGCCGCCGCTTTTGATCATCTGGGATTGCATGTCCCCAAAGACTGAGGATCTGCTTGTACCAGACTGATTCTTAGGAGAAGACATACAAGTTGATAGAGTTGGCATAAAATTATTCAACATAAACGTTATCAGTTTCCAATGCTGACCTCCCAAATATCCTTCTTTTTCATGCCGTGGCCTGCAAATTGCATTTATTTGCAGTGGGGCCTTTCATTAACTATGCCCATAGGTAAGCATGTTGGTTGGTAACCCGTTAGGGGCCAAAACAAATTAACAGGATCTCAAGCTAACTGGGCCAAATCTTCAGTTGGGGAGAGCTAGCAGAGCTCTTTGACTTCAGTGGCTGACTTATGCCAGCTAAGGATTTAGCCCAGGTAGTTGTCTTCAATCCATCCTTGGTTTCTCTTTCCTAAAAACAATACTGAAAAATGGTTGAATAAATTTACCCCCAGGTTAGTCCTGCAATACAAAATATCTTCCTACTCCAAGATTAGCATTACTTTTCTTTTGTTAGTGGCCTTTTTAGTGGGGATAAATATACAATGTTGCTTCATTGTAAGTCATGGTATTTCACAGGCATGGGTCTCTTTTTGTAAGTGACCATCTAAGAACTTATTTTGATTACCCTTGAAGCTTGCAATAAAGGTGTTAAAAAGCAAAAGAGGTTTTCATGTGCCGCATAGAGCCTTGATCTCCTCTGTAACACACATACACAGAGTAAATTTGTTTAACGTCTGTCTGCAATTTTCTATCATGCTTGAAGCCAGCAAGGGAGAAAAAAAAATGTGTGTAGAGGAGTCGCTTTGTTAGGTAGCTATTCAGTGGCTCTTTTCCAAGGAGATAGATTAAACCACATTAGCCACTCCATATATGAAGTTATAAGACACTTCATGACCGGCCAGCTCTACTATCCCTTTTACAGTGCCTACTACCCTCTCTGGTGAGAGCTATACGTAGGCAGTGTTCCCTCAGCCACATTGTGGCTGGCACGTGTGTCTTTACTTATCTCCCAGCATGCCTACAAGAGGTCAGCCACTGTATTGCCATAGTCTTCTAAAGTTTAATATGCCAAAGTCAGACTGATGTTGCACCAGTTCATGCCTGGGGAAACCTAGAGCAATAACAGTGCTGTCTTCCTGATTCTGCAGGCAGACTGACAGAAGTGATAGCTCCACTCATCTCTGAATTGGATGAATTGGTTAGAATTGACATTTTTACAAACCATTAGTTGGGATTTTTCAAAGGAATCTTGTAGAGCTAGGCACCCAAGTCCATTAGAATTTCAGTGCCTAACTCTTGAAAACTCAGACTCGATTCCAGTCTAAAAGTCAACATTCCAAACTATTTCTCTGTGGGTCATTTTAACAGAAACACCTGGCTACGCTGTGAACATGGAGGCTGCTTGAACAAACCATTGCCACCACCTTCCCTTTATTTATTTATTTGTATTGTCGTAGTGCCTTGAGTCTGGATACAAGCACCTCTGAAATAGCTGGCAGAGCGTTCCACTTCCATGGGGCCTCTCATACAGACAGGTTCATACAAGGGAAAGGGGTGGGTCTATTACTACATGTATGGTGCAAACAGTTCCCAGGGTAAGAAATTCTGCAGATTGTTGATGGCCTTGGTCATACCTCCTTTCTGTTTCTTTAATCTCTGAAGAAGCCAGTTATTTAACTAGTGTCAGGCAAAGAGAATGGAAGGCAAAAAAGAGCAACGGTCAATTCAAATGTTACCCAAAGACTTAGGCCTTGTCTGCAAGAACAAATTGATCTATAGAGCTTTTCTAATGTTGTTTCCAAAGTGCCATAAACTATATTAAAAAGTCACTTTTATCCCAGAATAGATTGTCCACACGAGGAGTGTGACGTTGGCAGACCAGGTGCCTGCTCATGCCAAGGGCCTCATGCCTCAGTGGAACACTAACAAATACAGAGCTAGAATCCATCTAGCTCACCTGTGTGTTAGTATTGTTAAAATAGGTATTAGGATTATAAAAATGTGCTTAGCAGTGAGACTTTATTGAATACTTGTAAATTGCTGAACACGTTAATCTCACTTATAACATCTGTGTACCATATTGTAAGGTACTATTTAAACATTTGTATTCTAAGACTCTGTGACGGTGTAAATCAGCAGGCAGGAGAGAGACATTAATTAGAGTAAAGTGCTGATCTCCAACAGAAGGTGTTATGTCCTGCCCCACAAGCAAGGCACAATGACACCAGATGAACTATTGTGGAAAATCAAAGAGGAAAAAAGACTTTGCTGATTAATCTGCCCCTCCCCCCTATGACGAGGAGTAGTGCAAGTGAATTCCTTCCATCAGCTGAGTTTGCAGTTCAAAGTGCAAGGGGAGGATATCTTGAGATTTTAAATCATTTTGGTATGAATACTAGCTTGCGGGTAGAGGTTAGCCATCAGCTAAATTTGTGGCTCAAAGAGTAAGGGGTGGGGGAAGGGAACAAAAAGCCCTAACAAGGAGGAAGTGTGCCTTTATGCTACTGGGACTCTGAGAGGCAAGGATTACCAAGCATAAACAAAAGATCCCCAGTGCTTTGTCTGGGTTAGCCCTAAAGGACATATAGAGCTTGCTTATTATAGAAGCTTTTATTTTGAAATTTATGATTGGAACTCATTTGTGTGTATGTATGTTTACTTCTTTTAATCTTGTAAATAACTCTCTTGTTTCCTTTTCCAGGATAATACATCTTTAGCTAGTTTATTACAGGATTGGCTACAAGCATTGTCTTTGGTGTGAGATCTAAAGAACAATTGACCTGGGGTAAGTGACTGGTCCTGTGGGACTAGGAGTAACCTGAATAGTGCTGTGATTTTGGGTGTAAGGGACCATCTATCACAAAGGTAGGCTCACGCGGTGGCGAGAGAGATCAGAGCACCCAAGGGAACTGTCTGTGACTCCATGTTTTGGCTGTTATAATGAGGAGTTTACATTTGATGGTTGATGGGTGAAATCTAAGGATAGCACTCACAACCGATTTGGAGTTTGTGCCCTGTTTCCTAACAATCCTCCCATGAGGTTGGTACTCATGCTCTTGAGCCACCGCTGGACAGCTTGACAGGGAGTTATATTAGCATAGTTATAGTGGTATAATTATACCACTATATATCTGCTGGTCAATTTCCCTGTCTTGAAAAGTTCTAAGACACCATAGCCTCTAGACCAGGGGTCGGCCACCTTTCAAAAGTGGTGTGCTGAGTCTTCATTTATTCACTCTAATTTAAGGTTTCGCGTGCCAGTCATACATTTTAACGTTTTTAGAAGGTCTCTTTCTATAAGTCTATAATATATAACTAAACTATTGTTGTCTGTAAAGTAAATAAGGTTTTTAAAATATTTAAGAAGCTTCATTTAAAAGTAAATTAAAATGCAGAGCCCCCTCGGACCGGTGGCCAGGCCCCAAGCAGTGTGAGTGCCACTGAAAATCAGCTCACGTGCCGCCTTCGGCATGCGTGCCATAGGTTGCCTACCCCTGCTCTAGACCTAGCACTGCGGGTTGTGTCTTAGACGTAAAATGAAGGCCATAAAGTCTTTCGAAATATACATGCCATTTATAACGGTATTTACCCACTCGGTGTGATATGATCTAGATTTCTGCAAAAAAAAGATTTATTTTTATGAACAGTTTTTTCCCCCTTCAGTAAAGCCTTTAACCAAGAATATTATCTCAATTTGTAAAATCCTGGAGTTGTTGATTTTTAAGCAGAACACTTCATCTTGGTTAGAGCCTCTCACTGCTCAAAAAACAAAACAACTAGATTTCAGTGTGTAAATTTCAGATCTAATTGGAATGTGCTTTATGATTCATTTCAGTTTGCCAACACTTTTACTGTTCGTAACTGGTGAGCTCACTGATAACAAATACTATATTTCCAGGTGATGTTTTACATACAATCTATTCTGATGTTTGAATATTAATAGAGATTTTCTCCAGCTTTAACCCAAGAAAGAAAAGGCCTGGCTATTTATATATCTATCATTGGTAGAAATGTATTTATTATTCCATCACTGATATGTGAAAGTCCATTCAATGATCAGTACAGTAGAATATCATTTTTTTAAAATCCTCCTTTATTTTTTAAAGCCATCTTTCTAATGAACTCATCCCAAACAGTGATTCCAACTGCTACTGCCCTATCATTTATACTACTGGGCTAATAATTTAATTTTCATTGGGTTGGGGGGAGGGGAACAATCTTACTAAATTGCTCCACTTTGGATAATGCTCATCCTCTGTCCAATTTTGATTTATTTCTGCCATTGACATTTCTACTTTCTTGGAAATTAATTCCCTTATTTGAAGGGGGAGGAAATCCTTTTTGACATTGAAAGAGAAACAAAGATTTCATGGTGTACCCTATGACTTGGTAGAGAAAGGACAGTACACATTTCACACACACACAGCACCATGGGGAGATATCTCTCTCTCTCAGGCCTGGTCTACACTTAAAATTTAAACCAACATAGCTATGTCAGGCAGGGTGTGAAAAGTCCACACTCTTCTGGCTAGCTCCCAGTGTAGACACAGTTATATGATGGAAGAAAGCTTCTGTGAACCTAGCTACTGTCACTCGGGGAAGATGATGTTCCTACACAAACAGAAAACGCCTTCCATTGGCATAGGCTGTGTCTATAGTTATGCCACTATAGTACAGATAGACAGCCATACACGCACGTTTCTCTTCAGTCAAACTGTAATGGAAATAACCAGGGCCTGGCCTATGCATTTATTATCTCAGTTAGGGGTGTGATTTTTTTTTTTTTACTGATGAAGTTATACCCAAACAATTCCTAGTGTGGCCACAGTTATATCGCTATAAAAATGCTACATCGGCATAGCTTATTCTCCTTCTCATACAGGAATAAGCTATTCTTTTATAAGTACCTTAATATTGATATAACTGCATCCACACCACAATACCAGCATGATTAAAGCAGTACAACCTTAGTGTGCTGACAGCGCCTTGCCTCGGAGAGAAAGTTGCACCCTCTTAACTGAAATCAAGTTTGAAATCAATTTAGTTAAACTGGAGCAACCCTCTGTGTGGACACTCTTATTTTGGTTTAAGAGAAGCTCATTTGGGTTCTCTTAAACCTGTTCCCGATCAAGTTAAATTCAACTGAAATAAACCTAGTTTAAACTAAAATAAATAAAATAAATAAAACTAAAGGGGTTTGCACCACTTTAACTAAGCCTTTAGTTTGGATTAAGCAAATTTTGATTCTAGTTTGCATGTAGACATGTTTGCAGAGTATCACAAGGATCACACACACATTACTATGCCACAGGGTGCCTCTGTCACTACCCAGGGTACTTTACTGCCTGGCCTCAGTCACAAACACACACCAGGTTGTTACCCTCTTCATCACCTATGTATTTATTCCTTTCTTGCAAAGTATAACAGCCTACTGCAGACTTAGAGCAAGACGTGGTTTCCCCGTAGCCTTCTCGCCTCCACCCCTCACCCTGCGAGTTTTCCTACCGAGCTTTCCCTTACTGTCTGCTTCTTCCATTTATATCCTCCCAATTACATCCTTAACCCAGTGATTACCCCCCAGGTGCTCACAATCCCCCAACAGAAAGTGGTTAATTGCTCATACCTGACCCTGTAGCCTTCTTCATGCTGCAATGACATCAGTGACCAGGGTGCTACTAATAGTGTCTTGACACAGGATCGCATACACACGCACAGTACGATGGGCACCTCTCTCTCTCCGGTACACACACAGCTTTCAGTGTCTGCTGATTCTTCCCAAATCAGTCTTGACTGACAAATAGATCCCTTTGTCCACCTCCCAATGCCTTCAACAGCTGAGAGATCAGATCATTTTCTCATTGTAATCTTGACCAGAAAAACCTAGAGAGGCCCAAACTTGAAGCCGTTTGAACTGAAAGTTTGTGCTGTGTTGCATTGCACACGTTTCTTTTCTTTAACCAGAGGGCATAAGACAATTATTTTGTATGTACAGTGCATATAAAAGTATACTTGCCATAAAAATTAATCCTGCAGCTTGTTTAATAAATAACAGCTGTAGTGAAAAAGATACAAGAAACTGACAATTAGGAAAAGTTGGAGCAGTTCAGCATACCCCAGGAGAAACCAAGGAATCATGTGGAATGGATCTGTATGTGAACAAGAACTAAAAGGAAGAAGCGCTTTTTAAAAGAAGCCTTAATGACAATTGGGAAATGACTGTAATTTGCTTCTAAACTAATGACCATATCTTAGTGAAAGGAAACAATTACAATAGAGCCTCATTATACAATACACTATAGCCTGGGCACCATAGATCGTGATAATAATAAATAATAATAATAATAATACCACCTAGCTCTTATAGAGCACTTTCCATCAGCAGCTGTCAAAGCACTTCACAATTTCTAGTATATGTTTGCAGTTGTAGCCCTGTTGTTCCCAAGATATTACAGCTACAAGGTAGGTGAAGAAATTTATTTTATTGGACCAACTTCTGGTGGTGAAAGAGACAAGCTCTGTGTAGCTTGAAAGCGGGTCTCTTTCACCAACAGAAGTTGGCCCAATAAAAATATGACCTCACTGAGCTTGTCTCTATAATTTCTAAGATAGATATCGTGCAGGCCACTCACTCAGTGTTAGAGAGGAAAGCATCACCATCCTAGGACAGAAACAGCAGAGAGCAAACTTCCATCCCCTGCCTCATCTGCAGGGCCAGCTCCAGCTTTTTTGCCGCCCCAAGCGGTGAAAAAAACCAACAACAACAAAATGGTTGAGTTCCTGCCGAAGTGCCACCGAAGAGGAAGAGACAGAATGAGGGAACCACCGCCGAATTGCCGCCGAAGACCCGGACGTGCCGCCCCAATACGGGATGGAGTGCCGCCCCTTTCTATTGGCCACCCCAGGCACCTGCTTCCTTCGCTGGTACCTGGAGCCGGCCCTGCTCACCTGTTGGACAAACCCCGGGGCTAAGGAAGTTCCTTAATACCTCTGCTAAGAAAAAGCAAGAGGGAGCAGAGAGGAAAAGAAGTGGGAAAGGGGATAAAGACTCGTCAGTAGCTCTGGGGACTCTTGTGTGGAACATGGGGCAGGGCAGATCTCCCATAATCAGCCAAGTAATTTGTAGCCAGAGCTGAGCTTTTCAGAAACTCAACCTAAAGATGCTCTTATCCCTCTTCTGAGGGATAGACGCGGCTCCTCACTGGAGTGTGTGTTGGGGTCGGGGCGAGGGAGTGAATGACCTGGGGAGCAATTTGTCTGTGTTTGGTTTGCTGCTAACATTGGGCCACCCATGTGAGTAGCTGAGAAATGCAAGAGGGGCTAGAGCACAAAGGAGCAGGCTCCTTGGAGGAGGGAGGTCAGGGGGGACAGGGCCGCCTCCCAGAAAGCCGAAGAGCCGAAGGTGGGCTCTGCTGGGGATTTGGGGGTGATGCTGCTGTGGGTGGGGAAGAATCCAGATTTCTCTGCATTACAGGAGATGTCAGGGGTCGGCTCATGTGTCCTGCCGGTTGACTGGTGTAATTACTATTGGTACTCCAGCCAGAGGGGTTTGGTCAGGCAGGCGACCGTTCGGGCACCAGCAGGCAGGGCTGGCCCACAACATTTTGGCACCTGAGGCGGGCAGCTCAAATGACGTTCTCCTTCCCCCCTCACTTGGGCGAAAACTTTGAAACTCTGGGTCCAATGGCGCCCCCACCCCACAGTCTGGCACCTGAGGCTGCCAGCAGGTGGGTCTGGACAGGAGTGCAGGTAGGGGCGAGAGATGGGGCTTCATGCATCTTTTAATACTTTCACTAGGAGGGTGGTGAAGCACTGGGATGGGTTACCTATGTAGGTGGTGGAATCTCCATCCTTAGAGGTTTTTAAGGCCCTGCTGGACAAAGCCCTGGCTGGGATGATTTAGTTGGGAATTGGTCCTGCTTTGAGCAGGGGGTGGGACTAGATGACCTGCTGAGGTCCCTTCCAACCCTGAGATTCTATGATTCTAACACCAGGGAGGTCTCTCTCTCTCTCTCCGCCCCAATATCTCCTCCCTGTTCTCTCTCTTCCTGACTCAGTTTCTCTTTCCCTCACCACGCCGCTCTCTCTGTCTCTTTCTCCCCATCCCCTTTGACCTCTCCGCTTCTCGCTTAGATTCTCCCCCCCCCCCATCCTTTCCAGCACAGAGCCCTTCACCCCTCAAGCGACGGTCTTCGGGGGGCCCGAAGCGAGCTTGCCGAATGCTGCGGTGGTGGTGATGAAAGAAAGCCCAGCTCCTGTTTCCCACCCAAAGCCATTATCCGTCCCGACTGGAGCCTAGAGAACCTATTTCCACGGGGTAGCGGGGAGATCCCACATACTGCACACGGGCGACTTAACTCCGCGAAGAAAAGAAAAGAAAAAAAACCCGAGGTGCCATTAACGTTAATTGTTTTTATTGCCGGGTTAACTGTGTCTTGTAAATCTTTTTACGATCTAGCCAAGGAAACACTGTGAGGCCTAAAGTCTAAATAGCCCAGGATGGGTAAGGCAAGGGCAGGGGCAATCAGTGCTCGGGAAGGCTACTTGGCTGCCCTTCTGCAGAGTTTTCTGTGCCGCGTGGTTGAAAAGTCCCACCAAGGATCCCGGGAGTTTTCTAACTGGGAGTTAAGGTGAAGCTTAGAATGAAGGTGAAGATGCATTTTGTGCCTCTGAGCCCAGCAGGGTCTATTCCCCACCAGTGGGGCTGTCGTCATGCCCGGAGCTCCGTAGGAGATAGACGTCTGAACCTCCCCCCCCCCCAACATAAGAACTATTTGAGAATGAATCAGAGAGAGGCAAAGGAGCTGATGAGTTCAGGCTGGAAAGTAGGATTTTAATGAGTGCGGGAGCGGAGAGCGATTGATCCCAAAGAGCCGCGGTTTGACGTTTGCCCTTGAAAAGCAAAGACATAGGGCCACTTTGCTTCCGGCCCTGCATGGCCTCTCTCCTTGGACAGTTCCAGGGGTGGGGGAAGAGCCGAGCCGCAGTCATTGGGAGTTCTCAGAGACCCACGGGGGACAGCAAAGGAACCCCAAAGAAACAGACAAAGTCACCACTGCTTTGCTTCGCCTTCTGGAACGTGGTGCTTTCAGTGCTTCTCTAGCGAGGCTGCCAGGGGATTTCTTGGGAGAGGAGGAGATAACGGGCGGCACATTTTCCCACCCAGAGATCAAGTTTGTGCTTTGCGTGTGACTGACTCCATAGACTCTTTCCCTCCATATTTAGGGATACTGTATCTTTCTGGTGGCATCTCTCTACCTTCAAACCTACCGCTCAGTCCTGTTACCTAAAGTCTTTTTCTCCCCATCTACCTATCTATCATGTACATATCTATCTAAATACAATCTCTCTCTCTCTCTCCTGTATATCTCTATACCTAAATCAAGTCTATCTATCCATCTATCGAGCCTGGCTCTGCTACCTACCTAAATAAAGATTTACCGACATATACACATACACACATAGATACATATACACACATACATGCTGTACGTAGGTGTACACAACATATACACACAGACTGGACAGTGGAAGATTTTGAGAGATCTATGTATATCACAGAACTGCCCCTTTGATCCTGTACACTTGCCTGGAGAAAGCTAATCCCCATGTTGTGATATAAGTACCAGATGCTTCTTGGGGGAATTGTACTAGGGCACAGGGTTAATGCCCCAGCTTTTCTTTAAAGTGTCCTGTGGATTAATCCCTCTTCCCTGATTAACAGGGTTGTTTTCAAAATGACAAGAGCGTTAGGTCCGACTCCTGTTGTTGCTGCTGCACGGGGGAGATGTTTGGGGAACAACGTGTTTTGATTTATTTAATGCCTCAGTAACCTTTTTCTCCCTAAAGTGACCTCTTTCTCTTTCCACAAGATTATTAGTGGGTTCGCCATTGTTGAAGCCTTGCTCATAACCAAGGAGAGAGAAGAGGAAATGTTGCTATTCTGGTGGTTTGGGAGGGTTAGTAATCTGAAGGCTTTTACTTTTCCTTATGTAAAATGGTCTTCTATTCAGATAAAGAAACTGGATGGACTTTTTAGGGGCTGGGGGGGGGGAAAAAGCCATTTTCAGAAACAAATTTGCCAACTGCTTTCAGTCCCTGGAATCTTCGAGCGCAGCTCCAAATCCGCCTGGCTGTTGAGCCAGATTCCTATATACCCTTTATCAGTGGCTACATTATTTGTCTAGCTAGCCAAGTCTCATGCAAAGTTCAAAGTTCGACCCTTCTAGTGCATGCAGTTTTAATCATACCGCTATATTAGTCCTGCTACCAACTGCACTTTGAAGCTCCTCATCCTCTCAACAGTGCTAATGAGACAGGGCCAAATTCAGATGTACAGTAGAGAGGAACTTGTTGCAAGTCATAGAAAACGAAAAACAGATTTATTTTGCTTCTCTGCCTTTCCTGTTCATTACCTTTCTTACTGAGGCCTGGTCTACACTACGACTTTAATTCGGATTTAGCTGCGTTAATCCGAATTAATCCTTAACCCGTCCACACAACGGAGCCAGTTACTTCGAATTAAAGGGCGCTTAAAATCGATTTCTGTACTCCACCCCGACGAGCGGAGTAGCACCAAAATCGATTTTGTAAATTCGAATTAGGGGTAGTGTGGCCGCACACCACCGAATTAATGTGGTTAAAATTAATGGGGTAGTGTGGCCGCACACCACCGAATTAATGTGGTTAAAAACCGAATTAATGTGCTTAATGTGGCCGCGCACAATCGAATTTATACAATCTGTTTCCCAAATTCGAATTATCTAAATTCGAATTAATCTCGTAGTGTAGACGTACCCTGAGGAATAGACTTTGGGCTACTATTCCTCCTTGGGAGGTTTTATTAAGGATCTACACATTGTGGAAGGAGATTTGTTGATAGCAGCTAAAGTTGTAAAAATTTTTCTCTTTTTCAGAACTAAAACTCCAATTCTAATCCCCTGAGAAGAACCCTTTCCATGCATTTGAAGAACTACTTGGGAAATGGACATCCTCCATTCATTTTAAAACATTCAGTGATCCTTCCATTTCCTCCCAAAACTATTTGTTCTCTGCCAGTTTTGGTTTTGGGTTGTAGTTAGTTTGATCTATATACCTGCCCCCAGGAAATACCAATCTTCTCCTTCACTTGAACAATTTTCTTTGATTCTTTACTTCGAAAGGCTTCAGCCTCCAGGATATTTTTAAAAAATGTACCTCCTTTCAACATATTTAATATGGACAATCATGAATCATAGAATCTCAGGGTTGGAAGGGACCTCAGGTGGTCATCTAGTCTAACCCCCTGCTCAAAGCAGGACCAATCCCCAGACAGATTTTTACCCCAGTTCCCTAAATGGCTCCCTCATGGATTGAACTCACAACCCTAGGTTTAGCAGGCCAATGCTCAAATCACTGAGCTATCTCCCCCCCGCTTTCTAACATGCTACAGGTAAGCTGGAAATAGGGGGTGGGCCACTGAACACGACCCTGCATCACAAACAAGGATCCGTAACCCAACACAGACTCTGATTGAATCTTTGGAAGCTTTTGCTTTTGTCCTGGGCCTTTCCTCATATTGCTGTGATGATGTTAATATCATTTTAGAAATGCAGCTGGCTTGGTGCATCATACAACCAAATTTCTGCATTTCTGGGGAGCCAATTTGTACCCCTTCTCCCCCCCTCCCAAAAAATCCAGATTTCCTGGATTGCTGGAGATTTGCTAGGTGGGGAATCCAGAGAGACAGTTGCCAGGGAAGATGTGGGGAACATTATATAATACAGGCAACATGGGGGGGTGGGGGGGAAAGCCTGCAAAAGTTATTAGTTTAACTAATGGAGAAGGTCATGGCTGGTCTGAAAGGGAGCCTATCTCCAAGAAGCAGATAAGAGGAGACAGCTAACAAGTGGGCACACGCTACAGCATCCCCCCACTCCACACACATACAGATAAAATAACTTCTCTTGCAGGAGGAGGAGCCAATGGCCTCCAAAAAGAGTTTCCAAGGCTTTGCTAGGCATTAACCCTTCAGAGGAAGAATCCCCTTTCCCTCAAGACAGTGGGCTTGATTGGCTGAAGGACTGGGATCCTTGGTGACTTGATCCTGCACCAGTGGAGTCAAAAAGGAGGCTTTGCCATTGATTTTCCCCAGGGGCAGGATCAGGCCAGTAGGGCAAATTTAAAAGCCCAGGAGCCATATTTGCAGAAACTCATACAAACCCATTCATTTCCCAGGTATAAGTGAAAGCAGAACACAGCCCCAGGAATTTATGAAGTATTTGTCTGTCCTGTGCATACGAATTCCCTGGTTTTGTGAGGAAATCTCAATCCCCCAGACAGTAGTTTTGTCCGTAGAAGACTCAAAGGAGACTTTCCTATGCTCCTGCACTTTCAAATGGTAACAGGCCATGCACAATGAATGCCTCCCAAGGTACACTTGCTCCAGGCCTCATAAAACTCTCCTTGCTTTCAAATGGACTTTCTATCCTCTGCAAAGGAAGGCGGGATTACAAGTACAAGATGAGGAAGAGCATCAGGGTGAAGCTAGAAAAGTGATTGTCACCATTGAACTGTCTTGGCTGGCCTGTCTTTCCTTCAGCACTGGTCATAATATAGCCACTCAGCACACAAATCCAGGACAAAAACAACCATGCAAAGCATAAGTGAGTAGGTAACTATCTCCGTTGAAATTTAAGGGCTCAATTCTTTCCACAAGTGTAAATCCATGTAATTCAGTTGGATCACTTTGGACTTAGCTTGGTGTTATTGGGAGAGGAATTTATCTCCTCAATTCCTAAAATGAACCTAAAGTCCTACCCCAACTTTATAACTGTATATTTGCATTGGGTGTTTGGCTCTGGCTTGCTCACATACTGGCCCTCCCATCCATTCAGAAATGTAACTGTTGGTCAGAATAAAGTGAAATTTAATGATGGTAGGAACTGGACAGGAAAAGGACTACATTAGTCTGGCCTAGTCTGATGAAATAGAAAAATCTAACAGGGGGTAATTATGGACTCAAAGACAGAGACACAGATGAACTCCAACCTACACACACAGCCAGACACACAAAAACACACATGCAAACTCCAAGACACACAACCTCACAATTATACAGATACACACACATATGTACATGCAATACAAACACTGATCTGGATGTGGATCCAGTCAGGCATATATGTGAATATACACCTTCCACAAGCATAGGTCTCTGAGCATACAATGCTTCTTAGTCTCATGAAAGAGCATTGGATTGCAAACATCTGTTGTGCAACAGTTTTCTACAAAGTAACGGCAGTAAACAAGTCTTGTTTCTCAGTTCACTCAAATCCAGGTGAGTTCATCACAGAGACAACAGTGAGCATGTGGCTGTACAAATAAATAATAATGTATCAATTTATCTGGTTGAACTTGTATAGATTGCCTCTCTCTGCCTCTCTCCCCAAAATTTTCAGGGGTGACCAATGACTTAATTTCAGAGTGCTCAACCTAAGACACCTGATTCTCAGAGGTGCGCGCTCAGCACTTTCTGAAAATCAGGCCTCTTTCAGATATCTTAAGGCAGGCATTCCAAATCACTACTTATTATTGAAAAAAATTGCTATGTATTCTATATACTCACAGTGATTTTATACATATTTAATATGCACACACACAACTAAGTTAAAAACATTAAGGTTGCAAAGTCAAGCAACTCAGAAGTTAGGAAATGCCAGAATCTGTTCCTCCTCCACTGTGCATATGCATTATAATACAGGCTTTAATGACATGATCCCATACTATTTTCCCCCCCACAAACCCCCCCAGGGAGATGGATGGTACTCACTTAATAAGCAGCTATTCAATAATTTGTTTTCTTCTTATTGTTCCATGAGTGGCCCTATGTACTGTAATTATTTTTATTATTAATAGTAATCCTCATGGGCTTTTGTATGATGCTCATCATTATATCTGATTGCTTCATAAACTTTTATGAATCTATTTTCACATCACTCCTGTGAATGAGGGGGTGCTATTGTTCCATTTTACAGATGGGAACGGCGGCACAGAGACACTAAGGTCAATAGTGTCCACTAATTTGGGGTGCCCAATTTACAATGCCTAGAGCCTGATTTTTCAGAGTGCTTCACATTATATAGCACTTCAACGCTCAGCTCCCCGTTGACTTAAGTTGCTGCTGTGAGTGCTCAGCACTTCTGCAAATCAAGGTCTCAGGTTGGGTATTTATACATGAGAAACCCACAATTAGTGGCAACACATGAAATGTTTGGTTTAAGTGACTTGCTTAGCATCATACAGGCACTTTGTGGCAGAGGCAGGGCTAGAATCCAGTTCTCCAGGACAGCATTCAACTGCCTTAACCGTGAGATCATCCTTTCTCTTCCTGCAATTCCCTACTTCATTTACGACACACTTTCCAACTTCTGCAAGGAAGGAGGCAGGGGCCCAACAGATAACACTCTTCTTCCCTAGGCTATTCTGATTCATCTCCACAGTGTGGGCCATTCTGTGCACTGAATGAGTCAGGGGTCCTATGGAAAATGCAGTATGTGCTCCTGTAATTAAATATGGTATCATAATACATACACACAGTGGTGCAAAGTTATGATTGCACAGGCAATCCTCATTCTGGTATTCCTTAACTTTTGAGTGCTTGATTTCACAACGTTAGCTTTCTTTTGGTGTGATTTAACAGGCTTTTTACAAGCAAGCTGAAATGTCATCATGTGGCATCACATTGACACCCACATGGGTCATCATAGGGGTTGGAACCTTGAGCGCCCCCACAAATACTTCTCCCACTGGAGCTAATTGATTAGCTGATAGCAACAGTAAATTGTCATCCTCTATGTGGCCCAGCACTAGAGGGGCATGATGAGACCCCCCACTTTGCCAGTGGGTTTCACAGATATTTGGTGACAGCAGAAGAATGGTGGAACCGAGTTCCATTCCAGGATCTGGAGCGGAGTGTGTTCTAGTGGGCACAGCGCTTTCTGCCCCATCCTCTGTAACTTGTCCCCATCCTGTCTTTATTCCAATCCCCAGCACCTCATCCTGGTCCCAGTCTCCTTGACTACCCAGTTCCAGGTACTTCTGTACCTCTGGGCTCCTCACTCCATCCCCAGTCTCCTTGCTCAGCCAGTCCCAATCTCCCAGTCTGACATCCAGTTTTTCTCCCCACCCCAGCTCCCAATCTCAGTATCCCTCCCTGGACTCCTCATCCCAGCTTCCCCTGGAAGCTTCTTCTTCCAGGCTCCTGGCTCAGACAAAGTCCAGTTTCCTATAACCCCCACCAACTAATCATGCAATCTCAGTCTCCCTCCCCACTCCTAATCCTGATCGCCCCCCATCTCCTTGGCCCAGTCTCTTTGTCCAACTTCATTCCCCCCAACTGACTTCCAGTCCCGCCCTGTCCCCATATCTCCCCCAGCTGCCAGTCTCCTTGCCCACTCAGTCCCAATCTTTTGCCCCCTCTCCAGCTCCAAGTCTCAGTCCCCACGCATCTTGATCCAATCCACATAAGCACTACGTGCATCTAGCATACACACATATATACAGTGCAGAGGTGGCCAGATACAGACAGGACTACAAAGAGATGGACACATGCATTGTGAAACTTAGATTGCAGTATGTTTGGCATATCAAGCATATGTAGAATGCATAGAGATGTCGTAGAAAGAGAGCCAGAGGGAACATCCCATTCCCCCTCTCCTTGCGCACCCAGCCCCAGTCCAAGACCCCGTATTTCTTCCCCGGCTGCCTCCCCCTTGCTTCTTATCCCAATCTCCCCCCAGGCATATATAATACAGGATTCTGTATCGTGATTTTATCCCCGTCAAGACTCCGTATAGAGGATGTTTGTGTATAAGGAGGATAAAATCTACCCTTTAATTCACCAAGTTCCTCGTGTTTCATTTGGCTCGGAATGCTGCGATGTATTTTATACCGTACCTGCCTTGGGAACACATGGTGATTTATGGCCGTGTGAAAATTTAACCAGTTGTTGGAAGGCGCGGAGGCGGGGGCGGGGGTTGGCTGGCTGGGGGGCGGGGAGGAGGAACTGTGAAGGGAAAACAACAAGGCCAAGGTAAAAAGAAAACTGCCAACTTCCTAGCAGCCCCCGCTGGAAAGCCAGGCAACACGCAGCTCTAGTGCAGGGGAGAAGGGGGCACTTTTTCCACATTAAGTGTTGGAAAGGCAAAACCAGGATCCATAACTTGGAAATTATAAAAGGAAGTAAATCCATCAAGGCAAACCCACTGGGGAATACAATTAGGCAGAGAGTTGACAGAACACAAAGGAGCCTAGATTGGAACGGGCTCTGCCGTTGAGTGACAATGTGCAGGCTCGCAAGGCGGCAGCAGCAGAAGGGGGGGGGGAGAAAAGTTAAGGGGGGGGGATCAGCAAATGTGATTCGTAGGAGACTGGGCAGGCAACAAAATCGATGTCAATTCATTTCGGGGGTTGGAGCTGGTTATTTTCCTTCCTCAAGCCTGCGGGAGGGCAGTGTCCAGAGTCATCCCCAAGGGGTCTTCAGCCATTGCAACATCCCCACGCCTGCCTGGTGCATCCTAACCCCCTGGGGGGAGAGGGGGGGACCTCGCGCGCGCACGTCACTGGGCCATCCACGGACCCGCGGGTCCATTTCAGGCGCCCTGAAGTCATTCCAGACTATGAAGCTTGTAACGACACCTCCAAGAAAGAGGGAACTAGCCCCGCCTGCTCTGCAGCCACACAGGCAGCAGCCCGGCTCCAAACCCTGGGACTGCACAGACACGGGCTCGGTGTTGCTATGTTGTATTTTGTTCTGGAGTCGTTCTCCCCCCCCCCCATGTTAGTTGAAAGCCGCGAGCAGCCCCCACAGGCTTGTTTTGCATTATTCCCCACGCCTGGCAGAACTGCCCTGTGAAACGCCAAGTGCCCCCGCTTCCATACACGCTCAGCACAACGCGATCTCCATGAGACCTTCTCTACCGAAACCCCCGTTCATACAGTTATAGGGTTTCCCCTTCACCTGACCTAGGCACAGGAAGAGTTAATGCGGTTAACAGGGGGGTTATTTTGGTAAGAAGCGAGGAAGAATGCAAAGTATCCAAGTCTATATACAAGACGTGCTGATACTTCCCTGGTTTTATTTTGATTTTATTTGGGGGAGTGGGGAAGGGATGGAAACAGGACATTCAAATCGGATGCGATTCAGTGTCCACAAACCTGGTAGGCAAACATCTACATCTCTTTTTTTGTTCACAAGCAACTCTATTCCCCGATCCCCGGACTCTTCCGGAAAGTGGACAAATAGATTTGAGAGATATCAAAAGATCCTCCTTCAGCCTTTTCTATTTACGGTGTTTAATCTCCCAAATCATTCCCACTGAAAAAAAAATTGTCAAGACAATTAGTTAATAGTCAGCAGCAGTGACTTTCTTTGCTTGAAAAAAAAAAAGAAGAAAGCGATCAAAGGTATATTAGAAACAGGCAATTAATTATATTACACGATTTTTTCCCTCCCGCAAAGGAAATTTAATGAGTAAAATAATACATAGTTAAAGGCTTTGTGCCCCCTCACTGAACCGGATTAACAGTATTTATTTCTTTTTAACAGTAAAAAAATTACAGTAATGACAAATAATCTTGACAGAACGCAACTTCCGGAAGGCTTTCCCCCCGCAGACACTCTGGGAGCTATTACAGAGATGAAGCAATGCTGTATTAAATGGTAACCACATTAGGGTAAATAAAATCTATGAGCCCTCCCTCCTGCCCCCAGACCCCTAAACCCGGGAAAGCTCTCTTTTGCGAATGGATTGGGTCACTAACACTGCGCCGTTACCCCCCGAAATTCCCAAAGCCTTGCCAACGCGGAGCAGTTGGACCCAGAGTTTGAAGTCTGCAAAAGAAAGGGCCAGTTGGGGGGGTTGTTAGTTGCCTCCTTAATCGCAGGCAAACATCTCGCTCGATGGGACCCTTCGCAGGCTGTGGTCCTGAGCGCGATACAACCCACCCCTGCGCCCAACGCATCTCGTGGTAAATGAGTCTCCCCAGCTCCCATTCCACCTCCTCCGTTCAGGGCTGGCGAGCTCTACAGCAAACGGCATCAGATGAATGGCCGCTGAATGGAGCCCCGGGGAGGAAAGCAATCTGCCATCCCTTCGCGGCCGTGTGAAATTGCTCAGCTCAAAAGAGTAGCAGAGACCACCGCATCTTGGAGGATCCCGGCAGCCCCTCGCCCCTCTAGAGCATCAAACCGGAGCACGCCTGGGGCAGCGCGCTCCGAAAAGCCGAGCGTCTCTGCTAAGACCGCAGGGGCTCGGGCAAGTTTCCTTCCCACAGCAAGTTTTGCGAGCCTGCCGGGGGAGCTCAGAGGCGACCCGGACTCCGCTGCCTGTAATGTAACAGTACAGTTTATAGGATACAGCGGGGCAGACATAAAACTACTGAGTCAAGCATTAGAACCAGATGCGAAGCCGCGGGCTTCATGGGCTTTCGACCACATGTTCTTAGGAGCACACAGGTGTGCGCGTAGGGAGAGGAGCTGAGCCGAGGGTACCGCAATGGGGAGCGAATACAGGGTTAGACCCTGGGAAAGTTCGCCCCCCTCCTCTTAACCACCAGTTGATAGGGGGGGAAATGAAGGGCCCAATCCTGCCCCCAGTGAAGTCAGAGCCACCGACCCCCGAGGGGACAGGATCATGAGCTAGCCAGTCTCTCAGAAACCTGACGGGAAAACTTTTCAGTATCAAGCGGTCTTCAACAAATATCTCCCTAGCGGAGCGGGGAATGTAATGGCGGGGTGTTCTTCTAATGGGGGTGTTTGGGAGAGAGGCGAATGGGATCCCACAGCGCGCATCTCAAATCTACATGGGAGCCAAATGTCACACGTGTTGACTGGCAGTGCCAGTCCCCCCAGCCCCCATTCAAATCTATCTGTCCCACTCTGCTACGGAATATCTGAGGGGGGGGGCAAGTACGAGCCCTGTCTCAAATGGGAGGCGATCCTGCTTTCCAGGGCTGTGTTTGTCCCGAAACACGCAGGCCAAGCCCCCCCCCCCCCGCCTTGGACAAATCCAGAGGAAACACGAGGCGAGATCCAAACGGCTACCCCTTGTCCGGCGCTCGGCAGCCCGGAGGAGGCAAGGCACCGGTGGGGACCCATTGCGAAGCGAACAGGGAAGAGTCGGGCAGATAACGCGTGTGTGAAAGGTTAGCTCCCGTTTGAAACTGTCCTTGCCGTTCCTGGAGGTAGCGGGGCTCTCGCCCCACTCCAGAGCCTGTTCTCCGGGGAAAGGCAGACGGGAACCACGGCTGGCTGTAACCGGAGGACGGCGGGGAGATTACCACTCAAGGCTGCGACGGTGCCGCGGGATAGATTTTGCACTGCGGGCTTCGACTAAGGCATCTCACGCTAAACTTTCCCTCTGAAACTCGCTCCTCGGTCTCCTTTACCCTTACACACACCCGGGATCCTTCTCTGGCCTCGCTCGGATCTCTGCCCAGACCCAAGCACCCAAGGTATAGCTCCCCACGCCCCCCAACTTCTTTTCTAAAACCGATCTCCTCCCCCCCCAACACACACACTTTTGATTTAATTTGTTTCTCTGGCCTACTGACTTGGCTTT
This sequence comes from Terrapene triunguis, assembly GCF_002925995.2. Taxonomy (NCBI): domain Eukaryota; kingdom Metazoa; phylum Chordata; order Testudines; family Emydidae; genus Terrapene; species Terrapene triunguis. The sequence continues at coordinate 5,257,168 of NW_020665302.1, forward strand.
GCCTTCCCGTGAACAACATCAATCATGCCTCAGTTTACACAGGGGTAAGGATAGAATATCAGAGAAGGTGACCAAGCATGGCACAGGATTCAAATCAGCTCAGCATTGATGAATTGGGTTCAAGCGGAGTTTCAGAATCATAACAACTGTTGTTCCCCATCACATAACATCAACAGGGCCTTTTAAAGGGAGAGTATCCATTTACTCCAGCGCATGTGATGCATTAAGACTTTCATCTTCTATTAAACCTTAAAGGCTGAATGCGTTTTAGACAAACTCAATTTGCTCAAGCTGGTTCTGCGGTGATTTCACACTGTTACTCCTTTCCCTTCCTCGGAGGAGTTTTCCCCCCAGTGTAGTGTTTTGACATATCTGGGTAGTTGCCTTTTGGGAACGGCAGTTGAGCATGGAATAGAGCGAAAAGAGTTTAGCTCCAAGAGTGAAACATCTCTTAAAAGTGTAACTCTGCACGAAGCCTCATGCAATGTGAAATTGACCTTCCCAGAGGTCTGAAGAGCAGGCTTTTCTTGACATCTGAGTTCAGAAAACAACAGCTATTTCCAAAATGAAGCAGAGTGTTTATAGCCAGGCCACTATTTGATTGTACAAGAACCTTAACAGGCAGAAGGGGCCAGCTATTTCTTAACTGAAGGTGTCAAGGCCAGATAAATGAAGCCACAAGGAGCTACCCTGCATCCACACTAGGAGTTGAGTTTAGGTCAGGTTTAGCTAGCACACGCTAGGCAATTATCAATCAATTAAGTAGAGTCAAAACAGGCCACAAATCTAGTCTAGACCTATGGAGGGAGAGAAAGAGAGAGAGACACACACACACTACTTCTAAGATTCAGGCTTCCATATGTTGAGAAAGATGAGCCATATTTGTACATGTTTGATTCTTATCTACCAGCTGGGATCACTCATCCTGGTTGTAACTGAAATAATAATGAAAGAAAAGCATGCAGGCCCTGTTATGTTGTGAACATGGGCATACAAACCATCTATATTCACCAGGGATCAAGGAGTGACCCGTCAGAATCATAGGCCTGTGAAATCAGTGAGTAGCATTTCTGATTGCTATTTTGCAAGACGAAACCTTATGAAGTACTTCACTATTGTGTCTATTGTTTTTGGTTCTATACCTAAACATAAATCAATTGCAGTTTTTCCCTGGTGAACCTTCAGGAATTTAAGTAAATGGAAAGTACAAAAATCCCAAATCCAATCCTGACAGCATTCTCCCTTTGTTCCTTAGTCATAGAATTGTAAGACTGGAAGGGATCTTGAGAGATCATCTAGTCCAGTCCCCTGCACTCATGGCAGGGCTAAGTATTATTAAATATTAGCCTGTAATTACAGAGGCTAACAACAGTATGCAACAAAGATGTGCATGCTTAGACCTCATACATTGAGATAGTTATGTGAGTTAGCCCTCTAAATTTGCTGCTAAAAATTAATATTAGCACAATTATTTTAACAGAGAAATTCCAAGATCACACTTTTAGGAAAACTGTACAAGAGAATTTGGTATTAAAACTTTGCCTGCACAAGAAAGTTGCACCACTGTGACTAAAGGTGTGCTATTAAATTAATTTAATTAGGACAGTACAAAGGACTATGTGGACACTTATTTTATTTTCGACATTGCTTCATTTGGGTTAGTTTAAATCAGTTAGGAATCAGTTTAAACTAACCCCAAATGATTCAGTAGATGGGCCCTTTTCACTATCCAGTTACCATATTGAATTGGGGTCACTGCTATGGGAGGTGATGCCTTTTGGATGAGATGTAAAACTGAGGTCATGACCACATATGATCATGAAAGATTCTATGGCACTTTCCCCAAGAACAGCAATGTTAGCCCTATTGACCTGGCTAAATTCCAGTTTGGATAACTATAAATATGGCTGACTTAACCCCTCCTATGGTGCAACTTGAAATGGACCCAGGAGTACCAATCCCTTTCACTGATATTTATATTAGCACCACCAAATAAGCAAACAAATATCAGCTGTAACAGAAACCTTTGCTTATTAACACATGCATCTTCTTTATTACAGAAAACAGGATGACCATGTTCTTAACCAGATTGCTTGACTTCACTGGAACTGTAATGTGGACCAACTTTGCTTTAATTTCTCTTCTCGGTTTCATTATATTTCATTACATTTCGTTATGTTCATTCCTTAAATTTTGGGCGTGGAAGGAAGTTGTTTTAGCAATGGAAGGTGGGAGTGAACATGTTCTGACAGCAGGTCATGGTCCCTCCCGAGTTTCATCTCCGAAACAACTTCTTTCCACACCCAAAAGTTAACTTCGAAAACTTTGAAGCAGTTACTTTTACCAGGTCATTTGAGGGTGGTTCCCCTGAATTTTGCAGAATTTCACAGCTGGATCACCCTGAAAAGTCATTTTGCAAAAATACAACTCATGCAGTTTTGATAAAAAATGAAGTCATTTCACAGAAAAACTGGACAAACAGAAATGTCTATATTTCTATCAACTCTATTTTTATCTTCTTACTTGATATAAGGATAAATGATTTTAATAACTTTGGTATATTAATTTTCATGCCAGTTAAAGTTCCTATTCCTTGAGAAGCTGTGCTTGTACAAGGACTGTCTTTTGTACAAACTTCAGCCCTGATCTTGCAAACGCTCACATCCTTAACATTAAGCACATGAGTAGACTTACTGACTTCAGTGGCATTACTTCCATACTTAACGTTAAGCATGTATGTACATTTTTGCTGGATCAGGGCCTTCTGAATGTGTTGATGTTTCATGGAAACATTATTCAGAAACATTTCTGCATCTGTTTCATACAGTTTGTGCATATTTCTTCCTTTGTTCTTAATTTCCTAACATGTACATAATCATAACATTCTTGTTTCTTAAGAGATCTGCTCCTGCTGATTTTCTCCACTTGAAACCATCATCCTGTCTGATGCCACAAACATTTCTACAGTGGCCAGTTGTGATGGTTTCAGGTGGCAGATACATGGCAGGATAGTAGGAAGGGGAGCTGGCTTTTAGAGCCCAAGCGGCAACCTCTACACGGCTATTTTTAGCACCGTACTGCAATCCTGACTCTGTAGACCCAGATTCACTGCCACACACTGTGCACTCACCCTAAAAGCAGCAGATGAACTCTTCAAACACACACGATCTCAGGGTAAAGTCAACCCTGGTGTAAATGGAAACAACCCTAGGATGTCAATGGATCGATACTAGGACTCAATTTAGACCTGTTGCTTTCAGGCAGCAAGCTAGTGAGAACACAGAAATGCAACAAAACATCATAGAACCCAATTCTCTTCTCACTTGAACCAGTGTAAACCAGGAGTAATGAACTCATGTGAAGTCCATGGAGTTATGGCAGAATCATTGTAAACAGGAAGAGGATTAGACCCCGTGTAAGCAATATGGACATTTTGGGAAAGATCCTCGGCTCCAGATCCATTCATGGACTTATGCCAAGTTCACACCGCCTGAGGATCTTCCCCTCTGACTGTATGACTCTTAGGTCCTCAAGTCCTTCTTGACTACTAGATGTTGAAGAGCCCTCCAAATGTCATTCCCAAGGTAATTTTCTCTAGATTCTCTATAAGGGGGCAGATCCTCAGGTCGTGTAAATTGGCACACTCTTGTGAGGCAGGGCAGTGCTGCTATCTCCAGTCTGCAGCGAGGAATTGAGGCCCAGAGACTAAATGTTTTGCCCAGGGTCACACACGAGATTTGTGGCAGATCAGAAATTGAACGCAGGTCTCCCATAGTTCAGGCTAGTGCTCTAACCACTGGACCATCTTCCTCTCTAGGAATTAGAGGGAGGGGCAAGGCCCAGCCCTTTTGACCCCTTTGCCGAGGTGGTAGCTCTGAGTGGTCCAGCCCTGCAGGATGGACACAAAGGAGGAAAAGTTCCTTTCCTCTCTCCCTCCATTGCACACGTATGTGTCACGTGCCAGCCAGCCCCATTCTTACCCTATCTGAGCAGATTTGTTTCTAACAGCAACATCCACAAATGCCCTTATCACAAGATGAATGTTTTCACTGTCACTTAGCCCCATACAGAGAGCAGGTTCACAGCTATTAGAGCTTTGGGTGTCTTTGCTGTTAAACCAGAAAGTGATTGCTGCAAAAATGCAAATTCAGGGCATGTCATCAAAATGTGGGGTGTGGTATTATTGTGCATTACGTGATATTTAGTACAGGTCATGTGATGAGGATGAACAAGGCTGAATGCTAAAATGAGGAGGAATCTAGAAGGACACGACATTCTCATTGCTTGTTTCATAATAATGCATGTCCATTGTGCCACATATTTACCCCTTCATACGTACTAGTTAGGGAAATGGGTCAGACGTATGCATATTATAGAAAAAAAGGTATGCGAGAAAGAGTGGGGGAGAAAAGAAAAGGTAGTGGTGGGATGCGTGATGGTGGACTGGAATTGCCAGGCTTCAGTATCGATGTATTTAAGGTGAATCTTGTCCCACCATCCTTAAAAGGTAAGGAAGATGTTTGCTCTAAATCCTAAAGGATTCTAATATTTCTGGTTCTTTTAGTGCCTTCAGGAAATCACCAACAGGGGGAAAAAAATCATGCTGATGGGAAGATACTAACTGCTGAGATGAGTGGGGAATATGGTGCCTTTCAGTGGGAGGGTGGGGGTGTGTGTGGCTGGGAGGGGGACTGTATTCAGATGATTTAATGTGATGACAGGACACGGTCCCTCATGGTCCAGAGTCCTTGGAAAGCCAGTGGCAGAAGGGGAACATCAGGTTCCCTCGGCCCGTGGGAGGTGGAACGGGAAGCATTGCATGACTTCAGCGGGGGAAACAAGCAGACACGGTTGCGGCTGTCTGGTAGATCTGGAGGATTGGTGGAAAATGTGTGACCTCTGGTTCACATCACTGCTGATGATGATCAAAAGGAACTTCTCTGACCCTAAAAGACCAGGCTTTTCCACAGCGCCTCAGCCTCAACGTCCAACACAAACACAAGAATTCAAAACTCCTGGATTAAGGAGACGGTGTGGCTTCCATTAACCCAAAGGTTTGGCTGCGTTGACTCCAGGAAAAGCTGTGCATCAAACATAATGAATCAGAAGGGAAGCCTATACATCAGCCAGAACCCGGTGACCTTTAGAGCTAGATAGCATTACTTATAAGGAGCATATTGGGGCGGGGGAGGGGAGAGAGTTACAAACAGTATGGGCTAAAAAAAACCAGTCCTCGCTGATAACACACGAGGTCCCAAACCTGCTCCCTTTTCTTCCCTTTCTGTATTTTTGGCAGCAATCATAGCACGCTGGTGGGAAGCAAAACTGTCTGCAAATGCTGAAGCAGGAAAACGCTTTCCAAAGAGGACCCATCATTGCAACACAAACCCTGACGCCTTACAGTGCAGCTCAACTGCTCTTTGTTTCCCACTTGCGTGCTGCATGCACACCGAAATATTGATCCATTCCTCCAGCATCTCTCCGAGCTCGGAAATGCATTAGGGCCTCCAAACAGAAATGCTCGCCCCCTTTCTCCCGGTCTGTCCGTGGAAATAGATATAGTTACATTAAGATATATAGACAGAACCTTTACTCAAAGGAACCAGATCAGTTTCATACACTGATTAAGTTCATCTGGGGGCTGAACTCTATATAAACCAATTCCAGCAAGGGTTAGGTGAGCCTTTCGCCTGCCACACACACACGCTCGCTCTCTAATTTTGTCCATTGCTATCATAAAACCAGAGACATTTATATGAGGGTGAAAGGCCAAGAGGGGCCTTGTTTTAATAACAGGGGAAATTTTATTTTCTGTTATTAATTACATGTTATCCAGTGTACATTTGCAACACTTACTTTAGATAAAGTTACATCTATATTTTATTAGAAAACTTCTCAGGTCATGCAGGGGTATTTGGATTGGAGGGAGGGGGGAAGGCTGCTGTAAACTGCAAGAGGATATGCTGTTTTACTGTAAAGCTCCCTCTTCCTCCCCCATCCACCCTCTCTTCTCCATCTGCCTTTTTAGGGATGGATTCTTGCACATTCTTGGAATAGTTCACTCTGCAAATGCTAAATGAATCGAGGCTCAGAATAAAATTGGCTTGACGTTCCCAGAACCTCTGCATAAAGACAAATGGGCATACACAGTGTAGCTTATCACTACTGGATCAGTCAAATCCAAAGCAAAAAGTTACGCTTAGCCAGTGGAGACTTAAAAGTTCAAATCCCCAGTCTAATTCAGCACTTGCCTTCTTTCGTTTCCCTACATCCGGCTGCTCTGCGGGAGTCTGCTGTGGGGCGCTCGCCCCACTCATCGCCGGAGATGGCAGGTGGGTGGGGGAAGAGGTTTCTAGCCTCTATGGATAAACGTGTAGCTTATGGGAATGATAGACAATTGGTATAATTACAGGGAGGAATGAGAGGACAATTGGACCCCTGAGCTGCATAGGTGCCCCCCTACACCTCCCTCTCCAGCATCACCACCAACTACAAGACATGGAATTATTCTCTCTCTCTCTCTCTCTCTCTCACACACACACACACACACCCTTCACCCTCCCCCCCCCAAATGGTTAAGGAAGTTGAGGGATAAAGTGGGGGTGGGGGGAGAGAACATGCAACATATGAAAAAGGAAAGAAAAGAAATAGGAAACTAAGCTAAAACAACACACAAAGAATCAATTCCATAGGCTTAGATCTTAGATCCTAAATTGATTGGTTCCTTGGCTGGATCTAGCTCACCAAGTTTCCCCAATACAATATGACGACTGGATATTGCAAAGGGCCAATCTACTGAATCTCGAACACTACATTGGGCAGCACTCGGACACAGGGGTGGGGCGCAAATGAGTTAGGTCTCAGCGAACTTCCTCAGACAGACAGGCCCATAATGAAACCCACTGCCCCCACCATCAGCACTAGCTGATACCCTTGTCAGCAGTCTCTGCAGAGAGCCAACAGGCGATGGAGACCAAACTCCCTTGGAGGGGATCCATCCAGATCAGGGCCAAGGTGTGCCAGCAAGGGAACATTCCTTGCTTGCACTGGTGCTGTCTATACGATCGAGTGTCAGTCCCTTAAACTGTCAATCTGACACCTTTCTTCAGGCCTAATGTAAACCAACTTCACACAGGGGAGCGGGTTGTGTGGAGAAGGTGTAAATATAACAGATATACCCATCCCCTGCCAACATTTACAATGGGAAATGGTCTACCTCAGGGCTTGTCTATCCTCAGAGTTGCACTGGTTTTATTTAAAGTGTGCTTTTAAACTGTTTCAGTTCTGCTGATGCAAAAGGCTGCATGGACCCTCTTGTTTTGGTTTAAACAAAGGCTAAGACTTGTCTACACAAGAAAGTTGTGCTGGTTTAAAAC
>NW_020665302.1:5264553-5323994 GCF_002925995.2 Terrapene triunguis
CGTGAGTCTGATTCTCTTCTCATGTTGCTTTTAAAAAGGTGCAGATCTGTGAACCGTAGCAGAGTTTGTCTGCGTTACATCAGGGCAGGTGTGAGCAGAACAAGGCCCTGTCTCTCTACTGGGCTGGATCAAAAGACAATATCTGAATGCCTCTGAACTTGGGGAAAGTTTGGGTCTGGGAGCCAGTTCTGAGTTTTAGGACGCTTGCTGGGAAGGTGAACTCAGTAACTACTTTGTAATTGCTTGCAACAATTTGGAATGCCGGATCAGAACACGGCCCATCCAAAAGAAAGAACTAAGTTGGTTTGGCCACAAATAGAAAGGTGAAAATATACACAATGCCCACTCATTAATACCTCTGCCTGATTGAATTCAAGGTGAGCAAAGGGAAGCCTGATGTTCACGTAGAGAAATAGGCAGAATCAGGCTCAAGAAAAATACATTCCTGTAACTCGATCAAGGAGCGTAGCAGATGGCAGGCTGGTTTCACTGTGGATGACACTCATCCATTGTACTGTCAAAGGACTATCTCTGCCTTCGCCAGCTCCCCTGAAAGGAGGCCCTGAGCGCTTTGCTTGGTGCAGGAGGACAGAGAGCTCTGCCTAGAGACATTGCAAAGGAGGGAGTGGAGACGTCTATCTGTTTTTCATATGGGCAACAATTCATGTACGGCGTGTCAAAAAATAACGAATTTGCTGGAGCTTAAGGGTAAAGTTCAAAAGTTCACTTGGGGTGCAGAGCTGCTGCTTCTGGGGGAAGATCAGCCTGGTTTGCATGTGGGAAAGAAAGCCTCATTCATTTTCAGGAAAATTCGTTAGGGATTGCTGCTAAATATGCATGTGCATGCGCGCAATCCAGCAATAAGTTACGGAGCCAAATCTTTAGGCCCTGACTCAGTTCTCTCACACTCTCGTCTAAAGCGAAACTTTATTCAGTGGGTACCAGATCCTCAAAGGTACTAGGTGCCTAATTCCCATGGACTGCAATGAGGTTTAGGTGCCTAAATACCTTTGGGGATCCGGGCCTGGGGGTTGTGTCTCGGTAAGGATTAAGAAGGCACAAACGTGCTGCCCAGGGCAGCCCTGTGTTGGGAGCAGTGCAGAGTTCGACCACACCCGGGCAGTTCAGGGAGGACAGAACCCAGCCCTATCCCCCTGCAGGGTGAGTGTATCCATTGCTACATTCATGGCAGGCAGCTACACCGATACAATGAATGCGAGCAGAAATTACTGGGTGAGGTTTGCTGGCCTGTGGTAGGCCGGAGCTCAGACTAGATGACTGTAATAGTCCTTTCTGGCCTGAAAATACATGCATCTATACTTACCCTAGCCCAGTGCATGGGACCTGGGGCAGGGCCTTGGCTGCGTCTGCCTTTGGGGCATTTTGCTCTTCGGAAGAGAAGTTAAAGGAAAGGGGCGCAAGGGCAGATGTGCAGGTCCCCCTCCTAAGCTAAAAAGTAGAGGGTAGCTCCATCTCCACTCCTTGGCTTTGGTAAGCAATGCTCTGCACAGCTCCCCTTCCTCCTGAATTGGCGTAATGGGAGCTCCCCTCTTGTTTCAATCTCCTCTAACCATTGCCTCCGTAAGGAATGCATGGAAGCCACAGTCCTTGCATTCGTTGGAGTACAAGAGCTACGATTGTGCTCTGTTGCACCTGGAAAAAGATGGGACTCAACCACAGTATCCTTATTACCTTGTGGAGCCATGGAGCTGCAAGGCATAATCTTGGCCTGCATAAGGACTTCAGGATTTGGCCTACCATGCACAGAGCAAAGAGAAGAGGGGGAAATTTCCATGAATATTCATTCAGGTTCAAAGGCCAGTTTGTGAGCTTTCATGTTTCCTCTCCACAAACACATGGGAGCTTGAATTTTACCAGCAAGAATATTCCCCAAAAGAGAATTTCACATGGTACAGTTGGTTGAAATATTCAAAATTTGCATTTTATGCAGTGTTGGTCAGTTATCATCCAATCAGAGATCAGGAACAATGCCACATGATCTAGGTAACCAAGCAACATAACAGGAAAGTCTAATGTCAGCTACTTACTTCACAGCAAACACATCACAATCGATTTGAGCATGGAATTAAAGCAATGGAGAAAGCTGCAAACGATCCTCACTAACAAATACATGAGGGAATGTCATGATCTTCTTGAGCACATTTCACAAAGAGTAAAAGGGATAAAATGTAGAGTCCATAGAAGAGAAAAAAGTTGTCATGCCCACTCCCCCCCGTTTTTTTGATCGAAATTTGAAATTTACAACCCTTATGAGACAAACTATCTGGTTCATTCGCCCGCTACATTAAATCCAAACAAGTGGCACACACTGCATTATGCAATGACCCAGGATAATCACCCAGGGCTAGATTGACATGGATTGCATGCCTGCTTAAGGGAGTAAGGACCCCTCCTTTAACCTCTACATGGACGACTGAGATATTGGCTCTAGGAATGCAGGAATAGGTGGATGCCGCATGTCTGCCCCCCTTTTACCTGCAGTACGTGGGCGGGGAGGTGCAGGGAATGAATGGAACCTTTGCCCAATGCCTCTATTCTCTGGTCAATCAAGCAAAGCTAGCAGGGAGGAGGGAGTGGGCATTATAGTTTGCCCCTGGTATAAATCAGCAGCAAATTACTACCTCTTTGGAGGAAGCAGTGCTTCCCAGAGATGGCACTCTTTACTCACGGCTGTGCCTAAAACAAAAATCTGCCCCACATTGGACCTATAGGATGCCTGATTGTCCTCTAACATACAACCGTTTTTATGGGGTTACTCCTGATTTACACTAGAGAGGGGAAGCAGATCCACAAATGGCAAAGAGAAGGTCTAAAATGAACACGACCGTGGGCCAGATGTTGCTAGCCTTCCTGCTCAGGAGCAGTTGTTCCTCACTGTGCAAGTAATCTCTCTGGGCCTGCTCCTCGCCGGTGTAAATTAGCAAAGCTCTACTGAAGCAAATAAAGGGCTGCTAATTTACATCAACGGAGACTCTAATCCCTTGACTCCAGTGAGATTGCTTATGGAACAAGGTGCTATTCAGCATGAGTCAAGGTAACAGAATCTGTCCCTATTTATTTTAAATCAAAATAAATGTGTTAGTGTGTCTGTTTCATTTGATCCAAAAAAGTGTGTGTGGGGGGAGGACTATTATTTATTTGTCTTTCACAATGTTCTCCCAATTCAAACAAGCTTGGCTAAGAATCAGTAGAAAACAACTTGAAGCGAGCAGCAACATGGAAAGCGAAACAAAGATTGACTTGTGCACTCCTCATTCTAAAGTGATATTCACGTCGCCACTGGGGAAACCATTAAAGAAAGTCACTAAAAAAAAAACCCCTATCCAGGCATTCTTCTCAGCTGATCAACATTTATAACGTGGGACACATCTGTTCTTAACTCCCTCGGAGGGGAGGGGGGGGAGTTGGGAATTGTCCCACCTAATACTGAGATAAAATATGACTGTGATACATGAAGCCATAGAAAGGTGCTTCATCTGCAAGCTACAGTGTGTTGATCAACCCTTCCCTCTCTCTCTATTTCCTCACCCCTACCCCTACACTTCTTTTTAAAACTTTCCAGGTTCGGGCCAGACCTACAGATTTATGATGTGTTTCACTTTTGAACACCGTTGGATCACATTTGGGTGATGAAAGCCTGATAGGTCTGTAGATAGCTTTGTGTGTGGAGGGAGAGCATAATGAATGAATCTCTCTCTCTCTCTCTCTCTCACACACACACACACACACACACACACACCCCTCAGCCAACTCCAGGCTTGCCAAAAACTTTGCCTCACTACACTTCAGCTTTACTGAAAAACACATTCAGAAATATAGTATCGGGGACCACAGTTTTACTCAAATCCACATACTTAATAAGACCACAAGGAATATGAAAGAAAAAAAATGCAGCAGTACTTGGTAACTAAACCTGTTGGAGTTGTAAGTGTGGTAAATGCATATTCCTGCACTTTTTGCATGCCTCAGCTCTGCCTTAACAGCTGCTGTAATAAACTTCCCCAAAAAGTATTGGATTCACAGAAGTATTACTACAAACCCCTAACAGAAACCTAATGGAAAAGATATATCAGCCGAGCAAACCTGAGAGATAAGCCCTGCTACACAAAGAGAGATTTAAATCAGCTGTCTCTTACTTGAGACACAAAATAAAAATGCCCCATGCATGGGTTTTTTGAATGATCTAATTACAAGTGTCTTGAAATTCCTGTTGCATAAAGTTTCCTTAAAGAGCTGCCAAGGAAAGGAAATTTTTGGAAACTGTTTTAGATGCAATCCTTAGCTGAGGTGAAGGCAGTTTTGCCTTTCAATGACAAAACGCTTAATTACAGCAATCCCAATGTATTCCACATTTGGGAACTGGATTTTTGACACACACACAATATACCCCATGCTGACATTACTGTTTAGCAAAAGCCAAGCCTGTGATCTCACATTAATTGCTACACAAATATACTTATTGTGGGCATCAGTTTTATGTGGCTGAAACTGCCATTCACACATGTTCACAATCAAAACACCCCCCCCACCCTTAAACAATAATTACCGTTTGTGTGTGTGGGGGGGGAGAGGGGCGGCGCGGCAGGGGTTGAAAGGCAGGTTTAATGGTATGCAAACTGTTTGTCGGGCTCCCGTTATCCCTTTTGTTCTCTTCGCCTCTTGGTTATACATATACATATATATATATATATATATATATAGCCTTTTAAAGTCAAGTCTGCCAGTTCTTAATTCTCCTCTTTCTACTTTTGTTTTCAGGATGAGGCATTGATAGAAACAGATTCCAGTTGATTAAAGATACCATGCCACTGAAAAGCAATTCTGCAAGTACAAATATTGTATATATTTTTCTTCCACCAAGGAACTTGTGCATGAACACTGAGGCACTGATTCCCATTTATACCAAGGCCTTTTTGCACCCCTCTAGGAAGTGGGTGTAATGTACATTTGTACTTACTTTAATGCCCCTTTATGCTGCCAGGGTGGTAGAAAGGCGCTCAATGTACATGAGAATCAGGCCCAGGAATTTTGTTTGCCTCAGGTCATCCCTACCTTCCAGAGCTGAGATTATAACCATTGTTACATGATCATAATGATCTGTGACATCACCAAAGACTAGGCTCTCAGTTGGGGCATAAACAGCAAAGAAATAAAAAATTAGAAAATTAAAAAAAAAAAATTCTCTTTTCCTGTAAAAAGGAAAGAAAGAAAATCCATCTAAGCAGAATGGTGTCTAAAAAAAAATATTTCTGATTATTTTCCTGTGGGTCTCAGGTGGTCTTTGATTATCTTAAGCTTCCATTCTCTCTTCCATTTCCATGAGCAATGGGGAACTTGTGCCTACAGATCTGACTGAGATGTGGAAAGTGGGGGAAAGCATCAGCTCTGTGACAATCTTCTACCTTCCCCTCTGCATGTCCCTTTGAAGGGGCTCACTGGGTTGTGAAGGGGAGAAAGGCAACATGGCAAAGTGATTAGTGCGTAGGGCTGGCAGTCAGGAGATTGTGCTACTCATCCTGGCCCTGCCACTAATTTGCTTTATGATGCTGAGCAATTTGCATACTCTCTGTGACTCAGTTTTCCTATCTGCAAAATAATAGATAAATCTAATGAAGCCTCATTAGGCTGCTGCAGATCTTAATTAAGATTTGTAAAGTCCTTTGAGATCCTCAGATGAAGATCTCAGTTTAATGCACAGGGCTAGGATTATTGAATGCTCAGAGCAGTAATGCACATGTGGTCTGTTCTGAATGTAGGACATCATCTTCAGCAGGTATAAATCACGCTAGCTTCATCAACTTCAGTGCAGCTATGCCAAGATACATCAACTGAGAATCTAGCCTACAGGTCTTTCCTTTTCCCATCCCAACATTTTCCATTTAGGAAAAATAATTATTAATATGCATTAAGCAACCAAAACCACAATAGCGTTACCTTTGCATGTGAGTCACACAGGTGATATGGGAATAGAATCCATTCTCAATTTCCCCTCTCTATTCATTGTCAAACAACAAATGGCCCATGGACACTCCTAATTTTCCCCCCACGTTCTCTCCAAACTAAATGTTTTGAAATGATTTAAACAAAATGTTTCAGTTGATGCAAATTGAAATTTTCCCAGATATTTCAGTTCATGAAAGTGTTTGAGATATTGACTTTTGATGGGAAAACTTTTCAAAATGTCAAGAATGGGAAAACCATTTCCAGACCAGCTCAGATCTGGAGGGGCCCCCCTCTCAGGTTCTTAGACACTTGAGGAAGAAACATTAAGAATGAAATGCAGTTTTTCAGGGTCTCCCATCTCCGTTGTTCCTTTCAGACAACGTTTCTTGGTCATCAATCCACACAGTACCCCATTCTTGACCCTCTGGGGCCATCTTAAAAATCTATGGATCTGTGAATCTTCTCTTGACATACACACCTCCTCTTCAATCTGTGCTGCAGAGCCCTGGCATATTCTGAGCTTACTCTGCATGCAGAACTGACATCAGTTGGAAGTTCCCCACATGGAGCAAGTGGGGAATATGGCATTGGGATTCAAACGGAAAAGAAGAGGTCTCCTCAGTATATAAGAGAACTGAAATGCCAGTCAGAAAGGAGAGTTTTGCCGGTAACCTTTCTATCACAGTCAATTGGCTGGGACCTGTAATTCTCTCACCTTACCCATCTAGATCTGAATGTCTTGGGGGCGGGGTGATACATTTATTCTCTGAACAAAATGTTGCTGGCAGGATTCAGTTCTGAATATGACCTTATGGTTCTCAGCAGCTCCAAGACTCCTACGTCAACAAAGGCTGGAGTTTTCTGCCAGCTCTGTGGGGAGATTTCAAATGCTTTTTCGGTTTTTAGAGTTTCTCTTTAATCTCAAGCCAGCTGGGCCTATGCGTTAGTGTGGAAGGCTGCAAGCTTCTGAGCTCTGGGCCGCTAGTTTTCCAGAGGTCTCACCAGTGGGTGGAATGGTTTGTTGTAATGTTACACTAAATAAAACAATCTTCCCAACTCCGACAGAAAGAAGAGTTGCAGGCTGACTTGGTGGTTTGAACTCACTCCAACAAGAGGAGAATCTGAATTCAGGCCCTGACTGTGGTTTCTTGATCCTTGGGCCAGTAAGAGCAGGGAGTTCTTTGGAAGCACCTGGGACTGGGGAGCATCTCCTAGTGCTTTAGAGTGCCCCCTGTTGACTGATCAGACGAGGCACTAAATGGAGTCACTCAGATCTGTGCATTGCCTTCAGGGCTGCCCAGAGGATTCAGGGGGCCTGGGGCAAAGCAATTTCGGGGGCCCCTTCCATAAAAAAAGTTGCAATACTATAGAATACTATATTCTCATGGGGGCCCCTGCGGGGCTCAGGGCCTGGGGCAAATTGCCCCACTTGCCCCCCCTTCCCCCCAGACAGCCCTGATTGCCTTCCTTGTCAGGTATTGGCTCAGCATAAGGGGCCTGATTCCCATTTACACTAAGGGACTCTTTGTGCTGCTCAGCCCATAAGCTGGATGTAAACAGAAAGGAAGGATGATCCAATGGCTAGAGATGCTAACCTGGGACTTGGGAAACCTCGGTCCAATTCTCTGCTTCACCACAGACTCGCTGTGTGACCTAAGGCAAATTATTTAGTTTCTCTGTGCCTCAGTTTCCCATCTGTACAATGGGGATAACAGCACTTCCCTATCCCCCAGGGGTATTGTGAGGCACACAGATACTCCAGTAATAGGGGCCAGATAACCACCTAGAAGATAGATAATGAAGGACCTATGGCCCATTAATACCCTTTTGTAGTTTAGAGTTGGTATAAGGGCACTACACTGGCTCTATTTCCAGCCCTTGGCATTATGGGTAGATTGCTGGCAGGAGGTGGTGACTGGCACGATGGATAGTCTGCTTCCCAGGCCACAAACATAAATGAGAGCTTCCCTGGGGCTACCCTAACCTAGACCAAGGGCTGGGCAGGCCCCTTCAGAATATGGGGGACAGATCCTCAGGTGGTGCAAGACACATTGAAGTCAATGGAGTAATGCCAATGTACACCCACTGAGGATCTGACCTGGGGAGCACAAAGGTGGCTTACTGTCTGTCCCAATCAGGGAATGAAGTAAATGAGACTCAACTACCCAGAAACTCCCCCCACCACTCTCCAGCCCTTCAGAAAAAACAACAACAAAAACTTGTTTACAACAAAAATGCGTGAAAAGAAATGCAGTAAAACAGACAAGGAACTGAGCGCAGGAAGGGCAGAACTGTCACTGAGTAGAAACTCAATTATTTGGTTTTGCTTGGAGAAGCAACAAAGTTTTTGACATGTTTGTTATGCATCCTGTCATTAGAGTTGAAAGAGACGTCTCAATAATGGGTAAATTACATTTTTAACATCCACTCTCCTCCGAGCAGTTTGCATATTTTCCACTACATTAGCTGATCAAGCCGTTAGTTACAGTTACTTACAAATAAATGAGCTCTACATATTTCTCTCTCTCTCTCTCTCTCTCTCGTGGTTCTTGACAGTGAAGGGGTGCGGGGGCTGGGTATTTTTAAGCATTTTGTAAATAAAATAATCCAATGAGCAAAATAATAAATGCCTAAATAGAGCACAAAGGCAGTGACAGAAGCTGAGTGCACCTAAGGAGAAAGCACAGAAGTGTCTCTTATCAAGCGAGGAATTTATGAGATCCTAAACAGCAAAACATGTGAAATGAAAAACACATTTCTAACAAAAGAAATTGCAGTGGGATAGTTTATGACATTTGAATAAATCCAGCAAAACCGGAGGCTGAGCATTGTTTTGTTGGGCGTGTTGATGTGCATTTACTCACTGAGATGGGTTGGAAGCGGAGTCTGTCAAAAACTTTTCAGTTTGTTTTTTGAAAATTCTGAGAAAATTTATTTTCATTTTATATTCCAGGTTTTCTTTAAAAAAAAAAAATCTACCCCCTTTTTTTTTTTTTAAAAAACAAAAAACTCCCAAACAAGTAGTTTTTTTTTTGTCTGCAGAAAACTAAAAGAAACCCTGGGTTTTTGTTTTTGTTTTTTATGAACAAAGGCTGAACATTTTTTTAGATGAAAATAGCTTTTTGACCAATTCTAATCTGGACAAAAATACTAATTAACTTTGGGATTGATGAACATCTGAACCCTACTGTACATCCATATTTTGCAAATGGGCAATATGTTTACCCTACACAAAAATCTGTATTAAGTTAGAATTAAGTGTTATCAAGTTTATTTTCTCGTGCAACATGAACTCTGAAAAGCAAGGAAAGCATATGGTAAAACAACGTTCACACCCAGCACAACACACGTCTCCAGGCATTAGTCTATGATGTGCACAATATTTAAGAATGGCCATATAGGGTCAGACCAATGGTCCATCTACCCAGTATCCTATCAGAAGACACAAGCAACCCTGCTATGTCCCCTTTTCCTAGTCAAATACTTTATGCTGCGGACTGGAAAGGTACATCATTCAGGGATTCCCCTTATTTTTCTCCATGGCCACTGAAGGTAGGCCAAGAAATAATGGGCTCAATCTTCAGCAAGGGGGATTTAGGTTCGCTATTAGGAAAGCCATTCTAACTAGAAGGGTAGTTAAGCACTGTAATAAGATCCCAAGAGGGTGTGGAATCCCTGCCATTGGAGGATTTTAAGAACAAGTCGGACAAACACCTGTCAGGGATGATCTAGGTTTACTTGGTCCTGCCTCAGGGCAGGGGGCTGGACTTGATGACCTCTTGGAGCTGTGCAAAGCATCCAGAGTGTGAGCTAGAATCTGGCCAGGTTTAAACAGGATAAAAGACGACATGTACTGGAGAATCAGGCCTATTGACTTGACTGGAGTTTCTTTAGCTTCACACAATGTAAGTGAGATCAGAATCCATCCCTTGACATCTCCAGAGCACGCAGACCTTTGTACTAAAGGTGCTATGTAAGTGAGATGCATTTTGGCTGGGATTTTCAAAGGAGCCTATGGGAATTAGACACATAAATCACATTGAAATATAATAGGAAGTGGGCACCTATCTTCCTTAGGTGTCTTTGAAGCTCCCAGAAAAATTAATAATGGATTCTACACCTGAAAAGCATGGAGCTTAAAAGCTAACATTACATATGGGAAGGCACTGGGATGAGTGGCTTGTGGGTTTAAAATAAAGTCCTGGACGCATCAGCCCCATGTTTGCTTGTTTAACATGTCTGGGTCAACCCAGCCAGTGCCAAGACATTAGGTCAAATTAAAAATAAAAGAAAATAAAAAGCTGACACTCACTGTACACCGTGGAGCTCACCATGTGGTTCAGTGGAAGGATGGAGATCGGGGAGGAAGGGGGAAGATAGAAACAGAAAAGTAGCAGAGCAGAAAGTCTAGTTCTGTCTCCTTCACCACTGCTGCCACTGCTAGCGGGTGAAAACACTCCTGGCATAGAAAAATACACAGCAAGCCCCTCTGTTTTTCCTTGGTACTCGCCACTCATGCTTTTGCATAGAGACAGGCGGATTCATTTACGAATGTCTGTCTCTCTTTCCAGGTGGGGTTAAAGCACTGGACCAGATCCTCATCTGGTGTAAATTGGCCTAGCTTCTGTTGACTTGGCTGCATGACCCCTGGGGTTTTGTAATAGATTCCTGACTATCAAAACCCCTTCATTGCAGAGACAGCATGGTCTAGTGAACAGAACACTGAACGGCGAGTCAAGGGACCCAGGTTCTAGCTCTGACTCTGCTACCAGCCTGTTGGGTGACTGTGGGCAAGTCACTCCCCCTCTCTGTGCCTCAGTTTCCAAATCCCTGTAAAACGGGGATAAAGATACTGACCTCTGTAAAGCAGTTTGAGATCTACCGATGCAAAGCCTTATATAAGAGGTAGGCACCATTAGACATTTCTCTCCTTCAGACATTCTTCCTCCATGATGCCTACAAGAAACTCAATGGTTAGGCAGCTGGTGTGTTGGGACCACCGCCCATCATGTTGACCCACACAAGGTACGTCTTCACTTATACGCCTTACGGTGGCGTGACGCTGCAAGCCTGCCTAGCACAGGTATAAACAACAGTGTGGAAGGTGAAGTGCTGCTTAGGCATGTAAAGACACATACAAACCCTTAGGATATGTAACCTACACTGCTCTTTACACACTCAAACAGTGCCTCCCCGTCTCTCTGCTGCTATTTTTTGCAATGGAGGGTTCCACTACCTCCCTGTCGCAGGGAAAGGCTCTGGCAGTGGGGAGACAGCGGGCAGGGAAAGTCTTGAGCAGCTCCCTTTCCCCATTTTCCTCCAGAGCAGCTACACATACCCTACATGTCACTGCCAGTGGTCTGTAGTATAGACATAGCTTCATTGTTTCCTTGTGATCCCCCATGTGTTTGGATCCACCTGCTGTCTCAGATTGCAAACAGCCAGGCCCATGTCCATTATGGGGGTTGGAGGAGAAAGGTTGGAATCTAGTGACTTGACTTTTCTCCCAGCTAAACGACCACATTGTCCATTAGAGCCCAGAACCCTAAAGTAGGTTGGTCACTCATCCAACAGCTAGGAAGGAAAAAGCTCTGAACTGTGTAAATTATCTCTGGGATCCAGATTGGGAGAATATTTTTCCTCTTTTCCTCACTGTGCACACTCTAGTCAGTGGAAAAAAAGCACTGGAATCAGCATGTTTGTAACTGGCCAGCTGTGCTCTGACCAGCTGACGCGTGAGGCCACAGCTGGGACGAGAGAAGAGGCAACATTCCAGCTGCAAACAAAGCAGGCAGCACCTTAGGAAAATGTATCAGACTGGCCGGGATCCAATTCCGAGCTCCCCTGTTGCTTTTACAATGAGGATTGTTAGGGCCAGATGCTCAGCTGGTGTAAATCGGTGGTGCTCCTTGGACTTTAATGGAGCGACACCAATTTAGACCAGCTGAGAACATGGCGCATTGTGTTCGTTTGGTCTTTCCCTTTGCTGTCTTACTGTTATCGTTAATCTAGAAATAGCACTTCATTATGAGAGACGGAGGGAGAGAGATCAACTAAAATTTGTCTAGTCCAGAAATAGTTTCCTGGAACTTAGGTTTCTTTTTTTTTTTTTTCCCCTGCAGAGAGATAAAGTTGTTCATTGTTTGTCTTGGCTGCCTATAAACTCACGCTGCTGAGAGCAGCCTTTGATCAAAGGGCTATAGGGAGGCTGACCTCTGACAGCCAATTCACTCCCTGCTCCTTCAGTCTTACCAGCCCAGTCTCAACTTCCCCTCTTTAGAATGGCTGTTTAAAAATAATAATAATAATAATAAAAAAAATCCAACAGCCCTTGCAGCAGTTTGGGGCTCCTGTTCTAACTGGCCTGTAAATGATTTCAGAATTCGGCCATTCGCTTCCTTGATGGTTGCTGCGATTGGAACAGGAGGAAGGACCAGAGATTCAGAGCCAGATCCTGCTCTCGGCTACACAAGTGTAAAGCCAGAGCAAACCCCCATCGAAAGTGGTGGTGGGACACTGCCTTTCGGCTAGCGTAACTGAGAGCAGAATTGGGCTCTTTATCAGGGGCAAATCTTGCCCTTTCTGTGATGTGTATGGAGGGCAGTTCTACTGCATGGGCAGAGGGGCAGGACATGGGGAGGACATGCAGGAAGTGAGAGGCACGGTTTCGTGATGCATAGTGAGGTGGGGCTTGAGATGGAAGGTGAGTGAGGGCTCGGGTTGTGCAACTGCCTCTAAGTGGATAGGCCAGACATTCCCCCATGAAAAAGGGGCTCAGACAGCACGACTGTGCAGCCACTCCATGGTTTAGATGGGATTCCGTCTTTCCTGGCCCAAGCTGCATTTGGATAAGCCAGGTGTAAATCGATTTAAGTTTGTCCACATAGAGGTTTACACCAGTAACTAAATTGGTTTAAAAATCACGCCTTTAATTACATTGGTGCAACTCTGTGTGTGTAGGCCATGTCTGGGTGTCTAGCTCTGTTGGAAATAAAACATCTAATCTGTTTGTCTGCCTGCCTGTTCAGTGCTCACAGTTGTATCTATTCTATTAGCTGGGGGGAAAAAATAGCAAATGAGTATGCTTTCAAAACTGATATATCTTGATATATGGTCTGACAACACAGTTTAAATCCCAGTTCCCATTGATGAAAGAAAGTCAGAATTTACAATCTAAATAGACCCCACAGACAAAAGAAGTCTAATGTTTCCAATTTTACAGATGTGGAAACTGAGGCAAAGAGCGATTATGTTATTAAGTTAGAGCCAGGCATGGAATATCCAGATGTGCTGAGCTCTAGACCAGCACCACAAGGCCATCCTTCCTCTGAGTCAGGGCCACAAAACCTAGAAACCCAAAGCGGGAATTCCTGCTTTGGGCCAAATTAACAGACGTTAGAAAGCAATGGGAAAACACGGTTATAACATCGGACAAACAACCTGAACTCTGCCCCTGCCACACCATCCATAGGATGAGCAAAACCAGAGCAACTCAACTGCCTTTTGCACCTCCCTCAGCACCGCAGACACCTTTATAGCATACCAGCCACAAGGAATGCAACACAAAAGTGATATAATGCTAACAGCAGGGGGAAAACTGTCCTGGGTGAATTCCCTTTGAGGTCAGAACCCTGCCACCCTTGCCCTACACCCTCACCCGCTCGGCTATTGTTCAACACCCACTTTGAAGTCAAACTGTAAATTTTTCTAAAAAAATATGTTGATGGTTTTGCAGGGTTGTGCCCACTCGCTGTAGTGCTCCCCACCCCCACCCCGAACCTGAGAAAACAAGCACTCATGAAAGTTCTGGCTGGGGAGGGGGCGGGACGGGGACGGACATTTTGTGTAGGATTTCCACAAACATGTTTTTCTCGTTAGAGTCCTACCAGCATATGAAACAGCACAGGGAAACTGTAAATAAAGCTACGCAAAGCTATCTCGGGGTTATGTTGACATGACAAACCACTCCAGCTCCCCTCTCCTGCTTGGCACGTTGTCAACAGAGACCCTGATGTACGAGTGCGTCTGTCTCTCAGGTTTCTTAGAGCCACGGTTGGCCTAGCAATCTGTGGGGCTCAGAAGCTCCGAGCTCCATCCTGCTACATTCCCAAAGCCAGAGGAGGAGGGCAAGGTCTGGCAGTGAGAACGGCCTTCTCCCCCACCCTACAGCTCCAGATGCGGCTTGGGCAAGCGAGTTGTAGAGCTCGCATGGGACCCAGGAAGGCTGCTGGTGTTCTAGGCCTCCTTGGAGCTCTATTGTTTTCATCAGACTGCAGTTATTAACTAGTTGTACATTTCAGAAAGCCACATAGCACATGTAAACTACAGGATATGTGACTATTTGAAGAACGTTCAAAATGCTACAAAACTGGAGGAGTTTTGTTCTGTTCCAAAAAGAGGGTGGACAGAATGAAAACGGTCTCTTTTTGTTAGATTTTCACCACATTTCAAGCATAAGCACCATAACAGTTGGCATGACTATAATCACCCGCCAGCCTACGATTTTGAAGCATTAGTGAACGGAGCCTCACAAAACCACCATGGGATAGATTTTACAAAAGAGGGAAACCGAGGCAAAGAAATAAAGGCTCAGATTGTCAAAGGTTATTTAGGCGCCTAACCCCCCCCCTCCATTTCAAATGGGAGTTGGGCACCTAAATAGCTTTGAGGATCTGGGTCACAGTAACTTTATCTAAATCAATAGGGCCAGATTCTGATATCCTTACTCAGACTGAGTAGTATCTTACTCCAGGGGTAGTCACACTGCTATTGATTTCAGTACTCATATAGTAAGATACTACTCAAGGCAAGGCCATCACAATTTGGCCCAGTAGTTAGTGGCAAAAACATGGAACAGAACTCAATGCTGTTGACTTCCTGTCTTATGCTTTAACTACTAGACCGCATGGCTTCAAGTGTGCTTTCCCTCCACATCGCATTCGTTAAGCTAGAAAATACAGCAGAGATTTATTCCCCCTCCCCCCCCCCAGGACTCTAAGGGACCTGTCTAACTTCTTTTGAGTCCCTTGAAAACCACAGCTGACAACTTTACCATTCCTCTTAGCCCAATAGCTCACTTAGCTCACTCGGAACACGTAGAGAGAAGGCGAGTCTGGTAATTTAGCAACAGCATCCATTTCCCATTCAAACATGGGTATAAGCGGGAAGCCAACAAGTTTAAGGATATTAGAAAGCCTGGCTCTGGGATTGCTTATTAGTGTCTTTGGAGGTCACGTCTGAAAAGTCCTTTCATGATATGCACATAGCAAGTCATTGGAATTCCTGAATCTCCCAGCTCAGATGACACCCCTGTGTCAAGTTTAGCAAACTCCAGCCAACATTTAGATGTAGGAAACCCAAGATCTGAAGTGGCCGTGCTTGTGTCCCTGTAGTATTAAGCATGACAGAGGAGTTACATAAGAAAAAGAGAAGTGTCCTTATTAAAGATAGGCACCAAGCCTAAACCTTGTATCTGGGCAGCTCTCAATTTTAGGAGGATTTGTAATCTGAATTTTGTGGCTTGGTTCTTTGCTCTGCTCTGTTCATGTATTCCTTTCATCCAGCTCTATCTTGGGTTTTTCACATCAGGACTTCAACTATCCCGCCTTAGATTTCTGGCAGGATAGCTGACACTAAAAGGAGGCTCAGAACTTACCCTGTAATATTTGTTTCTTAGCCAGTGAATACTGTAGAACTCTTGGAAGGCACAGTAGCCATGAGCGACCCTTCAACAGTGAAGCAGTATGCGTAGTTTTGTGCTCATGAGGAACCATGTGCTTCAATACTGAACCGGTTTGCACAGCTCAAACCGCTATATCTCTGCCAACAGTCCAGCACTAGTAAAAGCCCTACAGTAGCCTGGGACAGTGAATACAGCACTGGACTGAATGTCAGGAGACCAGGTTCCTATTCCTGACTCCTCCATTGCTCTGCTGAGTGACCTTGGGCAAGTCATGGCACCAATCCGTGCCTCAGTTTCCCCATCTGTAAAACAGGAATAATGGTGCTCACCTCCTTTGTAAATCACTGAGATCTACTGATGGAAAGTGCTACACAAGAGCTAGGGGGGATTATTATTATATTATTACTGCACTGACAAAACGTTGAGCTTCCATGGGATTACTGGCACAACAGCAAAATGGCATTTTTAAAAACTGTGGAAAATGCTCGGTCAGAAGCTTTTTAAAATGGAAACAAGGAGAAAAAGAGAAGGCTAAGAAAAATAACCAGATAGAGTGGGGGAAAGAAAGGGAAAAAGCACAGATTGTGAAAACAATGCATGAAATCTACAAGAAGGACCCGTTGTTTCAACCTGAATGGAAAAATCCAGACAACTCTCCTTTAGCATTCAGGGAGTAGAAGTTAAGAATGAGGGAGAGAAGCGAAATGGCAGATAAGAAAGTCAGATTCAGACCTCCCAATTTCCTCTGCTTCTCAGAATTGGGCCACATCATAAACTGTATGCAAATGTGTTAACGTTTTAATTCAGTTGCCAACCTGTATCAACATGTCAGTCTGTTTGTGCCGACACTCATTTTACATAGAAAGGTTTCAGCAAAACAGACAAAATGTTATGACATGCAAAAAACTTCCTAAACATGACAAAGGAAAAACCACGGCAAGAGAATATATGTTCCCTGAAAGCTATGCAGCGTGGGCAGCTTAAAACAAAATAAATGTCTTATTACATTTGTTAAGGGTTTGTATCATAATATCAAGTCATGTCACATGCCTTTATATAGTATTGTATCGCATGGCACTGCACTCACTGCATTGTGTTGTACTGTATGGCATGCATTGTATCTTAATATATAGTAATGTTGTATTGCATTGTATTGTACTTTACTTACAGTAGGATTGCATTGGATTGCACTGGGGTGGAAAGTGTGTATGATCGTACTGCTGGAGAGTAAGTGATGCATGTAGGCAGGGGCCAGATTTGAGCATCTAGCCTTACTTTTAGGTTTCCTGACTTAATATGCGTGGCTATGCAGTCTTGGCCCTGCATTAACATATTTCTCTTCACTATTACAAAAAGCTGCATTAGCGGAACATTCTGTTTGCCCCGTGAAAAATCGCAAGAAGTCAGGAAATGCAACAATCAAGATTCCAGCAGCAATATACACTCAGTCCCACTTCTATTCTTGGGGTTATTTCTATTTAAGGGCCTGATCCTAAGCCCATTAAAGGCAACTTTGCATTGACTTCAATAGGCTTTGGACTAGGCTGTATGTGATTTGCCCCAGATCACACAGGAAGTCTGCCGTTGATCTGGGAAATTAATCCAGGTTCCCTCAATCCCATTCTGGTGCCTTAGCACCACCACCATCTTTCTTCTCCTGAGGCACAAAACCTCAGCAACTCCAGGATCTTTAGTGTTTAGAGCCATGTTCTTGCACTAAAGCCCCTTACCATCATTCAGAGTGATCTAGATTGTTTGGTGAACTGGGCACAAGCAAATACTATATATTTGAATACAACTAAATGTAAATATACACATCTGGGAAC
This sequence comes from Terrapene triunguis, assembly GCF_002925995.2. NCBI lineage: Eukaryota > Metazoa > Chordata > Testudines > Emydidae > Terrapene > Terrapene triunguis. Next base: position 5,282,026 of record NW_020665302.1, read on the forward strand.
AAAGAATATAGGCCATATTACAGGACCAGGGACTCTATCCTGGGAAGAAGTGACTCTCAAAAAAGTTAGGGGTCACGGTGGATAATCAGCTGAGCATGAGTTCTCTGTGTGACACTGTGGCCAAAAGAATTTTTGAGATCCTGGGATGCATAAACAGAAGAGTCGCAAGTAGGAGTAGAGAGGTTGTTTTATATCTATGTTTGGCTCTGGTGCAATCGCTGTTGGAATGCTGTGTCCAGTTCTGGTGCCCACAATTCAAGAAGGATGTTGATAAATTGGAAAGGGTTCAGAGAAGAGCCACAAGACTGATTAAAGTATAAGGAAACATGTCTTATAGTGATAGATTGAGCTCCTTGAGTCTATTTAGCTTAACAAAGAGACAGTTAAGGGGTAACTTGATTACAATCTACAAGTAACTACGTGGGGAACAAATATTTAGTTATGGGCTCTTCAATCAGAGAAAGGTCTAACATGATCCAATGACTGGAAGTTGGAGCTAGACAAATTCAGGTTGGAAATAAGGTGTACATTTTTAACTGTGAGAGATCAAGACGGTGTTTTTCTAACAGATCTGCTCTAGGAATTGGGGCAGTTCTCTGGCCTGTGCCATACAGGATGTCAGACTAAATGATCACAGTGGTCCCTTCTGGCTTTAGAATCTTATCTGAGTGCCTGGTAATTGAGTCCTTTCTTGACACAACCCTTGGCCATGGCTGATCACACCTCTGTGAATGTCTTTGGATGAGCCAGTCCAACTGAAGTGCCTCCATTACCAGATTAGTTTATTTTCGAAGGCTTCAAATGATCAAAAATCTTTCAGGTGTAAAAGCAAGTCTCTGACTATATAAATCACTAGCTGTGGCCTTACAAGTTACATCTTCACTGCAGAGTTAATTTGGGTGATCGGCACCCAGGTCTAAGCACTAGGTTAGCCTAGGTTTGGTCTGACCAGTCAACTGCAAAGTCCCACCTGGTTTACCGTGTCCTCACTGGTGCTGTGCTCCCCTGTGTGCGTGTGTCACTAGGAGATGCTGTAGGATTCCTTCCTAAGGAATTGTGGGAGATTCTGTCTGTCCTTCCGGGCACACACGGGGAATTCTGGGAAGGCACTGGAGGACTATCCGCACTAGTGTGATTTAGCCTGTGTCCTCACTACAGTGTGGGTGGCTCACCAGCCTGAGTGAAAGTCTCACTAAGGTTTTAGCCTGCATGTCCTGCTAGCCTTGGTTGAAACCACCACCATACTTGGGTGAGGGGTTGTGTGTGGACAGGAGAAGGGTTAAGGGCAACACCTGAGTAAGGGTTTAAAGTTAAATCTGCCATGAAAACAAGTCCAAAGTGTGAGAAAGGTTATAACTCATCACCCCCACAAACCCACCGCCAGGCTGCTTGTGTCTCTATTGTAAAGGATTTCAGCAAGAGGTCCAGTTTATACACAAGGTAGCAATCTTGTTATTGTCAGGGGGCTGAAATGGCCTGGGGTCAAGAATCACTAATTAATTACTAAGTGAAATGTAGCTTTTGGATCTCAGACCCTCCCACCTCCTGCGCGCACGGACACACACGGTATCGGCAGAGGAGTAGAGACGGAGAGATCAGTCACAGAGGAGAAATATATGGAAGTGCTTCACACAGCTCAGCTAGCAACACCATTAGCTGCTATCCCAGCAGGAGTTAAAACATAAAGGTAACCAGAAGAAGCATCCGGGCATCCCAACACACTGAGGGATATTTTAGTGTTCAGTACACCTGATGTGAATACAGCTGTCAGACTTGGGGGAGTAGAGATTTCAGGGAGATACTTAGGATTAAGTGCTTAAATACTGGCTTATTGTTGGAAATTCTATGCAGCTGGTGCATGAAGTACCCACTGAGTGCTCGAGGGTACCTGTTGAGCCACAGAGCAGGTATAGTGACAGTTCAAAACTTCCCCATAGCAGCCTGCTACTATGCATCAATCCAAAAAAACAAAATAACCTAGTTCTAGGAGGTCAGAGCAAGACTTTAGCCTCAATGCCTAATCTCTCCTGGGACTTCCCATCATAATGCTCAGTATGAAGAATGCGCCTCAGACCATCAAACAGATGGTAAAAGAATTCAGTCATTAATACGAGGGCAGGGCTAAGAATCAGTGATTTAGAGGTGAAAGTGATGTATCCCATTACAAATCTTTGAGACATTCAAGCCCTCAGAAGTCTTGCTGTTTCGTTTGCCTGCAGGTGAGCTAGTCTGAAGCACAGCTGGTCAAAAAAGAGGGAAAAAGAGTCCTGACTTTAAAAATAATCCCCCAATTTTTTTTTTAAATTTGAAATTGTCAAAATTAGAAGGATTTCCCCCAGTTCTGTAGATGTCCAAGAAAAGGGTGAGGGGTGGGGCAACAGACACAAAAATGTCCAATTATTTTCCTTTTTGCTTAATTTCAACATCTGAAAAATTTCAGCCAGCTTTATTAAAAAGTAATCCAAGTAGCTGCTCATATGGTGACTGCTATCTTGAGATGGAGTCTAGATTTAAGCTAAAAACTAGAGCCCAACTATCAGGATCCCTATTGGGTCACTGGAATTTGTATTTTTCACAACATCATGTGTATTTATGGACATGCATAATTACATTCCTGCAATGCAATAAAGACCCGAATAAGTCAACTCCACGTTTGGTCGCAGTCTCTTAACTATACCTCCTCAAAACGATCACCCCTCTTGAGAGCCAAACCATTATCTAAGTAAGAAGAGAAAATATGTATGCAAAGCCACAGAAAGAGAAAGAAGAAGAAAAAGGGGAAAAAAGGGACAGAGGGGCTTAGATCCACAAAGAACCCATTAGAAGTCAGGAGTCTAACCACATTTGTGCATCTGGGCCAGGACCACCAAAATCAGGATTAATTTAGAGGATCAAGAACAATTCAGAATAAACACAATAAATTAAACACCTTGAAAAAAAAATCCTATTTTGGGGCCTCCTCATAAGCAATATTGCAACCATTGTAATCAGACCTCCTGAGACTCTTTCTCCTCCTCTCCCCAGGTGTCTTATTTCTCAGTTAAGTGCTCAGTGGTAAAGAAGAGCTGTGCAAAGCCATCGATTTCCATTTTGGAGCTCACCTATAATGAACTCACAGTAAACGTCTATACCAAAGCAGAAATTGCCAGTTTTGGTGCATAAGAAGATACAAACTGTGGTTCTTCATATAGTGAGACCCTCACTTAAAAGCACAAATTCACCCAAGCACGAAATCCCAGATCCTCAAGGATACTTAGGCACCTAATTCCCATTGAAATCAATGGGAGTTGGGCACCTAAATGTCTTTGAGGATCTGGGCCAAAGTGCCCTGCGTATCCCTTAAGCGCCACAGGAGAGGTCTGTGGAAAGGGGAGGCTCATATGAGGCCTGAGCTCAAGTTCATAGATTCCAAGGCCTGAAGGAACCATTGTGACCATCTAGTCTGACCTCTGTACAATACAGGCTTCCCCAGCATAATTCCTAGAGCAGAGCTTTTAGAACAACATCCAGTCTTGATTTTAAAATGGCCAGCGATGGAGAATCCACCACAACCCTTGGTAAATGGCTCCAATGGTTAATGACTCTCACTGTTAAAAATTTCCACCTTATTTCCAGGCTGAATTTGTTTAGCTTCAACTTCCAGCCATTGGATCGTGTTCTGCCTTTCTTTGCCAGGCTGACAAGCCCATTATCACGTATTCCCCAAACATAGTTGTCGTCAGTGGGAAAAAAACTCCTACAGTTTTCAATGGGTTCAGGATCAGGCCAATTGAGCGGACAGGTTCAGGACCTCTACACACCCTGTGTACCTGCACCCTATGGGAATTTTGGGCTGGCTTTGAATAGGTTGCTGCGGATGGAGGAAGTTTGGGCCAGGTTGAAATAGCATGTTGCTGGGATGCAGTCAGTTCTAGGGTAGAATGTGGCAGCTATGTATTAGTGCACAGGACTGTTCTAGGAATGTTTAAGAAGTGAAAAAGAAAACCAAATGCAGTTGGAAACTAGAGAGCAAAGAGAGATTAGGGTGCATTTGGCCACCCCACATCAGAAGGGAATTCAAACAGATCTTTCTAAAGGAAACAATGGCTCTGCAATTTTCTTTAGAATGAATCGCAAGACTGATGCCGGAAAGGTACACTGAGAAAGGTACACTGACCGGGAGCACGTATGACCCTACATTTCGGGACTCCTACACGATCCCACAGGATACTGGCAGCCCTCTGCCTGCATGCATAGTGAGGAACCTCCTCTGTCTTACGTGCTATTCAGGTCAATGTGACAGACTCTCAGAAAATGATGATTGAGGCAGGTTGTTAAAGGCAATACTGGAGATGGCTCCAGCCAGCTGCAATATATGGATCCAGAGCTGGTTAGATTTCAGACAGCAAAATTCAGGGGTGTTTGAATTCAAGGGACTTGGCCCGGTCCATTATTAGGAGCTCTCATGTGAGCTAGCTCCCAGCACACACAGGACATAGGATGGAGTAGTCATTTACTACTGATATGGGCCAGTAGCAGCTTTTTCTTCCTACAGCAAATGGGGGAAGGAGAAAACTTTCAGGACTGCTTCTGCTTTGTGCTGTCCTGTCCCTTACTCGGGTCCAGTGGGAAAAATCACAATCTAGCCCCCCAAGAGTGAAAGGTTAAAACTAACACTTTAAATAGCACCTGGAACAAACTGGCAGACAGTATAGATCCTGGTGGATGGGTGTGATAATCTGACAGTGTATATCATGTTTTGAAAAATATAACAATATACTTGTGCATCATTACTGTGCCAAGTGACGTGAAGGTATAAAGCCATATGAATGCAAACTATTATTCATGAATTATATTAACAGTAGTATTAGAGGTGGGAGAAGCGACATGCAACCATTTCCTTATGTATATTAGGTCGGGCAAGTTTTGCATCATTTAGTTTTATTACATTGTATTCCAGGCAGCTAGACATAGTCTGTGGGGTTTTAATATCAAAGGGGAAGGTCTCTACCTGGCTGAGAAAGCCTAGGAATTCAGAGTGTCCTGGAAGGAATTGAAAGAATGTTGATCTCTGATCAGATTAGAGAGAAGTGGCAGGGCTCCCAAGGGTCTTCTTATTCCAATGCCCCTGCCTACAATGCCACGCTTTGTCTCCTAGTCTCTGCTGTTTAAATGATTCAGGTTAGCACACTGGAAACCTTTTAGGCTTGTCTCCATCACTGCTTCGCTTGGACAGTGTGAGCACCTGTCAAAAGTGAGACACTGATACTCACATGCTGTCCCATCACATTCCTTCGCTTTCCATTGTCCCAGGTCTTATCAAAACCTTGACAGGGCTTCTTCCAAAAGGCAGAGGCTGGCTGGACACTTAGAGTTGCTCACACAAACCTATCAGGATGGACCAGATCTTCAACTGGTATAAATAAACGCAGCTTCATTGACTTTAATGGAACTATGGCTGGCGCTGAGGTTCCGGCCCTGAGTGCTAACCCAGGCAAAAGCATGCACAGGCATTACCATTCTAGCCAATATTTGTCTGGTTCCAAAAGACTGTTTTATGATGGATATCCACCAATCCAATCCATACAGGACAGTCAACTTGATTTACGGTCTCTTTCATGCAAAATGCTTTACAAAACTAAATACAGGTTACAAAGTTAAACGAGAACATTAGAGGACAGATGTGTTCCCTGGCAAATCTTGAATTCGCCCCATTACAGGTGTGGGTGCAAAGGTGTGTTTTCAGTTTACAACTCAAAAGAGATGAACTGGACTGTGGAAAGCAGCTCTGGTTCACACGGTAGAGGCTGCAGAAGAGGAGGCTCTTGCAGCAGAGACTGGTTTGTGTGTGCGCCTCCACCCAGTTTTGGCACTCTCAGACCTTTCCTTTCCTTTCGCCCTTCAGCTGGCAACTCCCATCTCTTTCCTTAGGGAGAATGCACCACATTAGTGCTGGACTAAGGCCATCATTTAACAAGGCTCCATATTGAAGTCCAGGGTTCAATTCTGAGCAGCTCCACTGAACTGTAGGGAAGTTTAAATAGATCTGGATTCCAGAGGTAAAAACCTGAGCTTGTCTCTAGAATGGAGTAAAAAAACCCTATTTGTCTAATCTCTGTATGCCCAATCACAGGATCCAAACACTCGTCAGCAGTGGGGGAGCTCCGATTTGCATTTGATTTCAGAAGTGTATAGCACTCCCATGCCTATTAATGATCTAATGCAGGACATTCGAGGACAGATTCATCCCTTGACTTGACTGGAAATAAAAATGTATCCCTTATTTCCTGTCCGATTTACTTATCAGTGAGTAATTAACCACTGGAACAATTTACTAAGGGTAATGGTGGATTTTCCGTCATTGGCAATTTTTAAATTAAGATCAGATCTCTTTCTAAGAGATCTGCTCCGGGCAGGGACGGCTCCAGGCACCAACACACCAAGCGCGTGCCTGGGGCGGCCTGCCGGTCACTGTGAGGGCGGCAGGCAGGAGGCTTTCGGCGGCATGCCTGCGGGAGGTCCGCCGGTCTCGCGGCTTCGGCGGCAATTTGGCGGCGGGGACACCGATGGCACGGCACCGGTGGACCTCCTGCAGGCATGCCGCCGAATCTGCATGACCAGCGGACCGCGCGCAGGCACGCTGCCAAAAGCCACCTGCCTGCCGTGCTTGGGGAGGCAAAAAACACAGAGCCGCCCCTGGCTCTGGGAATCATTTTGGGGAAGTTCTCTGGTGTTATATGGGACGTCAGACTAGATGATCACAACGGTCCCTTTTGGCCTTGGAACCTATGGTGTTACTCCAAGATGGGTTTGGCCCACTGAGTCTAGCCATCAGAATCTTTTATATAGCACGTGTGTTTGGTGCTCCCTTCCTTCAACTCCCCTCCAGTCTAGTTCTGTCCAGTGCACCGGGATAGCAACTTTTGGTGAGAAGCTTTTGAGCGCTGACATTCCTGCTGTTGCCATGGCAACAGCTATAACTTGAGTGATCATGAATGAGCCCTATTGTGTAACTTCTACCCCCTTCTTCCCCAAATTACCGGTACCTGTTAATTTCGGCAAGGCTAGGCCTTCTGCCCCAGCCTTTGACGACCTTCAAAGAGAAGCGTGCAGGAGAAGATTAACCCTGCCGCTGTTGGAAAACGTAATAGGCTAACCCCTCTGAATACCCTCGAAATGCAGCCAGGTAATTCTCAGGTTCATCAGCCAGACACCTGAGCCTCTCAGCCAGATCCTCAGCTCCCTCAATTTCAAATTCATTACAGAATATCCCCCTTCTCTCTCTTTTGGTACCTCTGTTTGCCATCACCCCAGCAGCAGCATCTGATCCATGACCTCAATAGAACCAGCCTCCTTCCTCCACCAGCAGCGCACTCAGGCTAGCCGATAAGAACACAGGACCGGAAGAGATCTCGTAGGTCCTCAAGTCAGGTCGCCTGCTATCACAGGCAGTCCCATTACATAGTCCTGTTCAATCCCTTCCTTCAATCCCTGATCCTGCTTCCAAGGGGGCTGAAATCACCAGCTACCTATAGCAGTCAACAAGAGAAACGTACCAAACCCAGCTGCTTTGCATGAGGTGACAGTGCAAACCGAATGGGGGATGAATGAGGCATTAAAGAGGGGGGAGGGAAATCCAAACCGATCGCAGGGGGGAGGGGGATGTATCAAGGCTCTTTCTTATGCAACTCGCTTCATGATCCACCAGTCAATGCTCCTGAGCGGGAACAGAGGGGCCATTCAGGACAAATCTGGATGTTATCCCAGGGCCTTGAGGACACTAAGGGGAAAGATTTGACAGGTGAAACAACCTTAATAATATTAGCCTCCTCCTTCCACCAACATAAAAAATGGTACATTTTTAATTAGGTTTTTTTCTGTAATGTAATACTGCAGAGCAGCGTTCTTTTGCTCACACTTCCATTGCAAATGGAATGTGTCCGATTTCCTCCCTGCCCATCCCACACACACACACAGGATTGATAGATAGATAGATGTATATAGATATTGCAATTGATTCTTCTGCTGCTGAGTGCATTTTTTGTTAGAGGAGAGGCTGAAAGGAACCCCAGTAATAGAATGATTTGGCCTGCAAGTCAAATCTCCCTTGATGAACAATCAGACACAAATGTCAATAACAATTAGATTGTCTGGGGGCTCCAGTCACTTAGGACTCCAGTTTGCTGTCTGCAGCGCTTAAACTGAAGCCCTCAGTCCTGTGATCACCAAATCAGGTTTGGCATCGGGAATGAAAAGCCATCAACAATAATATTATTAAGAGGCTGATGGCAGAATAAGAGCAAAAGGCAGAGAACAGCCTGCGCGCGCACACACCAGGGGAGAGAAAGACGGGGCTGTTGCAAAAATTCATTAAGATATGAAATGAGTGCCTCCTAAGGAATTCTATAAACTCCCTCATATTCCCTTCCCAAGCAATCCGAGGCCACGTTTAATTCCGCTGGGCTTTGTAAGTTTCCACCTCCCACTGTCCACCGAGCAAACAAACTAGAGGAAGGAAAATCCTTACATGGGGGTTATGTTTTTTCCTTTTCCTAAATTGTAAATATACAGTGGAGAAAGGAATGCCCAATCTAATTAAGGCCAGTTGAGAAGCATGGAGACAGGACCCTCCCAATGGGAATGCTGTAGGTTAAAGAGGTTAAAAAGAGGAATGTTCCACCTAATGAGGGAAGTTTAACATTATGGGCACACTTTCCCAGCCAGTGTGCGAGGCAAACTAGCCTGCGGCATTAGAGACACATAGTGGAAGAGGACCCTGGATGAATGTGAGAGAGGGAGAGACAGGTTTGGAAGCATGTAGGTACCTTAGTCGCCTTGTAGAACAGAGGGGATTGGGGTAAGAGATGAGGAAACAACCCTCGCTGTCTGAGCAAGAGAGAACTCTGGGAGCACAGTGGGAGAGAGACCACCCAGACCCAGTATTTGCATGCATGTCTGATGGGGCAGGTGGGACTCAAACTAAGGGGAGTGGGGGAGGCTAGAAGTATGGGTTCAAACTTTTTCCACTGTGGGACAAGAGAACTCGGTCTTCTTCTGACAGCCATCTGTACGCACCTGGAATTGCCTGACCTCACACAGCCTCTCATTTGATTTAATTAGTTTCCATTAATGCAATTATTCATGATGGTTATTTGTTAAGCTACTATTATTTGATGATGATGATTTCAGTGTTGACAAGGCATTGGGGTTTCACCAAGATAACCCATGGCCTGTGGAGCACATTACTAATGGGAACAGTGCAGCGAATGCCAGACATTGCAATAAACAGTTCCTCTAACCGTTGTGAGGAAAGCAGAAGAGAACGTCACAAGGGAAGACTCTATTATCTAGCCGGTTCCCCCAAAGCAGGGTTGGCCCTAGGTCTTGGAGAAATAACAAATGAGGGATCTATGTAATTCCCACCATGGATGAGAAGGGAACAGCTGGACAAAGACATATGTAACTGGGATACCATTATTTTGCCTTGCAATATCTGTTCACAAATCAAAATCTCCAAGTTCTAGGAGTGATGTTTGTTGAATATGACAAACACAATAAGGCTGTGAGGTGGCATTCTTGATCTGTGTGGGACAGATTCCTGATCTCAGCCCTGGGCACTAGGAGTTTGAGTTCTAATCCCATCTCATTCTCTATATGACACTGGGCAAGTACTGCTTTGTCTGTTTACCAATGTGTAAAATGAAGACAAGACCTAATAACGTCAACACTTGAAAGACGTTAACCTGCTCAATAGCTGGTCAAAGAGAGAAAATGTCAGCTTTGTCTTTCATTTTGAAATGTTTCTGAAGTGTTAGAAAATGTGACTTGCTCTATAACTAACCCTTACCAACTTCACAGGGGCATTGTGGGGATACATTTGTTATTTGCAAAGCTCCTTGAACATAGCCCCGTAGAAATGTTTATTATTATTACAGCTACTAGAGCTAAGAGGGAAAACATGTTCTTCCCTGGTATGCTCAAGTGGAATTTCAGCTTTTTGGCTAGTCCAAATCCCAGCTGTCATTTTATGTTCATTCCCTGAGTTGACAGAAAGTCTGCACCACAAAACCACCCGTCTGTCAGACTTCAACACAGCTAGCTTCCATACCTCTCACCAGGCCTGGATTTTGCAAGACTGTCCCACTTTGATCCCCCAAACCCTCTGTCCTGGTTGAAACAATTCTTGTCCCACAGGGCTGGCGGGGCTCGACTCCTCTTGACGGGTGTTGCGATCTAGCCCCTGGTGCACAGGGTTCCAGCACCGTTCATTCAAATTTGTTCCCGTCCCCCACAGCCAGCCTCACAAGACAGGAGCCACCACTACAGGGCAGGCTTGCTCTGCAACTCACCCACCCAGGCCTCCCCTTTCCCCAGGGAAGCACCTGATCCCTGCCTGGGCCTCCCATCCCCCAGGGGCAACACCCTTTCTGCTTTAGCCACTGGAAATGTTGGAAGATAGGCCTTTCCAGCAGACAGAATACTCATAACACCCATACCAGCCTCCTCCCATAGAGGGGGCAAGTGCCTCCAGTGAAGGATCGGGTGGCGAAGGTGGCGTTCAGTGATCACTGTGTACATAAGGCACTTCCAAGAGCTCTGCTCTATTCTGCGGCTGGTTCCCACTTGCTGCACATAACAGGAACAAGAGCTACAGAGCACCCCACTGCTCAGCCTTTGAAGGCACAGTCCCAATATCACACATCTTTCCTACTGCTGTGGCCAGGTTCCATCTGTCTTAGCTACTACTGTATATGCCCCCCCATGAGCACAGTATCTGAACCCCTCACAATCTTTAATGCTTTTATTCTGAATCCCACTGCAAGGTAGGGAAGTGTGTTCATTCCCATTTTACAAACAGGGAACTGAGGCAACGTATTCATTAACGGTCTGGAGAAGGGAGGGAACAATTAAGTTTGTAGCGGATACAAAATTATTCAAGATAGGTAAGTCCAAAGCTGACTGTGAAGAGTTCCAGACGGAATCTCACGGAACTGGGCAGCAACATGGCAGATGAAATTCAACAGTAAGTGCTAAGTGATGCACATTGGAAAAAAATAATCCCAAACACCACATATATAATGGGTTCTAAATGAGCTGTTACCACACAAGAAAGATTGTGGAGTCACTGCGGATAGCTGTCTGAAAACTTCAGCTCAACGTTCAGCAGTGGTCACAAAGGCTAACAGACTATTGGGAATGGTTAGGAAAGAGATAGAAGAGATTATATTCATATTACCACTATCCATGGTATGCCCGCACCTTGAATATGGTCTCCAGTTCTGGTTGCCCATCGTAAAAAGGACACAGTGGAACTGGAAAAGGTTCAGAGAAGGACAAAGATGATCAGGAGGTGGAACAGCGTCCATCCAAGAAGAGACTAATAAGATAAGGCTGTTCAACTTAGAAAAGAAACTTCATGGAGGGGATGTTAGAGATCTGTAAAATCATGAATAGAGTCAGAAAAGTGACTAGACATTTTATTTACCCTTTCCTATGCTACAAAAACAATGAAAATAATAGGCATCCGGTTTAATACAAACGAGGAAAAACAAACTCATAATTAACTTGTGGAACTCATTGCCATGAAATGTTGTGATGGCCAACAGTCTGACTGCATTCAAAAACGAACTTGATAAGTTCATGGCGGACTGGTCCATCGATGGCTATTAGCCAAGATGGCGAAGGATGCGACTCCATGTTTGGGGTGACCCTAAACCTCTGACTGCCAGAAAGGGAAGACAAGGTGGATCACTCCAACGGCCCTGTTCTGTACACTGCCCCTGAAGCTGTCAGAGCCAGGATGCTGGGCTAGAAGGCCCAGACTGGGCTAGTCTGACCCAGTATGGCAGCTCTTACGGTCTTATGTGACTTGCTTAAGATGACACATAGTTTGTGGCAAAGCAGGGACTTGAATTCAGGTCTCCCAAGTCTTAGGCTAGTCCTTGGGCATCTCCCTTTGGCTCTGCAGGAGACTAAAAGAAGAGAACACACAAGGTTTTGGGAGTCCATGAAGCAAAACATTTGTTTTAAAGAAAGACACCCTAAGACGTTGGTTTCCTAAAATCAGAGAAGAATGGAATAATGAGAAAGCATTCAAATCTGCATCTTAGGACCTAAGGAATAGAAAGATCTGCTTTTATAGCCTCTTCAATGGGGGATCTGCCATGGCTGGATTCCTTAGTAATATGCTTTAGGATCGGCACCTTCATTCTGTTTTTGGAGTTCATTCGGTCTTTCACCAGTCCATTTCTCTGCTGCTATTCCGCTCTACCTCATCTATAATTGTTGTGGTGGGAGGTCCTAGACAGCACTGTTACCCATATTCTAACAAGTTCTTTTTCATAGCATGGGAGCCGTGCACAATCTTTGAAGAAATGTCCTACTATAGTTAATTTTGCGATGGAGATTTTGGGGCGGGGGGGGGCGCTGTTGCAAACAGTGAGTTTGCTCTCAGCCTTGTTTCTCACTAGTTATTTCTTGGGGCAGAGTTGCTTCTTGGAAACTGGTCATGCATGTCTGGGCTGAGATTCTTGAAAGAGGGGATTACCTGCATGCCATTTGTGACCTTCTCTGTCCAAGGACTGGTGTATATTGTGTAAATAAAACAAATTATACTAGGAAAATACCCAGGGTCCACTTCACTGATTTTTACCTCTAATGGGAAACCAATGTACAAGACAATATGCAGCCACTCAGAGAGGTAACATTTTTATTTACTGCTATCCCTGAAGTGCCTAGATACCCTAACAGAGATCAGGGCACCCACTGTCTTTGGTGCTGAACACACATAGTAAAAGACAGTCCCTGTCCCTGACAGCTTAAAATCTGATTAAACAAGACAGACAAAAGGTGGGAGGGGAAACAGAGGCACAGAGTTTTGAAGTGACTTGCACAAAGTCACAGCATTTCAGTGGTAGAGACAGGAATAGCACCTGGGCCTCTTGACATCCGGCCCAGTGCACTATCCACTAGACAAGACTGTCTCTCAGCCCATATGGCTCCCCTATCACTTCTCCCCCCCCCCCCTTTATGCCATTAGAGCTTTAGGACCAGTGTCTCTGATCCTCTACTCCCATGGTTTCCTCGGGGATAGTCTCTTCCCCCAACACACATGCGTCTGCCTGTGTTGTGGGCTTCTTTCCCAAACTCCTGGCCTTGCTCTTCACCCACTCTTCCTCTGGATCAGTATCCCATGCAGTCAACCTGCCATCCTAACAGTGCCATCAACCCCTTCCTCCTGCACTGCCTCATGGCCAGCTTGCTATAAACTTCACTGCTGGTCAGGAGGTGTCTGGATGGTCCAGTGACACTGGTTACCTCCAATCAAGCGCAGAGATCAATCCGTTTCAGTTGCTGCATCCCCAGGCAGCTTGCATTGAATACTTGGGAAGTGCCTCCCTCCTGTAGCGGCAAAATAATGTATTCATTATTGCTCAAACTTTTCCATCTTTGAGGGGAAAATGCAGACCACATGATTTCCAGAGAGGAGCTGGGCTGGTTTACAAATACAGTACGTTAATAGCTTTGTAAACATTTATGCAGTGTGACAGCTGACTGCAACATGTGGCATTAATTAGAAGACTCAGCAATGTAGCATATTAAGAGTGAAGTTAAATCTGAATTAGTTGGGTTTGTTGAGACTAAACACCCGTGGGGGCAGAGCTGGGATCTAATACATTATGGTTCACTTGACACTGCAGACCCATGGGCCTCATTCCCAATACACTGGGGGCCCTTAATCATGTGCAAACTCGTAAGATACCACAGATCAGAGGGTGCCGAAGTTGGGATGTTGCAATGGAATGGGGCACATCAGCTATAGGCACTCAACTCCTCTACCTCCCTTGGGGATGGCAAATAGAGCTGGTTTGCCTTTGTCCAGCCATGAGAATATGGCAGGGAAGAGGGAATATTCCTCCAGGGCTTATGGACTGTCTATCAGACCTCATGCATTGGCATTTTCCTGTGTATGCCAGGCATGGCATTGCACTGTTGACACACACGACATGTGGTTTTAAATTCTTAGCTGTAAGCAGCTGATCGGGATGGAAGTCATTGATCCCACAGGAAATAACAGACAGTGAATGGCAGCATATTTCACTAGGAGGGTGGTGAAGCACTGGAATGGGTTACCTAGGGAGGTGGTGGAATCTCCTTCCTTAGAGGTTTTTAAGGCCTGGCTTGACAAAGCCCTGGCTGGGATGATTTAGTTGGTGTTGGTCCTGCTTTGAACAGGGGATTGGACTAGATGAACTCCTGAGGTCTCTTCCAACCCTAATATTCTATGATTCTAAGCACCACATTACTGCAAGACCAGGAAAGCATTTTGTTCCGTCCATGACACACCAGCTAGAATGCATTCTTCAAATTCACTGCCTTATAGACAGAACCAAGGGCCTGGCCTTCGTTCATGGAGCCCAGATACTTTTTGAGGCCCTCTGGCCTGAGTAATAGCTTGAGCATAGGTCCACGAGACAGGAACGCCTGAGTTCTGATCTTGGCTCTGCCACCGATTCATTGTGTGGCCTGGCCAAGTCATTGACCTTCTCACTCTGTCTCCTCACCTGTAAAATGGAAATAGGCATGTGCCCCACAAGACTGTCGTGAGGACTGATTAATGTTTGCAAAGCATTCTGAAGAGGTAAAGAGCTACATGAGGGCTAGTTCTAGAAGTCACCACGTGCATGGCGCTGAGGCAGACTTTTCCTAACAGGAGTTCCTGACGTTTGTCCCGTAAGTCCATATTTGAGCACCTAACGTCAGAGAATGATTTTCAGAAGTGCCGAGCCCCTTTCCCTCCCATGGGTTTTAGTTATTACGACATCTGAGGTGGATTGCCCAGTGCTAACAATAGCCATGGCTGTTCTGCCATTCCAGTTACGGTACTGTTCATCGAAATTTGCAACAGCAAATAAAGGAGATATGGTCCTTGCCTGGATTCATTTTGTTAATCTAGACCAGATATTACTGTTCTTTTCCAAATCCTTCCCCTCCCCTACAAATTTACCTAAAGAGCTGCCAAACGAAGAGTAAAACTACCGGGGTGTGGCGGGGACAGGTATATCTGTAATGGAAGCTTTTTGCACTTATTAATCTTGCATCAAGGAATGCTCTCTTGGCTTTCAGCAATTGTTTCCTTAATTAAGTTATAACAATAGTTGACAGGGGAAACTTAGAAAAAATGATTTAGAGTCAGGTGCTTTTTGTCCTGGTTCTTCTATTAGCGTAATCATTCTAAACCTAGATTGAAGTGATCATAATAATAAAAGCTGGTTTGCAAACGGAATTTTCTGAGTTTTCAAAATTTGTTTTCATCCTTAATTGGGACAAAAAGAAACTGAATGTTTCAGAAAAAAAAAAATATTCCAAAAATTTTTTTGTTTCATACTTCTTGAAACGTTTCATTTTGAAGACATCAGAATATTGTTTCAACTTTATTGTTTTGACTATACATTTTAAGTCAAAATGACACTATTTTGACCTTATGAAAATGAAATGTTAGGTCAAATTTCCTCACTAAAATTGTGACGAAATCAATACATACCCAGGAAGCATTTCAATTTTGCTGAATGGGCATTTTTCCAATGAGAAAACTGTTCCACTGGAAAAAAACATTTTCCATTTTACACATTTTTATCTGGCTGCCTCCGCCAACCGCCACCACCCATTTTCATTCGCAGGACGATTTAATGCCTCCTGCCTGGGCCGTATCTGGAGCAACATTACAGCTATTTCTGCTGCTGATCAACTTTATCTGGGGAAGGAAATGCAAAGGAAATCAAACGGAAACGAAAGGACTTGGTGTGTTTATGTGTGCATGGGATTCTTCAGCTGTATGTAGGAAATTAATTCCAGCCTGTGAGAGTTGTGTGGTCTCGCTAGCCGTCCAAGTCAAATTTCAGTGCTACAGCTCTGCTTGGCAGGCAGGGTTAAGGGAAAGGGGCTGAGGACATGCCGGAAAAGGGAAGGGCTGCACCAGTGGTATTTTTCCCTTTCTTAAACAAGCCACCTGGATTTTAAATATCTTCAGAATCCCATTAAAGGCTTTTACTCCTTCAGCCATTGGAGGTGTTTGATGAAAGGGGGCAAAGGAAAGGAGCTAATGGAGCCCAGGAGGCCTTAATTTCTCCCATCTCCCCTGCCGGTAATGGCGCTGGATGTAAACATTGCTCTGGTGAACGCTGGAGAGTGATTACAGGACGGCTGGGGAAAGGGGAAGCATTTTGAAACCACACGGAGGAATGCCGCTCTTTGATGGAGTGTTGGCAACTACTTGCCCCTCTTCTCCGAACCTTCCCCCTGCCCGTCTACCTTCTGTAAACACAACGGCAGAAATTAGACGTGGGCGAATCTGTTAAACATTTTAAGGCAAAGTGGGCTTGGCAGTCACTCTCACTCCGCAGGATATGCGAGACGAGGCTAATAACTTTGTAATGGGCTTCTTCCTCCCTCCCCTCCTTTCTGTCTGTGGAGTCTGCTTTCCTGTCCTGGGCAAAGGGAGCAGGGTGAGGGAATGGAAGAGCTGAGTGCTGCTGGTGGTGTAGAAATAATATTGGAATGGGATAAAATGGGGCTGTCATATTCCCAAGCAATTCCTGGCAGGAATAAAAAGAGCGGTGCCATTGTAATATAGGAAATCCATTTTGCTCAGGTACACCCATATGAATGGGCGGCCTAGGAATGCCTGTATCAGACCAGAGATCCACGGAGCCCAGTATCCTGCCTCTGAAAGTGGCCAGCGTCGGATGCTGCAGAGGTAGATGCACCAAATTAGGACTCAGGAAACCTGGGCTAGAGACCTGGGCTCTATCCCTGGTTATACCACAGCCTGAGTGACCTTGGGCAAGTCACATGTCCTCCCCGTGCCTCAGTTTCCCCATCTGAAAAAATTGAGATAATAGTACCTACCTCCTTTGTCATGTGCTTTGAGTTCAGTGGATGAAAAGAGCTAAATATCAGTAAGAATCCCTAGAATGTACAAATTTGAAATAAACGTCCAACAGGGGAATTTCTTCCTCATGGTTTCTGCCCCGAAGCATGAAGGTTTATATCCCTGATGCATTTTTTCCTATCCACTGTTACTGTGGATGTTCTATATCCAGGCCTAATCCCTTTTTCATAAAGGGAGCACTTCCAAGAGTTGTACAAAATTCTGATCCTCTGCCCTATAGATCTCTGTTGACTGTTCCTCACCCATTCTGTGTGAGATACTCCCACTGGTAGGAAACAGTAGGAATTTGGTATTCAGAACAAGTGCAGACTATATGCTGGAGAATTTTGCCTTCTCTGAACCAAATCAATTCCTGGGGCGGTAGTGGACAAGATCAGGGAGGAGTTAAAAGATAGCGTTAATAACTGAAGCTGGGATTTTCAAAGGTGTTGAAGGGAGTTAGGTACCCAGTTCCAATTGAATTTTACTGGTATTTGGGGCAGCTAACTCCCTTTCACACCTTCGAAAACCCCTGCCTTGGACACCAGATGGTGACTAAACGTGGGTCTATACACTCTTTAGATTCATATAATTTAAGGCCAGAAGGGACCATTCTGATAATCTAAGACAGGCCATAGAATCTCATCTAGTAACTGGTACATCAGACCCATAACTTCTAGTGGATTTATAAGCATCTCAAAGAAAGACATCCCATCTTGATTTAAAGACTGCAAGTGATGGGAATCACCAGGTTTTATATGCCTATAATTATATTTGTTTAGAAGCTGATACAGCTACAGCAGTACAATCCCTCAGATGGATGCAGTTATAACAATACAAACATGCCTATATTGGTAGATTTTCTAAACCAATATAATTATAGCAGTACAAAAACTGTTTAGACAAGCCCCCAGTAGCCTTCTGTTAGATCCTGTACATTAGCTGGGGAAAGAGATCAAAAAGGACCCCAGATTCAGGTATAGACAGTCACATTTTCAGAGTGAAGTCATCGTCATACGTCCAGATATGGATCTCATGTTTGTCATTTGCAGAATTTCCTTCCTGTACATCCCTGTCTAGCTCATTGGCCATATCTGCATTACAGATCAAACAGCAAGCCATAGTGCTAATGTAGACAGGGCCCTTTTTCGATATATTCATGGTTACAGATTCCATTGCTTTGTCTTAACACTTGCCTCTGGCTCACTAACACCTCCTAGAAGCATCAGGCCCACAGGGCTTTGGCACTCCTTCTTTGATGAATCCTCCAGCATGTAGTCTACAATAGCATCCAAGCTCTAAGATACAACCGCATTTGCTCCAATCCTTCAGACCAAGACAAGCACCTACAAGATCTCTATCAAGCATTCTTAAAACTACAATACCCACCTGGGGAAGTGAAAAAACAGATTGACAGAGCCAGACGAGTACCCAGAAGCCACCTACTACAGGACAGGCCCAACAAAGAAAACAACAGAACGCCACTGGCCATCACATACAGCCCCCAACTAAAACCTCTCCAGCGCATCATCAAGGATCTACAACCTATCCTGAAAGATGATCGCTCACTCTCACAGCTCTTGGGAGGCAAACCTGTCCTCTCTTACAGACAGCCCCCCAACCTAAAGCAAATACTCACCAGAAACCACACACCACAAACACTAACCCAGGAACCTATCCTTGCAACAAAGCCCGATGCCAACTCTGTCCACATATCTATTCAAGTGACACCATCATAGGATCTAATCACATCAGCCACGCCACCAGGGGCTCATTCACCTGCACATCTGCCCAAGTGATATATGCCATCATGTGCCAGCAATGCCCCTCTGCCATGTACATTGGCCAAACCAGACAGTCTACGCAAAAGAATAAATGGACACAAATCTGACATCAGGAATTATAAAATTCAAAAACCAGTAGGAGAACACTTCAACCTCTCTTGTCACTCAGTAACAGACTTAAAGGTGGCAATTTTGCAACAGAAAAGCTTCAAAAACAGACTCCAACGAGAAACTGTTGAACTTGAATTAATACGCAAACTAGGTACCATCAATTTAGGTTCGAATAGAGACTGGGAATGGCTGAGCTATTACACACATTGAATCTATTTCCCCATATTAAGTATCCTCACATCTTCTTGTCAAACTGTCTGTAATGGGCCATCTTGATTATCACTACAAAAGTTTCTCTTAATTACCCTCTTCTCTGTATGTATATAGATATAGATATAGATATATCCATCCTTACTATATGTTCCATTCTATGCATCCGATGAAGTGGGCTGTAGCCCACGAAAGCTTATGCTGAAATAAATTTGTTAGTCTCTAAGGTGCCACAAGGACTCCTGTTCTTTTTGTGGATACAGACTAACACGGCTGCTACTCTGAAACCTCTTAATGTAGTTCAGCATTTATAGCCCTTCCTCCCTCCCCCACCTGCCAGTTCCATCTCTATTTTCTGCTCCAGCCCATTCCAAGAAGGTGTGGGTAGGTAGAAAGTAGGAATTTATTTTTCCTCTGTGCATATTTCATCTGGTTGAAATGCCTTTCCTGTTTGCCGTCCGTGCCCCTCAAATCTTATTCATCCATTCCTTCTTCTTTATGGCCAGTTCAGTTTGTCTCTCACTTAGGTGTAACCGAGCACCAATGAGCCCCATACCAGTAACAATGGTCATACAGCATGCAAGACCTGCATCTCCATCACCCCCCCCGACTGCTGTAGGATGGGATCTCTGCCCAGGATCCTCATCACCACAGTGGCTGGGCACCATACAATCATTACTGGATTTCAGCCAACGCCCTTGCTATGAGGTAGTGAAATAGCTTCCCCACCGAAGTACAGGGTAGATGAAACAATTCATTGAAACTCACACAGGGAGTCCGTGGTTGAGCTGGGAATCGAACGAGGTCTCTCGTGTCCTTAGCCACAAAAGTGCCCTCTCCCCAGCAAGACAACCTCAGCACTGGATCAGAAGCCAGTACAGAGCTTGTCACTGCCTCCCTCCCCACCACACACCATTCCTATTACCCTCAACAACTGCTGAGTTAGTGGGTCCTTGCCATGCCTTTCCCTCCCCCCCCCACATTTCCTGAATCAAAACCCGGAACAGTCATGTGTTGCTGCTTTAGTTAATGAATAATCATGACTTACCCATAAAACAATAAATGGCGCCATGAGCTCATTAGGCATTAACGACACATTGAAGATCAAGCACATGACCCCAGCAGAATATTACAGGACAATTTATCATCCAGGGAGAGATGGATTAGGAAATCGGAGACCAGCACCATGCAATTCTTTTGGTATGGTTCAAATGCCATACATGTGAGACCAGGAGAGCGGGGGAGGCGGAATAACTGGAGAGGGTCACTGTCTTAAAAAAGGCAACAACTAAAAAAAATTACGTAGATGTGAAAGTACATTAGTTCCCATAAACTTCCCAGCAGTTAAAGCCAAGCGCATATAGGCAGCCAAAGGGGTATAAAAGTATGATGTTATGTGCAAGGGATGCCATTAAAGCTTATGCTCCAATACTTCTGTTAGTCTTAAAGGTGCCACAGGACCCTCTGTTGCTGATTAAAACTCTGTTCACAAACCTACTATGCCAGAGAATGGGTCAAGGAAAGAATTATTAGCAACAAAGCTATTTGATCTTGTTTATGATCCAGTGAGTCATATCACTTCATACACTAGAAGGTGCATAATGAAAACCTCAAGTCTGCTGATTTATGCATGTACCCAGAATCCTGAGTTCTTTAACCTCAGATGCCCTCTTCAGCGAGATTCATCCTCAATCAAATGGATTATCAGGTGCTATCATCCTCACTCTCTCCTCCCACTAGCTAATTGAAATGGTGATTGACATACTGGTAGAATAAAAGACCGGTGCAAAGTGATGGATGACAAGGGTGGAGAATGGGGTCAGTGCATAGGACTTGCATTCATAGCTCAGTCTTCCCCTTTTGTGGGGCAGCCCCAATTACTTCTTTGGACTTCGTGTCAGTTCAAACATAGAGGAGTCCTTGTGGCACCTTAGAGACCAACAAATTTATTTGGGCATAAGCTTTCATGGACTAGAACCCACTTCATCGGATGCCTGAAGTGAAAAAATACAGGAGCAGGTATAAATACATGAAAGGATGGGGGTTGCTTTACCAAAGTGTGAGGTCAGTCTAACGAGATAAATCAATTAACAGCAGGATACCAAGGGAGGAAAAATAACTTCTGAAGTGGCGAGAGTGTGGCTATTCTAGTAGATATTCTAGTGGGCTCGTGTAAATAGACATAGCTCCACTGGTTTATTTGATTTAGGCCACCTGGGAACCTGACCCGCCACGTTCGCAGGATCTCTGTGTGAAAGGTTCAGTTGACATCAATGCTATGGCGTAAAGATGTGTGTCCATTCGTGATTAGAGGTGGCTGGGAAAATTTTGAATGGTTTTGGTCAGAATTTGCTGATTCATCAAAAATCAAAGCGTTCCACACTTGTCAATTTCAACTAAATTTCAATAGAAACTGGGGACAGGAGGCAGGAGAAGGTGTGAGGGAGGTTTCTGACAGACCCCTGTCTGACAGCTCACCTGTCTAGCTTGTTAGCAGCCTTCCTGGTGGACTACTGGGGAGGCCAGACTACCAACCTCCCGGCTCCTGGATCCTCAACCGTCCACCAGATGCCTGGGATTTGAGCTGCAGCTTCTCAGCACCTTGGGTCTCTCTGGGTTTTCAGGCTCCTGTCTCTTCAGCAGGCCCAAGGGCTCCCCACTCCCTCCTGGGGGAGCTGCTTAGGGACCCTCAAACATTTCAAAAAAGTCAAAACAAAATATCATTGGTTTCCAAACTGAAATACTTTGGGGATTTCCCTTTTGCGGAGAATTGAAGTTTTTGGTTTTTCCATTCTGAATCGGAACAAAATCAGATTTCAAAATCCTCTGCCCAGCTCCATCTGTGATGCTTCTGGAGTCTGGGAAGGCATCTGCTCCGAATCCACGGTCAACGTTCAAAACAAACAAAAACAAACCACAAAGCACCAGTGTGTCATTTTCATAGTGCCTCTGTAGTTGCCTTCACATCCAGTCCACATGCACAGAGCCTGCAGTTGTGCATACTAAATGGGTATGGTGCATGCAAACACCACCTTCCACATGAAATTTTGCAAGCGCATAGGTTGTGTAGAGCTAGTTACATAATTTGTGGAATAATTTGTTCAATTAATTTAGTGATGTGTTGAATAAATCATTCAATGCATAACATTCCCGCCCACCCCCATTATTCTCCTACTTCTGCATGTGTATGTACAGAATAGATATGCCCACTTTTACGGGTGTAATTAAGATGGTCCACTGGAAAGGCCACCTTTTTGGTCACGTTTTTGCTCTCTGGTGTGAGCATCCAATTCTAAATGAAAGTCAATGGCAGCTGTGCACATTAGACCTGGTCCCCAAAAAACAGGGAACACATTTTCATGAAGTAATTTTTGTTCCATAGTTTCCAGGAAGGAACAAATTTCTCTTGATTTTTTCCACAAATATTTTTATTAAATATTTGTTTCCATTTTAGATATTTTTTGGGTTGGGGCCCCCACCCTTAAGAAATTAAGGACAATTGATTAACCCTGAAGAGTCCTTCCATTCTTCTAGTGCATACACAGAGATCCCCTTTCCAATCATTTTACAAAGGTCTGGAGGTGTGTCGACCACAAAGCTTTTGACAGAGTTCCAAAGTGCCAAGACTGATGTGTTCTGTGTCCCTGTGAATTCTGCACCTTGATCAACTGCCTCTGCTGCCTGGCTGAGAAATTATTGCAGGTCATTTGTGGTTTTCTGGTCCACTCAACGTTATTGTGTCCCTTTGGGCCGTTTGTCAGAATGGTTACAGTTTGCATCGCACGCTCAGGCAGTCTCTTGTACATTGAATGCATTTGCCTTTTGTAGACTTGAGATTTTGCATGACAGACCAACAAAAACAAACAGCGCCACAGTTTGCGCCAATATCCAACCTTCTGGAGTCAGTCCGAGATTGAGATCACGGTCATGTTTTTCTTGTCCTGGGTGAATCTTGACATTGTGAACATTACATCCTGAACTATGATCCAGCGTTAATATTTTTCTCCCCCTGCAGGAACCATCAGAAAGAGAAACTGGGCTATAGGAGAAAATCTTAGTTCAAACTCCAGCCGTTAAATGAGATAAGCAGCATGATGGATTCCTTTTGCCTTTCAGAAGCTTTTAGACTTTTTGCCTTCATACAATCCTTGGAACTTTTCCTTGGTCTGATCATTCTTTAACAGGGAACATTCACAAACTCAGCTAAAAGAACATTTAAAGTTGATGGATTAGAGAAGTACCAAGACCAAAAGCCACCATTATAGAGCCCCCAAACTTGATAGGTTTATAAAATCCGGACCGAATTGCAGATCCAAATTTTGACAGTTGTCTCTTTTTATAATAGGCCAAACCAAATGTTAGGGTCTGAATATCCCAACTAACACTGATCTCCACAAGTCACAAGTTGTACTTCAGCCAGACAGTCCTTGCTGGCAGAAGGATTGGCAACCTCAGTGGTAATAAGGCACTTTATTTTCAAATATATTTTGTGATTTTTATGGAATCTGCAACTGCGATGATCATGAGGATAACAAAATGCTGGATAAAAAACTCTAATTTTCCATTCACATTTGTGTCCAGTAAGCCACCATAAGCTACCCAAAACCCTTTGGTCCTATTTCTCCTCTCACTTACACCAGTATAAATCAAGAAGAAATCAATGTGTACAAAACAGTGAAAGACTGGAATTAGGACCTTTGACTATGGAAACTTAGAGCCAGATATCGCTGGTGTAAGTTAGGAGACACCAATGAAATCAGCATTACATAGTGGAAAAACGGAGCCCGAATCCTAACCTGCAACTTTTTCTGATTTGAGTAGTCCTTCCTCACGCGAGCAGTTCCACTGAATTTGATAGCACTGTTCATGTGAGCGAAAACGTCTCATGTGAATAAGAAACAGGCCTCAGGCTGGAAATGAAGCTGGTTGAAAAGTTTGACCAAAAAAACCCCAGTTTTCTGCAGAAAAGTAGGTTTGTCAAACGCCAAAATATTTTGGAGGAATGTGTTGATTTTGATTGAAAATTCAATGGGAAAGTCAAGCCATTTCATTTCAACTTCCTCATTCTGATTAATTTTGTTTTGACTTCTGTTTTAATATCATACGATAGCCATATAATATGATGCTATATAAATATTTAATAGATGATAAAGTTGAAATGAAGTGTTTTGATGGTCCCAGATTGAATTTGTAGTTTGTGGGAATTTCAAGTGTTGACTTTTAGTTCCAATTTGGAATTATATTTTCAAGATGTCAGAATTTCACCTGAAGCAGAATTTTCAACTCCTGACCTGCTCTAGCTGAGAATGTTGTGACAAATGGTTCGAGAGAATGTGGGTAAGGTATATTGTCTCTCTAATATCCTGGGACTGACACAGCTACAACACTGCATGTGACAAATGGATGGCAGGTTGGTTTTCTGGTACTTCTTGCTTCTAATCAGGCCAAATATGTTGCAATAATTCCTGTTATATTTTGTTTCTTTTCCTACCCAGAAGCTGGGAGTGCAGAAGTGCCCAAAACAAAAACGCAGACCTTTAAACCCAGGCTCAGGAAAATTTTCTTCCTGTAGAGTTTGAAGTTAAGTAATAATTTGGGTCAGTTTTAAATCCTATCCAAACCTGTTCACCCACCATAAGCCATGACCCTTCCAACCGGGTCAATCCCCATGGGGAGGGGGAAAGAGAGGGGGAAGGAAATCAATGCCTCTCCCACTCTTCCCACAATATATGGAGATATACCTTTCTCATAGAACTGGAAGGGACCCTGAAAGGTCATCAAGTCCAGCCCCCTGCCTTCACTAGCAGGACCAAGTACTGATTTTGCCCCAGATCCCTAAGTGACCCCCTCAAGGATTGAACTCAACCCCAGGTTTAGCAGGCCAATGCTCAAACCACTGAGCTATCCCTCCCCCCCTCTTTACTTAAGACAAGTAAAATAATCAGATACTGGAATGTATCTTGGCATGAATAACCATACAGGCAACTAGCTTTATTAGCTGTTTCCCTGGAAGAAAACTCTGGAAGCCAAACATCTATTTGTTAATATGGTAGCACTATGGATGACCTCAGATCTGCCAGTCCAATACAGGGTGAACTCCCCCCCACCCCATTTCATGCTTACCTCTGCCCCTCTGATCCAAGCCTGATTAAATAGTAATAGTGCATGAATCACTCCAACTTAAACCAGAAACTGACATTAATAATCAAGGACCAGCTGCCGACTTAGGAAAGTTTCAGGGCAAAAGGTTCGTGCTACAACTTTTGGGGATTTCCATTCTTATTACACCTTCTTTAAAAAAAAAAAAGTTCAGTGTACACTTTGAACCTTTGTTCCTGGATTGCTAAATCCAGACTTTCCAGTGACAGAAGCTTTAATGTCAGAGATACCAGTGTCGACAGCTCCCTTACCACATCACAGGGGGGACCGTGATGGTGAATTTAATAGGAGGCAAGTGCCGGAGGAGAGCGTTATCGAAATTAGCAGCTCCATTCTCAGCTATTGCCACACCCAATTTAACTGGGCCCTGGAGCAGCTTGGTGAGAGACTGAGGCCAAGTCTACACTTAAAACGAAGCAGCGCTTGAATGACGATGCTCTACGCCGACAGGAGCTCTCCAATCAGCACAGATAATCAACCTCCCCAAGAAGCAGTAGCTAGGTCAACAGGAGAAGCTTTTCTGCCAACATAGCGCTGTCTATGTATAATTATGTTGCTCAGAGGTGTGAATTTTTCACACCCCCGAATGATGATGTTATACCAATATAGGTCTGTAGTGTAGACCTGACCACAAAGGCCTCCTCCAGCAGACTCAGGAGTATAATCTGTTCCTTTCTACATCAGACAAATCCTGAACAGGGTGAATCTATTCAGATCAGCCACGGTCTTGCCTATATCTGACCAGACAGAGCTAAAATATCAAGAGGAAAAAAAGCAGCAAAATACAAGAGAGGTCTAAATTTGCACATGGTAGATATAGATAGCGGACTGTAAAGGGGAAGAGAGAGGCAGATACAGAGGCTAATAGAATAACTATGGGCTAGCAGATAGATCAATACACAGATGGATTAACAAAAAATAAAATAAAAAAAGAAAGACACACAGCGTGGGATTGTTTGTAAAAAGTCAGTGTACTCCTGACTCTGCTTCCATCTAACAGTCGGTCGACACTGCGATCGGAGGTCTGACTGCAGCTCAGGTAGACTTACCTGTGCTACCATGTCTAAGTACAGCCGTGTAGCCGTGGCTGTGCAGGCTAGACAAGCACACCGGGGATCCTGGGGACCTGATTATTGTAGGAGCTCATGCCATCACATCTCCACTGCGACTTTTAGCCAGCTAGCACGGACGTCTCCCTGAGCTGCAGTCACCCGCCGGCTTGCAGTGTAAGACCTACCCTAAGTCGATCCAGTTGACTTCAGTGGGCGCAGAGTTAGGCCCGTGTGAAGCACTTTTAGAAATCCCACTGGTGCTCTGCAGGGCTAGGCATGAAGGTGTTCCTGAAACTCCGCTCACCTCTGTGACTGTTCTTAGCCCACATCACAATTTTCTGTGTTCTAGAGGGGCACGATACATCACAAGGGGGATAGGAACACTAATTAATAATGATCCATATTTTCTTTCTTTGTCTCTTTTCCTCACTCGCTCCCAACATGCTGGCTGAGCTAGAAGGGGACCCGTCCTAAAGGAGACGTAACAATACCCGTGGATTTATAGGCCACTGAGGGTCTCTGATGGCTGAGACTATGTTGGGGTAGCAGTCATCTTGGGAGCATCCAAACAGCTGACAAGCTTATACAGATGTTAGGAGGCACTGTTTCCTTATAATAAGGGTAAGAGCTAGGTATTATGCAGCACTTTTCATGTGTATCTCTTGAAGTCCTTTCCCAAAGGAGGTCAGTGTCATTATCCCCATTTTACAGATGGGGAAACCGAAGCTCAAAGAGGTGAAGTCAGTAGCGGCACCAGGGTTTTTGCCACCCTAGGTGGCAGTGCTCCTCCTCTGAGCATTCAGGGGGCCTGGGGTCTTTGGCAGCGGGGGTCCTTCCGCTCCGCATCTTCGGGGCACTTCGGCGGCGGGTCCTGGAGCGAGTGAAGGACCTGCCGCCGAATTTCCGCCGAAGACCCGGAGCGGAAGGACCCCCCGCCGCCGAATTTCCGCCGAGGGCGGCAAAATGCCGCCGCCCCCCAAATCCTGCAGCCCTAGGCCACCGCCTAGGGTCGCCTAGTGGAAGTGCCACCCCTGGGTGAAGTGACTTGCCCAAGGTCACCCAGCAGACCACTGGCAGAGTTGGAAATAGAAGCCAGAGCTCCTGAGTCCCCATGCAGTGCTCTATCCGTTAGACCATGCTGCAACTTATCTTCTTGTAGAACAGGCAACCCTTGCTAATTCTGGGTAGGTGTTCCTGGTGCCTGTGAATCTAGTGTGTTCTTTGCTACAATCAGTAGGGGACTGGACTAGATCACCTTTCCAGGTCCCTTCCAATCCTACGATTCTATGATTCCATGCGGCTAAAAGCAAGTTTGGAAGCTTCTCCAAACCTCTTGGACCTGCTGGGGAGACTGTCCCTACAGAAGCAGAGCTGTCTGTGCTCCCTGAAAGAAGATTCTGCTCTTCGCTTTTCAGTGTGTCTTAAAATACTGCTGGTCACATCTGGGAAATACGAGGGGTGAGGATCTAACGTCAAGAGATTACCCCAGAGTTATTTCACAGTATAGACATGGTTAGCAATAAGTGAGAGCTTGTGCCTAGGGCAATGGACAAAGTCAGGAGATCTGGCTTCTGCTGACTTTTATTTGTACTGTGCTAGCACCTAAGATACCTAGTTATGGACCAGGACCCCAGGGTGCTAGGTGCTGTACATACACAGAACAAAAAAGACAATCCCTGGCCCAAAGAGCTTACAATACAAAGGAATCCCAGCTCTGCCACTGATTTGCTGTGTGATCTTGGGCAAGTCACTTCACTGCTGTTTTCCCCTCCAGCGGGGGTCTATTTAGATTGCATGTTGGGGTAGGGATTATAAAATGGAAGACCAACGAATTACGAAGCATGTTTACCAAGGAATGCTGCTACGGGGCTGGCAATCACGTGGTCCCCAAATGCTTTGGAGGTGCAATAAGGTCACCAATGATAGACAAACTGAATATCCAGCCAGACCACCTTAAGGACCTAGTTAGAGATGGATCCAGGTGGTGCTCGATCTGCAAGGAAGTTAAGTTCCTTTGGGATTTGCCATGACAATGCCAGCACAACGAGGCTTAAACCTTGGCCGGAGCCTGAAGGGATACAAGTTTCTCCACCAGTAACTCCATTGACTTCAGCATTGTTACTCCCAAATGATCTCAGAAGTAAGAAGAGAAGCAGGCCTGGAGTCTATAGAGTGGTGGTAAAGTATTGTATTTGAAGGACAGAAATCCTGTACAAAGAAGATTTTCACCTAGCTCCAAGATGAGGGGTGTATGCACGCACACACACACACACACACACACACACACACACACACACACACACGACACAACACTTGCACAAAGAAAAGCATAAATGGCATCCTGCATTCTCTCCCATACCCCATTCTCCTTCTTCGCTCTTCATCGTTGTTTGTTCAACAGGATGTTGGCTTGGCTTGGCTTGGCGTGCCTCACAGCCATCTGTCAAAAACATGGAAACAGTTACACACACACACACACACACACACAGACATTACAGAACCTATTTAAGGCCAAAATTACTAGCTGTGCTCTGGAAGAGTGATCTAGGCCCCAAAGCCGTATCTGTTTAGGCCAAATTATCCTTTTAAAAAAAGAAAAACAACAAAAGCAGCATGTTACTTCAGTAGTAGCTTATCTGGGACACGCAGAAGATGGGGCTGAAGACGAAGCATGTTGGAAAGCAAGAGAAGACCCTTCAGAGGATGTGGTAGCACTTGGATAGGGGCATAAAAGGGGATGACTGGGAAGTTGACCAGGGATTGTCTGACCCCAGAAATAAGGTCATTTATTTTACATATATATTAGAGCAGGGGTCGGCAACGTTTGGCACACAGCTCGCCAGGGTAAGCACCCTGGCGGGCCGGGCCAGTTTATTTACCTGCTGACGCGGCAGGTTCGGCCGATCGCGGCCCCCACTGGCCGCGGTTTGCCGTCCTGGGCCAATGGGGGCGGTGCGAAGCCGCGGCCAGCACATCCCTCGCCCACGCCGCTTCACGCCGCCCCCATTGGCCCGGGACGGCGAACCGCGGCCAGTGGGGGCCGCGATCAGCTGAACCTGCCGCATCAGCAGGTAAATAAACTGGCCCGGCCCGCCAGGGTGCTTACCCTGGCGAGCTGCGTGCCAAACGTTGCTGACCCCTGTATTAGAGATAGGTAGGAAAAAAATCCAAGGACATTGCTGGAAATTTTTCCACATACCTGTACCCATTTTCTTTTTTAATTTCAAAATTTGAAATTCTGCTGACATTTTGAAGTTCAAATTTTTGACCAGCTAGAATATATCTATTAAAATAATAGCCTTGAGCAATGGATTGGGTGCCCCCTTGTCTATGAATGTTAGAGGTCTAAAACAGATGTATTTCTATCTCTAGATTAAACCAACATCTGATTCCATTTTGCCTACAGGAGTGGTTTAAATCCAGTGGTAGGAGTCAGGAAAGCTGTGCTCCTCAATGCATAGCAACTCTGGACAGCCTCAAATTCAATACTCTGGATCTCAGCCTCAGAGTTGTTTGAAACAATTTAGATGGAATTTTTTTTTCAAGACAATATGGCGGTCACTGAAATTGTGTTAATAAAAGAAACAAAATCTGAAACCCTCCTCCAAAATTTGTTTTTCTAAAACCAAACACTAAGGTTTTTTGGGTTTTGATGCAATGCCCAAAAATTCTGGGGGTTGGGGGCGGGGGAGAATGAAAGATTTTTGGTTTCTTTGAAATTTTTCTCAAAAACAAAACACCAGCTTTACCCAGCACTTCTGTATTTAGAAGTCGTTCTGATCTGGCATCCAACAAATGTAAGTAAAACAGAACTTTGGACCTAAACATGAGATGAAAGACTTCAACCAACACTGCCAACAGACAAAACAGAAAGGACGGGTAGGAGAGCATCAACCACAGTATGTGAACAAAACCACAAAGCTGAAGAAAATGAGTAGTAACAGGTCTCCTCAGTATGGCTTTAGGGATTTCCATAAGCCAGTTGATAAATGTAGCATATACACGATTATCTCTATTTAAGTTCTAAAACAAGTTTTATAAGATTTGCGATAAAAGAATGGGTCTGTTTATAAATAAAACCAAACCAAAACATTGTGACTGGCCTCTTTTCCAAACAAGGGGTTGACCCAAAACCCAATCCAATCTGAACACCTTGAAATTTGGTGAAAGCTCTTATATTAATCAGCATTTGAACCCAGATCCAAACTTTATGGCTGGGGCTCATTTTACATAATTGCATTAATAGAATATAACAGTAGGAAAGGCCACAATGAATTTCTACGTGACTGGTATGATCTACACTTGATGAAACCGATAGTGCTGGTGGCTTTGTCCTTTGCTGGTTCTGACTGACTTACTTTCTTCTCCTGCCTGCCTTTGTTTTGGGGTTGAGATGATGCTTCAAGACTTCCAAATCTTGGTTTGCTAAATCCATGAATTATTATCCTTTCCATTTATTTTTTCCCTTTCCACCCCAAAGGATGGCAGAATTCACGGGACCCTCATTTGTCATTTTTGTCATTTGTTTTTTCTCTCTGATGGCTGCCCTGTCTATCTAATCAGGGGGACGCTTCCTGTCTTTGTTCAACCATTCATCCTGCAAGAGCGATTATTATCATCAAACAGCATTAAAATAGAACCCTTGGAGCCAGCACCCAATCAGCATAGGGAAGGGAGGGAGCAGCGGAAGACGGGCTATGGGAACCACATATGGCAGGGCTAGGCACCATCTTGTTTGCTATCTATGCATCATTGCCTCCTCTGTAAAAATAAATCCAATGTTCCAAAAAAAAGATGGGCTAGATCTAAAATTAAACCGCGTGTTGACATCCACTTCCTACATCATCCAATAGGCCTGAAAGATTATGGCAGCTCAGTTCCATCCGCCACTTTGTACTGTATGCTGGTCATGGGTAACAATCAGTCCCCTTCCATGTTTCCAGCATAACACACAGTGCTGCTCGTGCTTCCTTCATAGGTCAAATTTCTGATACCAGAATGGCACTGGTGGGACAGTCAAATGATAGGCAAGTTCTAGGTGTGCCAAGGTTACCACTCACTTGAAGCTGTGAATTGAAACCAAAAAAACCCACTTCTGTCTAGTGCCGGCTAAGGATGTCAAAATCTCTGACCTTTCGCCAAAAAAAATAAAATAAAATAAAAAATTCACTAGGCTTCCTAAACATCAGGAGATTGGATGAGCGATCTGAGCTAAAGTCCACAGACACCCGTTGACTCCAAATGGGCTCTAAACATTCTTGAAGGCGAGAGTATCACCCTAGATAAAAAATGTCCCCCCCCCCAAAAAAATGTCTGTCTTTGAAAAAAAAATGTTCATGTAAAAGTATTAAAATTATTTTAACAAAGTTGTTTGCACTGGAATGACAACATTTTTAGTTAATACACTATAGAAATATTACTGACATGGTTATCAACATTTTTGTTTACCAGAAGCCTGGTGTTTTCCAACTGCCAGGACCTGGAACTGGAGGACAGTAGATGGATCACTCGATAACCTGCCCTGTTCTGTTCATTCCCATTGAAGCATCTAGCACTGGCCACTGTCAGAAGACGGGACACTGGGCAGATGGACCATTGGTCTGACCTAGTACAGCCATTCTTATGTTCACAGCGACTGATTCACTGTATGGTCTTGGGCAAATCAGTAAGTGTCTCTGTGCCTCACTTAACTGATTTGTAAAATGAAGAAAACAACCTACTCTAAGGGGTGTGGTTAATATCATAACAAGTACTAGTTAGTACTACAAAATTAGTATTAATACTAAATATTTTTACAGAGCTTTGAAAATATAAAATGCTGGGTATTAAAAAAGTATAGTTAGCAAACTAATGTAGCTGTTCTACCTAGAAGCAGTTTTGATACCACATCTTCTCCTTGCATCCAAACAGTTCTCCATATAGCTGGGTTTCAGCCTTGCAAACTCAATTCCAAATCCAGAGGTAACTATTTTATCTGAGCCACCAAAACTCAGAGATGGGACAAGCAAAAGAAAAGATCTGTTTTGGGCCCATTTTAGCTTATTTGTTTCTAAGGCTGTAGCTCCACTGGAGCTGGAAGGGATAGCTTCCAGCCCAAGTAGACATACTTGGGCTAGCCCTGACTGAGTTAGTGCTCTAAAAATAGCAGCGTACTTGGTTCAGGCCCATCTCTCTCCTGCCAGCTGGAGCAATGGAAGATTAAACAACATTTAAAGAGCAGAATTGTTCTTTTGATTTTATTTTAATCCACTCACCTGCTTTTCGAGAAGGGGAAGACTTATGGACCAGAATATATGCAGGCTGGCCTAGTGGTCAGAGCAGGCATCCTGTCTGGTGGATAGAGCAGGCATCCAGGTTGGGGAACAAAGCCAAGGATCAGCCTCAGAGTCAACTGCCAATTATGAGAGCCAGAGGTCAAACCAGAGTCAGGAATCAAACCTGAGGGTCAGAGCTAGGGTCAGCTACCAAATGCCAAGTTAAGAGTCAAGCCATAGTCAGAGCCAGGCCTGGTAAATGATGGCTGGAAGTGAGGTGCAAGGGCAGGAACCACAGAGTAGGTGCACAGCAGGAACAGGGTTGGGTGCAGCCACAAGAAATCACCTCACTACTCAGACAAGTTCCTGGCCCTCCTAAATAGTATGGTTGGACCAATCAGTAAAGCCAGGCCATCCTCCAATCAGAGTTTCCGTGTTTGGGGGGTTTGTCTTAGACTCTAGTTCTACTGGCTTCTCAGCAGAGTAGGCTTCCCTAGATGTAGGGTGGCAGCTGGGCTGCAACACCTACCTACGCACTCCTAGGCCTGGGTTCAAGACCTCAAACACACCAAGGACTAATGAAATTACTAGAGCACCAAAGTTTAAACATAGCGAAATGATAAAGGTCAACAGTGGCCATTGAATTTGGGTGCTTCAGGTTTTGTGTGCCTAATTTGACACACCTGGGTCTAGATACTCAGCTGATGTACATCATTGACTTGAAAGGAGTTTTGCACCCAGTGAGAATCTGGCCTCTGATGTTTCATGATCAGGATCTCAGACTTGGTGCTGCACAAAGACACACTTCTTGCCTTGAAGAGTGTAACATCTAACTGAAGACAAGATGCAATGAGCGACAGTAGCAAACAAGAGGGAAGGGTGAAGACAGAATAAGGATATCAGCAATAAGATCAGATGGCTACAAAGGCTGGCAATAAAAATGTACCCTTTTTAAAAATCAATGAGGAAAAAAAAAGGTTAAATTTAATCCCCTGTCCACCTAAAAACCCACATGGAGCATCATGCTGTGCTAACCCCTCAAAAATATCCCCACCCTTCTGCCAAACTTTCTGCCTTACTCTTCAGGACAGATCCATTCAGGGCTTTCAGTTACATGTGCAATAAAAATGTAGCCTGGTGCAAGTCTAGAAATTCCACGCTGGCATATTATTTTCACATTCAAAGAGCCCCAGCTACAGACAAAGGGCACCCATCCAAACCAATGAGATGCCACCTGCCAGGCTGAGCCGCAGGGAGGGGATAACACCAAAGACCCAATTACTCCCCTTCCGCTGCACTAAATTGCTCAAAACCATGCTACAGAGCTGTTGTCCTAGCTATTCTAAGGAGGCCTAAAGGACTAGTGGTGCTAGTCATACCCATGTGATTGTAGTGAAACTAGCCTGCCACACCAGCTGCAACAAAGCGTAGAAACATCTGTCAGCAAAGCTGCACATGAGGGTAATCTGTGAATGTAACAGACCAGGTCCAAGGACTGAGTCTATGATGAGAGTGGACATAATATTGTCACTACAGCCAATCAATGAGTGTTCCCATCTTGCTGCAAAAGAATTGTCAGGGCTTCCCCTCGATGTGTCTGGCTGCCTGCTGAAACATCTGTGTGCCAGACACAGCCAGCTCTATATGTATCATTAGTCTTCCATTGGCATTATGCGTTGATGTCAGTTTCTTTCTATAACTTGAGTAGGCTTAGAAATTACATCAGAGCGAGAAAGTCCGCAACCCAAAGGGCGTTATGGATGCTGCATTTTGCACTTCCATAGGACCATATGGGTGCAATTTTAGGGCTTGATACAGCCACCCAGAAGGTTACATCGTGTGAGGGTTGCTTAGCGCATATGTGAAATAGGAGTGCCTGTTTATGGATATACCAAAACCACTGTAGGCCAGGATGTT
Source organism: Terrapene triunguis (assembly GCF_002925995.2). Taxonomy (NCBI): domain Eukaryota; kingdom Metazoa; phylum Chordata; order Testudines; family Emydidae; genus Terrapene; species Terrapene triunguis. Next base: position 5,316,422 of record NW_020665302.1, read on the forward strand.
CCAATAGTGCCTATTCCTATATTCCTCGGTCCATGTGGGCATCACTTCATTGATGTACTGATTGATTTCAAGTGACGTTTTGGTGTCCAGAATTTCTGAAAACCAGGCTTTACAGCTGCCACTGTCTTGGGGTTCAAAGCGCTATTTAAACCAAACCTGATTCTTTTGGACTAGAAGGATCAGAAACCTGGGTTTCAGTCCAACCTCCAAAGCTTTTGACTGAATCCAGTGATCTCACAGCTGCTACTTGGCTGTGGGACAGATGGACATTCCTGGACAGTAAGAAGCAGTTTCCTGGCAGAGGAGCCAGCCATTCATGTAGACTTTTTTATTTATTTGTGTATGATTTACAACCCAATAGACACGTCTGTCATGATGCCAGTTTGCAGCAGCACTGCACCCACCCACCCACCAAGACCCCAGGCTCAACTCAGACAAGAGTCCACACAAGCGTTGGTCAGCGTAACTTCAGCCAAGGCCGGAAGTCAACTGGGGACAGGTGGAAGCAGTGCAAAGTGGCCACAACGTCCCCATCCACCAGTGAAGCTAGCACTGCCCAAAACATGGACAGTGCTGGCAGGGCAGGAGGCATAGCAAAGACAGCTGGGGGTGGTCCGAATCCTCCCAGAACCTAGGAAGGAAGAATGAAAACTGCTTGCTCCCAGTGGATAATCCAAGGAAGGGGCCAGTGGCACCAACAACACGAGACCTCCCTTCAGGTATGTCTGCCAGGCAGTGTGGTAGGTAGGCAGTGTAAATTACACCTTCCTAGGCCGGCGAGAGTGTATCCATCTCTGCATGATTAGATAGATAGATAGATGAACAGAGATAGGCAAATAGATAGATATAGACAGACAGATAGATAAAGGGATGTATAGGGAGATAAAGAGATGGGGTGTATATGGGAACTGGGAGGGGGAGAGAGAGAGATGTAAGGAGGATAGATAGATAGAGACAGATAGCTGGAGGAGTGCATATGGGGCTAGCTAGAGAGAGAACTAGATACAAACAGTGTGTGTGTGTGTGTGTGTGTAATAAAAAAGATCTATAACATCTGTATATATATATTCTCCCTCTCTTTCACACACACACTCTCTCGCACTCGAGCAGTGAGAGCTGTGAGAAACATTGCTCCCTCTTCGATGTCAGGCTCCCTATAAATAGTGCTGCATTGTTTTGTATCAGTTTCTGCTTTTCCAGCCCGGCTGTATGTAAGAAACAAAGGAGTCTTCATGCAGGACAATAGGGGCCTGTTCTACCTAATGAGGAACAGTTGAGAGGTATGGAGACAGCACCCTCTTAGTGTGAGACGGCGGGCGGTGACCAACCGGTATACTTCAGCTAATGAAGACCAGTTGAGAGGTGCAGGCAGGACACGAACAGGAACCTTTCATTGTAAAAGGGGGCCGATCTCCAGAGACGCCGGCTTCGCTTCTTTACAAGGGAGTGCGACAGAGACGGGAACATGTTTAGGTTCATCTGTCACCATGATGGCTCCTGACCCGACAACCTCTCAAGCCTTGGTCTTTGACCTCCAGCTTTGACCTCTCCAATGAGCTGCTGGTGCTTAGCCAGAAGTCCTCTATTGACTACCTGTCAGAGGGCACCTGCTTAAGGGACCCCTGAGAAATTAAAGTCACACAATGGGTCACTGGGGACTCTTTCAGCCGGGAAGCCAGCATTTAGTCCCTGGCTGGTAAACCAATCTCCCTAATTATCTGTCAGAAGAATATCTCTTCTTTGTATTTTCTTTTATTTTCCCCTCCCCTTCCCCTCCCCACCCCTCTCTCCTCTTTAACTCATTATCTTAATTTCACTTTAACGGTAGGGAGCAAAAGCACCTTGGGAGAGAGAGAGGCAGAGACTGAGGAGAGAAAGAGTTCAGGGCTTCCTTTTGGAGTCTTTGTGGGAGATCACACAAGCAGAACAGAAATTCTATGAGCCACAAAGTTCAATCTGACCAATTTAGCCCTTTGCAGAAAGTCTGACTTAGCTGTAAACTCCTGACTCAGAGAATGCACGGGCTGTCTTTTGGTGAGACAGAGAGATGTTTTGTGGTGTGGCTGCAAGCTGGCTGGGTTCGGTCACATTATTCGATACAGACCAGATTGCCAAGGACCAATCTAGTAAAAACGAACTAGATTAGCATCAATTGTGTCCTGTCCAAAGGAGGAGATGTGGCTGTTGTTCATCCCCCCCCGGCCCCCCTCCGTCGTGTAATTTCATACAGATGCAGCAGGGGCTCGCTGCAGCTTCCTGGTGTTTCTTTTCTCTGATCACATCCAAAAGAATGGCAGTGAAACCCTGGCTGGGGCGGTGTCTGAGGCCTGCGAAGGAGAACTGGTCCCAGCTGCCCCACTCGATGTAGTGCTGTGTATTATGGCTGCAAAGGCATCACATGTGGAAGAGCATCAGTTCCCTTCTTTATCAGCACTACTGGGGGTGGGGGGCGGGGCCTAACATGGGGCTGAATTCAAATTTGTGCTGGTTTATAATGAGGGAGGAGAGGGGAGGCTTTTTGACTGACTGCTGCCCTGGACCCTCTCCTCCTCTACCAACTCTCATGGTGATGGGAGAGCACAAGAGCCTTCTCTGGCTGCAGCCTGCTACATGTGGGAGGGGAACAGATCGCTCTCCCTTACTTCCCCAGGACAGTGTACAGCTGGGGGATAACCAGAAACTAAACCGTCTTGTTCCCATACCAGGCAGAGGGACTGCTGTAGGCAGAGACGCTGAGTGCCATGCTTCGTTTCTCCAATACCGCTCCACCGACAGTGACCCGGGCACAATCTTCTCTCCTGTCTCCTGCTGCCCTGGCTGCCTCTGGGACTTTTGGCAGATGTGGGAACATACGAGCAGGGAGCCACTGAGCCTCTTCAGCCACTGGCAAACCCATGTCTGAGCTATGTTAGTTGGGGTTTGGGGCCAAATTTAAACTGGCATATTCAGGAAAAATGATTGGCCTGGTTCCCCTCCCTCAAGTGGACAGAGCCTGGACTGGGACTCAGGAGAGCTGGGTTCTATTTCCATCTCTACCACTGGCCTGCTGGGCCAGTCACTTCACTGTGCCTCAGTTTCCTGAACTGTAAAGAATGGGGATCATGACACTACCCTACTTTGTAAAGTACTTGGCGATGTACCAGAAAAGTGTTATGTAAGAGCTGGGTATTAGTGTTAGAGGGGATCAGGCGCTAAGCCATAGATGGCCTGGAGGAATGAGTATAGGGTTGGGACTACAGTGGTGGTGAATTTTAGTTCTGGCTCTCCCACTAACTTGAGCAAATATTTCCATATTTCTGCCTCAGTTTTCTCAATCAGCAACAAAATAATGGGGATAAAATTTGCCCACCTACCTCATAGGGGAGTAATGTCAATGTCTGTCCAATGGTCTGAACTCATACAGCACTAGGCAACACAAAGGAGACCAGACTTGCTTTGGGCCTCAGGCTACCACAAATAATCATCATACACTTTGCTCCAAAAATCTATTACATTTCATAGAGAATGAGATCCTGTCTGTCGTATTATTTTTTAAAAGCTCCTATAGAATTCAATACAGGATATAATTCCTTATTGAACTCTTCAGCTTGTTTACAAGGAGCTATAGAATGGTGATTATTTTCTATTCTGTAGAACTTTGTCATACGTCAATCTAAAAAAAAAAGTACCAAATTAGCTCAAAATTTGACCCAGTGAATTCAAATCTGGGCCCAGGTTGGCTCCGTTGGTTCTCAAACCTGTAAGAAACATGCTCTCAATTTTGGTTTCATAACAAAGCCAGGTGAATGTTGCATAGATTTGGGTTTCAGAGATATGTTTTCAATTTTGTCAGTGTATCTGGTTGAAGCCCATTATTCTGTTAAAAGGACACAGCTCCACAATTCGTCCCACTGGATTCATAAGAACGGCCATAGTGGGTCAGACCAATGGTCCATCTAGTCCAGTATCCTGTCTTCCAACAATGACCAGTGTCAGATGCTTCAGAGGGAATGAACAGAACAGGGCAATTCTCAAGTGATCCATCCCCTGTCATCCAGTCCCAGCTTCTGGCAGTCAGAGACCTAGGGACACCCAGCACACGCAGTGGCATTCCTGACCATCTTGGCTAATCACCATTGATGGACCTATCATCTACAAATCTATCTAAATCTTTTTGAACCCAATGATACTTTTGGCCTTCACAACATCCCCTTGCAATGAATTTCATAGGTTGCCTGTACTGAATGAAGAAGTACTTCCTTAGGCCTGTTTTAAACCTGCTGCCTATTAATTTCATTGGGTGACCCCTGGTTCTTGTGACATGTGAAGGGATAAATAACAGCCCTATTCATTTTCTCCATATTCATGATTTTATAGACCTTTATCATATCCCCCCTGAGCGATCTCTTTGGCATTCAATGTGCAGTCAGGTACTAGGATTTAGTGTGACATCAGAATATGGCCCTAAATGTCAGGGATTCATTGAGAGAATTCCTAGAAGAGAGGAATCTACAATGTGGTCTCAGACCTGTGCACTGGGGCACACAGTCTGTTGTGATCGAGTTAGCAATACTCAGCATAAGCAAAGGGTGAGGATGGTATGGGAATCTATGGGCTGTAAGGCATCTCTACACTTCTCTTGGTGGGTTAGCCACATCATGAGTTGCTGATCTCCCTCCTTCTCAAGTTGGTGGGGAAGAGGAAGAGTGTAGATGGAGCCTTAACTCTCCCCATCATAGAATCTCAAGGTTGGAAGGGACCTCAGGAGGTCATCTAATCCAACCCCCTACTTGAAGTGGGACCAATCCACAGACAGATTTTTGCCTCAGATCCCTAAGTGGCCCCCTCAAGGATTGAACTCACAACACTAGGTTTAGGGAGGCAATGCTCAAACCACTAAGCTATCCCTCCCCCACAGTGCTGTGCTAGTGGGTAGTGGTAAGCAATTGGATATTGGTATAGACAAGGAGCAGATTCCTGAGAGCAAACGTGGGAAACAGAGAGAATTATGACTCTCAGTCACAATTTGCTTCTGGGGCAGCTCTTACTGAGGGCAGGTCTAGTCCAGCACTTGAACCAGACATGCCAGAGTTGGCACTGCCCAGCCCAGACACCCACAGGCAGCTGCTGGATCACTTACCCTCAGATGAATCCACTTGGCTTTCTTTTTTGAAGTGAAAACCAGTTCTGGTGATCAGATGACACAGGAGTTTGACAAAACTTGCCATTCTCAGGGTAATGGTGAGACATTCCCGGAGAAGGTGTTAAAAAAAAATAAAATCAACCTATTTTCTTTTGCTTTTCAGGAAACTGACAAAATGGGTTTCTGCTGCTAAAAGCGCAGTAATACTTCATCTGAATCAGAATAGGATAGGCAAAACCCATCCTGCTTACCCAGAGACTACAGCCCTCCCATGCTTAATAGCCCTCAGCCATCAGATGCAACTATAAACAAAATAGAGAAGAAAGCAGATTAATCCCAGCTGTTCTTTGTCAACACCACAATGGTGAGACAGAAATAAGACTTGCTGGAGAGGCAAACTATGTGCTGAGATTCAAAGGCCTGTGACTTTATTAGAGGCACTTTCTAAGCCAGCGTTTCTCAAATGTGGCCACCAGGGACTTTTCTTGTGGCTACAACATCCTGGGCGGGGATGGGGAGGCGCAAAGCAGCGGCCCTCCTCCCCCAGGGCCACCAGGAGTGGTTGGGCCCTGCCCACCTTTGGAGACACAAAAGCTGGAGGAGCAGGCATCTAGTTTGCTCCCCACCTTCCCAGGGCTTGTGGGGTCAGGCTTCAGCCCTTGAGTGGCAGGTGGCAGGCTCCAACCCCGGGGCTTCAGGCTCCATTCCCTGGCCATACAGTGGCGGGTTCTGGCCCCAAGGTTACCCCCGCCCCTTCCAGTGCCCCAGGCCCCTGCTGCTTCCGTATCCACCTCCCCATCCAGGGCTTGCTGGGGCTGAGTAAGTCTGCTGTGAAAACTAGCACATCTTGAAAAAAAGAAAGCCAAAGACAAGAACATATAAAGCACCTTATTTGTGTTTCTAGTCTGTTTAGGTCCAGTAAAGAATAGAGACAACTGTACATTATGTGTATTATTGAGTCTGGGGAAAAAAATCCTACGTAAACAAATTGCAATGATTTGGACGTGTATATGTTCATATTTATTTGTTTTTCCTAAAGTTAATTAAGTATTTTAGGGGAAATTGTCAGAGCGGCCACCAGCAAGAGATGGTGGCTGCATTCTGAGGCCACCAAAAAAATTGTTGTGAGACCCTCTGTTCTAAGCAATGCTGTAAATGCACTAAAGGGGTGTTAGAAGAGGCTATAAGTCAGGTGGTAGGTGAGCGCCACGCTGTCCCAGGAAAGGTGAGCACAAAGAAAAAACCTGGTGAAATCACAAACCCAAATGCAGCAAGGAAAACTGGTCCAATGCCTGGGAAAGCCAAGCCTGGATTCCTAGGGAATGATACCGTCATTGCCATGAAATCTAATCAAACAAAAGAGAAAATCTGAGTGGGTTTTCTCACTTTCTTCTAGAAATCTACAAGCAACTCAGAACACGAGAGAAAAATCACCCTTTGAGCATTGTTTATGGACTCTCCAAAGGCTCTGGAAACAGCAAAGACAATTCATCCTGGAACAACAGACCCTACCTTTTTAATGCCCACATACCTCCATTTCACATCCTTGAGTCTATCTTTGTCCCTCTCATTAGTGAGAAAGAGGATTTTTAATTTTTTTCTCCCCCAGGCAAAACTTCCTAGGTATAGAAGGAACATCATTGCAGACAGGCCTGTAGCAATAGGTTCTTGTAGCCACTCTATCTGCCAAGCAGTTCTAATCAAAGAAAAGACAATACTATCCAGGATGGAAATCTACCAAGCAGAGAATGGAGTTATACATCCCAGAGAGATGGAGCAAGTTGTGCTTCTTTACAGTGTGAAGGTATCTCTGTTCAAAAAACAGCAGAAAATTATTTTAAGAATTCCCTTTGCCTTAGAACATCAGGGTTAGAAGGTCATCTAGTCCAACCCCCTACTCAAAGCATGACCAATCCCCAGACAGCTTTTTGCCCCAGATCCCTAAATGGCCCCCTCAAGCATTGAATTTACAATCCTGGGTTTAGCAGGCCAATGCTCAAACCACTGAGCTATCCCTCCCCCCACTTAACCAATGCCAGGCTTTTTCCAGGCTCATTTCCAAGATTTTAAACTCTCGGTCTATTCTTGGGTACCAGAGTTGGTCAGAAACTGGAATTTCTGTTCTGTGGGAAATTCTAATATTTTGAAATTGGTTTTCATTCTGAACTGGAATGAAAAAACTGATATCTTGTCATTTCCTGTGAAATAAACATTTGGAGAAATTTCAATTTGGAAAGAATGTTTAATCGTTTCATTTAGATAATGTGGAAATGTTTTGTTTGGAAACATCATATCCTAACCAAATAGGAACTATAATATATATGGGATAACATTAAATACAATATACAAGGTGAACCAAAATGAGAAAGTTGAAATGAAATGTTTTTAGCTTACCAAAATGCAACACTTGGACATTAAAACGAAGCAAGAAAGTAAAAAAAAAAAAAAAAA
>NW_020665302.1:5324004-5348919 GCF_002925995.2 Terrapene triunguis
CAGTGGGGTTCTGCTGGTGCACAGAATCATCATCAGGACTTATATCCACATTGGCCACACACCCCCTCTCTTTTCTGGCCTGCTCTTCTCCACATCTGTGACCCATCCCAGAATACCATCTTACCTAGGGCTGCTGTAGAAGTGGCACAGAACTAGTAGACCTTGCTCTGTGCTTAGGAGAACCCCATCCACTGCAGATTTTCCCCAGGTATTTCTTGCAAGTGCATCATGGCCAATTTCAGGCAGCCTAGGTGGTGCAGAAGTGCTCAGGACAATGATGAAATGGACCCAGGCTATCTGAGTTCTGTTCAAGAAAGAAAGAAGCCTGCTTAATCATTTTGAGGCCGTCTTCTAGTTGCTAAAGCACTTTGGCTCAAATCCTGCTGTCCACAAAATTTGGCCCTTGAGATGTTCCTCAGCACTGTTCACTCGTCTCAGAGCATCCTCAGGTATCTAAGCAGCAGTAAGAATCATTAACATTCAACCACTGAACCAAATTTGAAACTAACTTGCATTTCAAGGGATTCTTCTTCATTTCCTGGCTTACTGCGTAGTGCTGGCTGATGTTGCTGTGTGCTACTAAACAGCTGCTGTGTTCCATCTTGGTAGTAGCTGCGTCTCAGTGGTGGGTGAAGTGTTTCTTATGCAGGCTATGATCCATCAAAGCTCTTACACACACGCCTAACTTGAAGTGTGTGTTTAAATCCCACTGAAATTAGTGGGAAACAATATACCTAGACCACAGAGACAAAGGGCTAGATTCACAGAGGCATTTAGGTGTGGCGCCTGTGAGTGTCATCATGCCTAACTTTTAGGTGCCTAGAAAATCACTGAGGCTATGATCTGCACACACCGCACGACAGTGGCATAGTGAAGTGTGCTCCTACGCCGACAGGAGAGCTTCTCCCGCCAGTGTAGTTAATCCACCTCCCTGAAAGGCGGTAGCTCTGTCAGCGGGAGAAGCCCTCCCTTTGACGTAGCGCTGTCTACACAGGGGAGTTAGGTCAGTATAACTATGTCGCTCAGGGGGTGTGGATTTTTCACATCCCTGAATGACATAGTTATACCAATATAGTTCTGTAGTGTAGACCTGGCTTATGTCCACACTTAAAATGCTAAGGTGGCAAAGCTGCAGCTACGCCCCTGTAGCACTTCAGTGTAGACGCTCACTACAGTGCTAGGAGAGGTTCTTCCATCTCTGTATTTGCTCCACCTCCCAGAGAAGCAGTAGCTAGCTTGATGGACGAATTCTTCCATTGACCGAGCGCTGTCTACACCGGGGCTAGGTCGGCGTCATGGCTGTGGACTTTTCACACTCCTGAGAGATGTAGCTATGCCGATAGGGGTTTTTAGTGTAGACCAGCCCTGAGATTCACAAAGCCAGAGTTGGGAGCCTAGGTTCCCTATACAATGAATGGGGAGAGACCGGTGCCTCAGAATGGGATGCACCAAAGCCAACAGGCTAGGTAGGGAGCCACCTAAGGTAGGGAGATGCCAAGGAGATCCAGGGGGAGAAGGGACTTGAAGAGGGATCTGCCATCTCTCTGGGTGCTCTAGCCTTTAGCCTATGGGATGCTCCCTCAGGCTCTCCCATTGAAGATGCTCCACTGTGGCTAAATAAGTAAAATATTCATTGGAGCAGGGGGATTAGCTCCTGGGTCTTCACCTCCTAGGGGAGTGCTCTAACCTCGAAGCTAGCGTCATTCTCATGCTTGTTCTTTCTCTCTCTCTGGCCAAATGCCGCTTCCTTATTTATTCTGTGTGGAACAACGTCAATGGGAGAGATCGAGGAAGCCCCACATTAGAATATCACACAGCACAGTGACTGGGCCACCCACCTGAGAGGTGGCAGACGAACTGGAGTGGGGAGGTCTCACATCCTGGGTGGGTACCTCATAAGTGCTGGGCTGAAAGTTACAAGGAAGGTCATTCTGCTCTGAACACACTTCCTGGATCAGGCCCAGCAGGCAAGTTAGGCAAAGGAATGTCTGTCTTTCCCTGCTTTCTGCCTCGCTCTGAGGCTTAGGTGTCCGGATGCTCAGAGGCAGAAATACAGGCAGCTAGGAAAATGTACTGCAAAAATTTAGACATTGAGCAAGTTATAGAGTTTGACCGCAGCTGAGCGGGGGTTTTATGAAACCCAGTGGGGCCTGACTCTAGGATTTAGGCACATAAGTCATTTTATGAATCTACCCCCAAGGGAACAGGAAGCATTCTTGTCTTGAACCTCATTCTGAAGGGTGCCACAGATCGATTGATCTAATCGATGTATGTTTCTCTCTCGGTCTATAAGACAGGTGGCATTAGCCAGATTTTTAGAGGTGACCTTTCATCTGTTCACGCTAAACAAGTCAGTCTTGCCAGCGACTGAGCAGAGGAGACTCACACGCTGGCTGTATGGAGTCAGAGTCTTGCTGTGAGCATCCCACTCCATATCTGAGGTGGAGCAGGGCGAAGGAGCAGCCCTGTAAAACTTACCACCCACTCCTCTCCCCTCCAGACTTGTCTTTATTTCTACCTGGGGTAACTGTGGGAAATCGGAGTGGGAGTCAGTGTCTCTCGTTGGGGCCCTAATACCACATGCATTGTGGTAGGTCCCAGCCTATGCCCTAGCTTGTGGAGTTTCCATTTTATTAGTTTTCCGGGGAGAAGAAAAAGACTAATAAGAAAAAAGTCATAATAATTAGAAGCAGTTGTGCAATGAGACACCTGGAACAATATGGCTACCTGAGGCAACAACACAGCGGCTCAGCTGTGGGCTATGTTTTCTAAAGCACTTTGAGATCCTAGGGGGCATGCAATATTGACTTGCTCATCCTTGCACTTGGCCAGATGGGAGGAATGCCTTGGTTTGCCTGGGGATTGCCAGCCACCAATTCCAGTTTCAGCTTGAACAAGGTCGCTCAGCAGCGAACACTGAGGGTGGTATAATCGATCGCCCCCCCCAGCCCTTCCAAACGGTTGCTCTTTGCTGATGGCGGTTGCCTACCCACTCTTTCCTGGAAGCCGATTGTCTTTGAGGCTTTGTTCTGTTTGCTAGGTAGGAGGGAACTGTTAGATCCGTACACGGAGATGGAGAGAGAGAACATGACGTCCACTCTAAAACCCAAACCCTGGGAGTCATCTGCATTGGCCAGGGATCAAAGGAGCTGTTCCATTTTTAACTGCTGCCCTGCCCCACCTTACTATAGCAGTGCATCCAAGCATGTTTTCCCATCATTTCATTGTGTGCCAAAGGATAAACAAAAGCCACCCCCTCAGTCTGAGGGAAGGATGCATTCTTGAGAACTGCAAACCGTCCCATATAGATAACTGCCTTTCCCACTGCGGGCTGCGACAGCTACTGTAAACCGTGCCTGCGCCAGCTTTCCTGAGCTCACAGGACATAACTGCATCCCAAAGGAGATGGATGGCTTTATTTTCGTTAAGAACAAACCTACAGATGTTGGCTTTAACCAAATAAAAAAAAAAAAAAAGTCAGTGTGTGTGATTGAGAGGAGCGGGGAGAACAGGCCAGAGATTCATACAGAGAAGTAATGTATACAAGCAGCTTAAAATAACGCCAGTGGAAGCTGACATCATTTGCTTACTAAGAGCCAGACTGTGCTTGGCTCTGCATAACCGTGGAAAGGCCTGCGGGCTGAAAGGGGTCCTGCTCCATCACGGCTTTGGCCCTTGTGTAGGTCTCTGGTACCACACGGGGGTCTGCCCTCCCTGAGAACAAGGACTTGGGTCTCCATTGTTTGCGACAGGGTTAGAAATCCCAACGGGGGACAAAGGCAAGTCCTGGCTTTACCCCCCTCCATGACTGGGGGGAGATCAAAGGGCATGTTCTCCCAGGCAGCAGTTTAGCCTTCACTGGGGACTAGCAAAGCATTGCTATCAAGGGCAAAGGGAAGAACAGTATCTTACTAGTAACCCCGAATCTTTAATCATAGATAAATTTCCTTTTCCTCTCCCTTCCGTGTCCCAGTGCAAATTCTGCCCTGGTGGGGCCACTTCTTAAAGCTTCCATAGCCATCCCATGGGGGGGGGGGAGAGGGATAGCTCAGTGGTTTGAGCTTTGGCCTCCTAAACCCAAGTTTGTGAGCTCAATCCTTGAGTGAGACATTTAGGGAACTGGGGTAAAAATCTGTCTGGGGATTGGTCCTGCTTTGAGCAGGAGGTTGGACTAGATAACCTCCTGAGGTCCCTTCCAACCCTGATATTCTATGATTCTATGGGGACCAGCCAAAGCAGAACCTGCTCCTGTCAGCTGTTCACCAGTTTCACCAAAATCCCCAGAACGCCTTCTCCTCTGGTGGGGCTCTCCACTGAAGTTCAGCTTCTGCTGCTTGGAACCCCTTCCCAGAATGTGGACCATACAGTCCGGGGTGCTGGAGAGGCTGCCTGGCACGCACACTTCACGGGGGAGAGAAACTCTGTTAAACTGGGATGAAGAGATGTTTATTTTATTGCGATGTTAGTTTCTGAGTGGGGCAGAGCCCCTGGGCACAGCCATCACTGTTTGGGTTTTGGAAGGAGGAGATTAAGGGCCAGACGTGCACAGTTCTGCACTGGGGAGTGGTGGTACAAAGCTACTCCGCTGCAGGGGGCATTCCAGAAGGCATCATGCCTCTGTGCATTGTCAGCTCCAGGGAGCACACCCAGTGCAATGTGCTCTCCTCTTTGGAACTGACTCTGAATCTGCCTACTACCATCACCACCTATGCAAAGGCCAGGCAAAAATCTAGCTGGGAGGAACCTATTCAAGGCCACACAGCCAGGGCCGGCTCCAGGCACCAGGCAACCAAGCACATGCTTGGGGCGGCACCTGGTAAGGGGCGGCCAATCTTGGGGGGGCGGGGGGGGCGCGGCGCGGGGGGGGGGGGGGGGGGCCGCCCGGGGGGGGGGGCGCGGGGGGGGGGGGGCTTGGGGGACGGCACTTTTTTTTGCTGCTTGGGGCAGCAAAAAAGTTAGAGCTGGCCCTGCACACAGCAAGTCCAAGGCAGAACCAGAATCAGAACCTCGGCCCCTTGCCTCTCAGTCTTATGTTCTAACCACAAAACCTTCCTGTCATCTAGACAATTCATAGCCAAATGATAGAACCTGCAGCAACAAGTGGAATTTCTAGTGCTAAATATGACCAGTTTGACCAATCTTGCTCAGATTCACCAAGGGGGAAATTTGGACCAATGTCCCGAGGAGACAAAGAGTTGACGCCAAAGAGTGGTCTGGTCTAACACTGGTCTCATCAGAAGGATAGGAGCCTGGAGCGCCTGAGTTTTAATCCGGTGACACTGACTCCTTCTGGAGCCTTGGGGAAATCATTTAGGCCCAGATTTAGGAGCCTAAAATCTCATTTTCAAAGGTGAATTAGGCACTTGGGAGCTTAATTCCCATTGACTGTTAATGGGATTTTAGCTCGTAAGTGCCTAAATTCCTTTTGAAAGTGAGATTTAGGCTCCTAAATCAGTTAGGCATTGCAATGATGAGCACAGCACCACCTAAATATCTTTAATAATCTGTGTGTTAGCCTTTCTGTGCCTCAGTTTCCCATCTGTAAAATGGGGATAAAACTTCCCTGGGTTAGAGAGGTGCTGCAGGGACTCATTGATTAAAGCTTGTAAAGTGCTTTACGGGTGCAATTTAGAACTTCCAAGGAAACAAAATCTGCAAAATGGCCTATGGCTTATTTTAACTTGCAACATTTAGTGTTGTGTTTGCAAAGAAAAAGTCATACATGCTCTCTTCCTTTTTATGTCCCTGACAAAGAACATAAAAGAGGGGCATCGCAACTGAGGGTGAGGTGTGTCCCTTTTTGGCAGGGATGGGAGAACTGCTTCACATCAAACTGATTTAACCTGGACCCAAACTCTTTTCTACATTACAAACGTCTCACACATTATACGTGCCAGGGTCTTACCCTATGAAGGCCCTGTCTAGAGGCATGTAACAAGGTGCACTTTCTTACCACTCTGTCGCCTCCTCAGGGCCCATCTGGGGGTTAGCTCTCCGCATGGCCCGAGGCTGCCAATATTCAGTCAGTCGTCCCACTCGCTCACTCCATGGACTCTCTCATGTCCCCACAGCTGCAGTGATTTCCTCTTCAGGGCTTAGACCTCCAGCCCCACCTGCTTCTGTCCAGGTGAGCTTCATCCTCAATTAAGCCTCACCAGTCACACTGAAGTTCCCCCCCCTTCTGGGGTATTATCAAAGTCTCCTTCCAAATTGTCCCCAGCAGTCCCCACATAGGCTGCCCCAGCAAGCCCCTCCTACAGTGGGTTGCAGGAGAACCCAGACCTGCCCTCTACACTGAGTTTCAATCCAGGGACCCTCGACCCAACAGCTCGAGTCTTTATTTTCCCAGCCCTTACTGCTTCCTACACTGCCTATTACAGGTTCTAACTCTCCCCCCCCCCCCCCCCCCCCCCCCCCCCCCCCCCCCGTTCTCCCCCCCCCCCCCCCCCCCTTTCTGTTGCCAGCTCCCTGGCTTTATAGAAGCCCCACCTGCTTCTGTCCAGGTGAGCTTCATCCTCAATTAAGCCTCATTGCCTCCTCGCTCCCCTCCAGGTGCAGCCTGTGGCTAATTGGTCTCTCATGCTTTTATTAACCCCTCCAGAGCGAATGTGGGGCCAATGTCCCATCACGAGGTGAATGGATAGTTCCTGCTCTGAGACCCATCCAGCTCTTGGCCCTTCCGCTGAGGCTGCCAGTGTGGCTAGCGAGCATCCAGTTTTTATGGTGTGTTTGTTGTGCCTGGGATGCGGCTACCTGGCTACCAGGAAATGGAGTGAGACCCTCAACGCCTTATCCATAAGCCATCAGACGGTAACAACTTTCAGCCGCTGGCGTTGGCTTGAGCTGGAGTCGAAAAGGCAATGGCAAGATGAACGGCTCCGTATCTCAGGGCTGCCCGGTCCCCCACGTTTTGGGGAAGTTTTAGTTTCACCATGAAATGGTCACCAAATGAAATGCACATTTGTTGCCAGCTGATTACCGTCAGAGCAGTTCTGTAAATTCCCTCCCCGGGAAGCATTAGCAGCAAGGACCTCTCATAACAGGCTCCTCATAGGAGGCTGTTACTCATTGCATTTCCATGCTACAAAGTGCTGGTATTATCTCCTGGGTGATTGCTGGGGTGCCGCCCAGACCAGGGTCACACAGAGGTGTTTCTACGAATATTAAGGAATGACGCCCAGATCCCCAAAGATATGGAGGATTAATGGGAGTCCGGTGCCTAATAGCTCTGAGGATCTGGGCTGGGCTGAAGTCTCCCACGATCCACTGAAGAACGTCTCCCTTTTACAGATAGAGACGCCAAAAGGCCACGTTCAGTCCTGCCGCGTGGCCAGTGGAATTGAGTTGACTTATGCCAGGATTGAATTTGGCCTGGAGATGTGTGAGAGGGATTCAGGGCCCTTCATGGTATGTCTACACTGCAAAAAAATACCCGCAGCTGCAAGTCTGAGCGCTCAGGCCAGCTGACCTGGGCTCATGGGGCTCACACTGGAAGGGCTATAGCAGTATAGACGTTGGGGCTTGGGCTGGAGCCCAGACTCCAACCCTGCGAGAGAAGTGGGTCTCAGAGCCCCCTCTCCAGCCCTAGCACTTAATGTCTACACTGCTATTTGTAGCCCCATAGCTTGAGGCCAAGTCAGATGACATGGGCTCTGAGACTC
This sequence comes from Terrapene triunguis, assembly GCF_002925995.2. NCBI lineage: Eukaryota > Metazoa > Chordata > Testudines > Emydidae > Terrapene > Terrapene triunguis. Next base: position 5,331,666 of record NW_020665302.1, read on the forward strand.
GCTGCCATGGGTCTTTTTTTTTTTGCTATGTAGACACATTCTTATGCACTGGCTTGTATGGGACAGGGTGGAGACACATCAGCCCCATCGAGAGCTCCAGGAGGGATTGGACCTCAGGAGACCCATTCCTTCTCTCTGCTCCCCAGTGCACGGGGTTATCTAGTGTAACACCCTCCTCTGGTGACCAGGCAACTTTGCAGGTAGATTTGGAGGGGAAGGAAGGCTATGGCTCAGTCTCCTCCCCACCTCTAGGAATGGTCTTTGGGAAATTTGCACCCCGTGGATGTCAGGAGAAGTCTCTGCACTACTGTGCTTGGCCTTTGTAAAGGAAACACAAGAGGAGTGAGCTCCTGGTGCCCTCCTGGCCCTACATGCACTTCCACTAGGCTGAGGCACAATCTGCTCCTATGCAATCCAGCAAAGTTCTACGGGTCACATGAACATCACAATCCCCATCCTGAGACTGGAAGAAGAGCACCGTGTAGCTCAACAGCTTACGCCTTCCACCGACAGCAGGTTGGTCCAATAAAAGCGACGACCTCCCTCACCGTGTCTCTCTAGAATTATCAACATCCACAGGACCAGGATTTGGCCCCAGGTCTTTGGGATCAGATCCTTCCATGAGTCTCTAGACATGCTAGCCCATGCTTAACCCCAATGCCATCCTTCCCCATCTGTTGAGATCAGTTAACTAATTCAGCAAACCCTGTTTACCCCCACAGCTCATTTCCAGCTGCCCCCTTCTGCTCTGGAGCTACCTATTAGCCCTATGTGTGTTCCTCATTTGGGGAGCTCTGTCTCCCATTGTAAAGGCCTGCGTCACACAGCTGGACTTTGGCAGCAGGCTGAGAGCTGTGTAACAGGCACAAAGCTTGTTCTTTACAGAAGCGTTCCACTCCCTCTAGATGGCCTTTTATTCATCTCGGCTATTCTGCCAGCAAAGAGGAAAGGAAACAGTGACCATTCGCAGCAGGGAAACCCTTCATGGATTAACTCAGGCTAGAAACAAAGGGATTGATTCTCAATTACACTATAGCTCCTTTACATCATTCAGGCAAAGTAAAAGGCTTTAAACACCTACAGCAGCAGCAATAGTAACAGGACAAAATGGACATCATGATGTTCGACTAGCACCTTCTTTGGCAGTTTGGCATCCTCCCTTAAGACGTGGGAGAAATGTCCAGATTTTTGCTTGGCAAAATGTTGTGGTCATTTTGTGGTCTTTTCCATATGCTTTAGCAGCAGGTCATTTTATTCCAGCATGCACACACTTCTCAAGTTCAGCCTCATTTGGCAAATTTGCGGTCACTTGAATCAAAGCTTGCCCACATTAATGAAAAACTTGATGTTCACATAAAACAAAATTCCTTTAAAAAAAAAAACAACAAAAAAACCTTAAACTGCTTAAGGCTACATTTGTCTCAGTTTTCATGGGAGTCATGGTTAAACTAATAATAATGATATCCATGACTTTTGACATTTGGGGATTATGGCATGCGGGTGGGTGGACGTGATGGTAATGTTGTGCTAAATTTACTGAGAACCTTGAGTGCTGCCAAGTTAACCTCTGAGCTTCAGAGAGCGAGAAGTAGCTTAAGGCCAAATCCTGCCTCCCTTACTGACATTGAGTAGTACCTTACGCTATGACTTTTCTTCTTCACCTTGTCCTGTCTGTCAGGGTTGTTGACACAAACTCTTGGAGGTAAAGAATAAGAGCCAAGTGCATCCTCCAAGCTGACACGGACCTTCTTCAGCTCTTCCTTTAGCATCTAGAACCACCTCTTTCTAGGTCTACTTTGGGGTCTTTGTCCCATGACTACTAGCTCTTGTACTCCTGGCCAACATATCTCCCTTCTTGTCGTCCCACGTGGCCCAGCCATGTCTGTCAATACTCCTTCATATTTTCCGTGATGGGGGCTACCTGTACTATGGGTTGTACCATTTCATTGCATAGCCTATCAGCTCTCATCTTACCCAGAATCTACCTGAGCATTCTCATTTTGGTGGCGTGAAGTAGTAGTTCTTCTCTCTTCCTCCCTGGACAGCATTCTGAACCATATGTCCTGGCTTGCCCAATCATGATTTTATACATTTTGCTTTTTAGTTTACTTGACATATTCTTATCACAGAAAATTTGTATCAACTTCCTCCCTTTACGCCAAGTGCTCTTCATGAGGCTTCTAACATCTGCATCCACATTCCCATCATGCCTCAACACTGAATGGAGGTATTTAAATTGTTCACAGATTTTAACTCTGTACCATCTAGTTTTACTGGCTTCTCGTTGTCCCTTTCAGTGAAGCATCACATGTATTATGCTTTTATCAGCTGATTCATAAGCCAAGCCATTTTCTTCCGATGCAGCCTTCCATAATTTTAGATAGCTTTCCATTTCATATTGCTCTTCTCAGAAGAGTATCATGCCACCAGCAAAAAGCATGCTCCATGGAGCCTCTTCCCTAATCTCCTGCATCAAGGGGTCCATTACAGTCACAAACAGGAATGGGTTTAAGGCTGATCCTTGATGTAGATCTGCCCTCACAGTGAATGACTCACTGCATTTGCAGCTCCTGCAGTGGTACTACCCTCGTACATGTCCATGATAGTCTGAACATATGCCTACGGCAGATTGCGTGACCACAGGGACCATCATAATGATTCTCTGGGAACTTTGTCATAAGACTTTTCTAAATCCACAGACACTAAGTGCAATTCCTTGAGTTTCTCTCTGTACATTTCCTGCAATATTCGGACTGCAAACACTGCATCCATTGTTGACCTTCCCGGCACAAACCCAAATTACTTGATATTCTAGCTCCTCCCGAAGTCTTTTCTCACTAATTCTCTCCAGCCATTTCACTGTGTGACTCACTAACTTGATGGGTTGGTAATTACTACATTCTTGCACATCTACTTTATGCTTGACGATAGGGACCAATGTGCTCTTCCTCCACTGGTTGGGCATTTTTCCAGTATGAAGAGTTAAGTTGAAAAAGTTCATCCTCATCACCACACCCCTTTAAATGTCTCAGTTGGTACACCATTCAGTCCCACTGCCTTCCTACATTTCTCCATCTTTAACACTGGCAGAGTCTTCACCATGGTGATAGGTCTTTGAAGGTTGTTGCTTGTGCATATTTCCCTGAGCAGTTTCTTCACATTTTCTTCATTGAGCAGTTTCTCTTAAAATGCTGCCACCTCCTAATGATTTTACCATCTTGGACCAGTACTCTTCTGTTTTCATCTTTGACACACTTCACGGCTCTCAAGTCCTCTGTGCTTCTTTGCCTAATCTTGACTAATCTGTGAGTAGTCCTACAAATAAGGCTTTAAATGCCTCCCCTTTCACTTCCGCAACTGCTCTTTTCACCATTCTCGTTACCAGCTTGTATTCCTTATAACTTTCCGCCGTTCTTACTTTCTGCCGTCGCTTAAACCTTTCATTCATCGTCTTCTTCACTGCCTCCTGCACATTGTTGGACCACCATCAGGTCTTCTTGCCATGAAATTTCCCTCCTTTTGTTTGACCACAGGCACCACATGCACTTTCTGTAATATCTTTGGATATTTCCCCCCAAACCTCATTGGTATCATCTTGGTTGGTTTGGTCATTGTCCAACCTCTGTAGAACTTCATCCTTAAATCTGAGAGTAACTTCCCTATCTGTGAGCCTCCACCACTTAAAAGTTTGTTCCACAACTCATCTATTGTCCTCCACTAGCCTTTTCACCCAGAAGTCCATTACAAACAAACAAACAATCGATGTTGCTCCACAATCTGCTTTCCCAGGGTCACTTTACAATCTCATGTTTTTTAGATCTCTTCCTCTTGTCAGGAAGTAATTGATCTGGGACCTGTTGATGCAGCTCTTGCATGTAATTAAGTGCTCTTCCCTTTTTACAAAGTATGTATTGACAACAATCAGGCCATAGGCTCTGGCTAACTAAGATATCCTCGCCAACTTCATTTCTGGTTCCAAAGCCTTGTTGTCTGTGACAATCTTCATAGCCCTCACTGTGTTTTCCCATGTCCATTGAGATCTGCTCTGATAATCAAGTACTCTGCTTGAGGTATTCCATATAATCACTCGTTCCAGAGCTATCTGCAATTCCTCCTTCTCCTCAGTTATACAAATAACCTGCAGCATGTTTCAGCACATAACATCAAATATTTGTTCTCTGCTCAGTGCTATGCTCATCTGCATCAGCTGGTCATTCTTCCTTTGGATGTCCACTAACTTAGCCTGTAATATTTCTCTTGCTATTATTCCTACTCCATTCCTCCTGGCTACTGAGCCATAATACGTTAGCTTGTAACTCTCCCCAAAGTTCATGGATTTCGACCCCTTCCATTTTGTCTCTTACCTACACGCAATATGCACTCTCCTTTTCAGCATCTTGGCTACTTCTCTAGATTTGCCAGTCATTGTTCCCGCATTCAGGGAAGCCGAACGTAATTGTTGGGGGCTTGTTTCTTTAGCTGCATGTACACAGAATGCAATAGCCTTTTCCCGTTTTCAACAGTCATTTGGAAAAGCATTCATGCATTACTTGCAGGGGATGCCCTAGCATTGTACTCATATACTGCCTGAAGACGAAGACCCATAGAGTATGTGTGATGGGCAGAACTTTTACAAACTGGCTGACTGGGCCTGATATTCTTGGTTTGAAATCGGAGTCCTTTTTCCTAGGTGGACTGCTTACCATGGTGAACAAGCCCCCTCTGCCAGGAGCAATCTGGTTATAAGGTGCCAGACACTTGCCTTTCACACCCCTCCTTTTGGTTAAGAACACCTCTACCACAAGAAGGCAAGCGGTAGAAGTGATAGAACAAACCTCCTAAAGAGCTGTCACTTACATTGCTCTATGAACAGACCTTTTTAAACCAATGGGACTGCTTACCGAGTAAAGCCCTGATTCTGCAAAGACTTATGCACAGGTTTAACTTTTTACACTGTAGGCCTGATCCAACTTCATTGAAGTCAGTGGCAGTTCTTGCCATTGAGTTCAATGGGCTTGGATTAGATTCTGTGAATAATCCAAATGAGTTAAATGGGAGTACTGCTCAATGAACTTCAATAGCAGTACTCACAGTGCATGTCTTTGCAGGATCAGGGCCTAAGATCTGACTCACTGCGAGCAATAAAAACATAAGAGCTGACATACTGGGTTAGACCAATGGTCTATCTAGCCCAGTATCCTCTCTCTGACAGTGGTCAGTATCAGACCATCAGGGAGAGGGTACAGAACAGTGAAATTTTGGAGTGATCCACCCTTGTCCTCCACTCCCAGCTTTTGGCAGTCAGAGGTTTAGGGTCACTCCAAGCATGGAGTTGCATCCTTGACCATCTTGGCTAATAGCCATTGAGGGACCTATCCTCCATTAACTTAGCTAGTTCTTTTTTGAACCCAGTCATACTTTTGGCCATCACAACATCCTATGACAATGAGTTCCACAGGTTAACTGTGCATTGTATGAAGAAGTACTTCCTCTTGTTTGTACTAGACCTGTTGCCTATTAACTCCATTGGGTGACCCCTGGTTTTTGTATTGTGGGAACAGATAAATAAGACTTCTTGATTCATTTTTTCCACACCATTCATGATGTTATGGATCTCTATCATATCTCCCTTTAGTCATCTGTTTTTAAGCTGAACAGCTTGAATCTTTTTAGTCTCTCCATTCCCTTGATCATCTTTGTTGCCCTTCTCTGAACTTTTTTGATTTCCGCTATATCCTTTTCGAGATGGGGAAACCAGAACTGGACACAGTATTCTAGGTGTGGGTGTATCATGGATTTATGTAGTGGCATTATGATATTTTCTGTTTTATTATATATCCCTTTCCTAACAGTTCCTAACATTGTTAGCTTTTTTTTTTTTTACTGCTGCTGCACATTGAACTGAAGTTTTCAGAGAACTATCCACTCCAAGATTTCTTTAAGTGGTAACCGCCAATTTAGAACCCATCATTATATATGTATAATTGGGATTATTTTTTCCAATGTGCATTACTTTACACTTATAAATGTTGAATTTCTGAGGTCGTTTTGTTGCGGAAATCAGAATCCGGCCCTTAAAGTGAAGTTGAATTTCTCCAGAGGTGATGAAGTTTCTTCCTTTCTCCAGTGTAGTAACAGACATTTCAGTCCAGTTTCTGCTATTATTACCCACATTGGGTAGTATCTACCATCGGTTTTAGTGTTAATAAATAAATATGGAGATATACCTATCTCATAGAACTGGAAAGGACCCTGAAAGGTCATTGAGTCCAGCCCCCTGCCTTCACTAGTAGGACCAAGTACTGATTTTGCCCCAGATCCCTAAGTGGCCCCCTCAAGGATTGAGCTCACAACCCTGGGTTTAGTAGGCCAATGCTCAAACCACTGAGCTATTCCTCCCCCCCAAGTGTTGCCTCTTATGGAGTAAGGTGCTACTCAGTATACGTAAGGGTGATAGAACAGGGCCTTTGAAAGCAAACAGACTGGTAAATTGGTTAGATTCAGTATTGCATCTTGTATCCTCACATCTGTTTACTGTTAACATAGCACAAGCAAGGTTCCAGTTATTGGCACTGCAGTGAGACACAACAGCGTCCTGACATTTGACTTTTCAATTACTATTAGAGCGGCTCTACATTTTTTTGAATTTCAATTTTTCTATAAACTTTTTCTGGCAAAATTTCAAAATAAAAAGAGAGAGAAAAGGGGGTGGAATTTCCACAAAATCCCTATGGCTCTAGTTACTCTCATTCCAGGCTTTTCATCATGATCACCTCATGACTTTTGCTATTTAAAAAACACCACAATGAAAAAATCCCACGGTTTTAATAAAACATGCAACACTATCCCACCACAGGCAGAGAAGAGAAGAGTCAAACTTCTTGGGGCTTTTAGCCAAATACCAAAATAGGCCAGTTTCACTTAACATGGAAAAAGGTGGCACTGAGGTGCTCCTCCTTTTCCCCTCTCTCCTCTCAGGTATGACCAGAACCTTTATTCAGTTGTGACAATTATACTCAAGGAGCAAAGGGAACAGAAGGCAAAGAAAAATAAGAATTCTCCAAGCAAAATTAGGTTTGAAAAAATTGGGTTTGTTTAGTCTGGATAAGAAAAGACCGGGGGGGGGGGCATGATAACAGTTTTCAAGTACAAAGAGAAGGGTGAAAAATTGTTCTTCTTAACCTCTGAGGACAGGACAAGAAGCAATGGGCTTAAATTGTAGCAAGGACATTAGGTTGGACATTAGGAAAAACTTCCTATCAGGGTAGTTATGCACTGAAACAAATTGCCTAGGGAGGTTGTGGAATCTCCATCATAGGAGGTTTTTAAGAACAGGAGAGATAAACATGTGTCAGGCATGGTCTAGTTATTACATTCTGTTTGCCAGAAGCTGGGAATGAGCAACAGGGGATGGATCACTTGAGGATTACTTGTTCTGTTCATTCCCTCTGGGGCACCTGGCACTGGCCACTGTCGGAACACAGAATACTGGGCTAGATGGACCTTTGGTCTGACCCAGTAGGGCCATTCTTTTGTTCTTATGCTCATAGTCCTACCTTGAGTGCAGGGGACTGGACTAGATGACCTCTTGAGGTCCCTTCCAGTCCTACATTTCTATGATTGCATTTTAGGGGATAAAAAGTTGTTGAGTGGCTACAGAGCCATTAATGATGGCTTATCACCCAAACAAATCCCATTCAATGGAACTATGTGCAGCCCGGTTAATGGTGGGCACATTTTCCTTCTATTTGTAGTCGGCCTGAAGAAGTGGATTGCGGAGGGTGGGAAGTGGACTGGAGGAAGGAGTGAGTTTCTGTGTTGTGGGAGCACTTCAGTTTCAGTTTGATCTCCAAGTTTTAGTGGTTGAGCTGAACAAGATCTTGTTTGAGTTTCACAAATGACTAAGAGGGAAAACTTGACTGTTCTTTTTCCGAGCTCTAAGGGTTTACCAAGGAAATCTGCTGCTATAGTACAAACATCAAAAACTCAGAGCAAAGGATCGGGCTGAAAAAACACCACCACATATTATTCATTGCAATAAATAACGGTGAACAAGAAACCACAACAATAGGAGACAAGAAGCAGTAACAGTCTCCAAGGTTACATGATAACCAAAAATCAGAACCCAAAAGACACACAATGACCATGACAACAAAGGAGCTGAAGACGCAAGAAGCACAGGAAACAAGCCATCAACACACACCACATGCTGAAACAACTACTACAGCCAGCAAATATCTACATCAGTTACAACCACACCAAGCAACTGCCAGCTATAACCACAATGCATTCCCAGGACAAGCCTTCAGTAAGTCCCAACCGCTCTAGGAAATGGCCATCCGAGCAATAACCCTGTTGAAACCAAAAAAGAAACCCCAAGACATTGATAGCCACTAGCCTTCCCGTGGGGGGAAAACCCGACACAATTGACTATAACAAACTGTGTAACCAGAGTGGTGTGAAACTGCGTGCGACCATGTGTCTTTCTAAAGTGCCCATTGTCATAGAACGTGCAAAATTAAAGACAAAACAGACATCCTCTGGATAGAAGAATTCTCTTCCCCCTCATTTCTAGGGGATTTCTAGGAGAGCTGTATGACATGGTTATTTGGGGAAACTCCTGATTACAGAGCAGTATCTAATAGCACTCCCTAAAGTTGGGGAGACCAGGCCTCAGTCTATTGTTCAATGAAAACTGTCCTCAGTAATGGACTCTCCACTGAGAACACCATATCCATGAATGCCTATCAGCTGAAGAAACCCCATGCAGCATCTGTATACCAATGAGATTGAGGCCTGTTGCATGGTCTCTTTTCATAGCCAGCGACCACTGTAGTAAATGGGAGTTTTCCTTGACTTCAGCAGGAGTTGGAATGGGCTTATACGTAAAGTGCCTTCAACTCCCAGTAAAGTCAATGTGAAGTGAGGGTGCTCAGAACCTCGGAGGGCCAGGCCACAAAAGAGGTGTCAAGATAGACTCCAACAGCAAAAATCCTCAGGAGAGAAGAGAGCTGTAGCTGCCCCTTACCATCCTCAGTGGCCTGTCTAAAAAAAGAACAAATGGAGCTGCCTTAAACCAGTTCTCTTCACAGCTGCCAGGTCCTGTAGATGAGAGAACAGAATTGCCTGATCCAAGGCATCAGAGGCCTACCAAAAGGCCCAACAAAATCGGCAAAGCTATTTGCCCTCTGCCATGAGGAGACAATCCATTGGTGCTGTGAGTGCCCTGAGGAGGGCTGGACTCGGGCAGGAAGAGGTCCAATATGTCAGAGGAGGGGAGGTTTTCTGGTTGGCATTTTGCCACTGCTTGTGAGGGAACTAACGAATGGTTTTCTGGTGCCATGACTCTGTGTGGCTGCACCCAGTTGTCCAACTGGCCATCATTGTGCAAACAACTTTAATACAGTTTCACAATGTTGCCCCATTTTTAGCTGGGGCAGAGGAAAATTGGACCCTGTAGCATGAACATGGGTCTAGTAACCAGCCTCTGGAGTTCTAATCCTAGGCTTGGTCTACACTAAACCCCCAAATCGAACTAAGGTACGCAACTTCAGCTACGTGAATAACGTAGCTGAAGTTCAAAGTACCTTAGTTCGAACTTACCTCGGTCCACACGCGGCAGGCAGGCTCCCCCGTCGACTCCGCGGTACTCCTCTCGTCTAGCTGGAGTACCGCAGTCGACGGCGAGCACTTCCTGGTTCGACTTATCGCGTCCAGACAAGACGCGATAAGTCGAACCCAGAACTTCGATTGCCAGCCGCCGAACTAGCGGCTGGGTGTAGACATACCCCTAGTTTTGCCACTGATTCATTGGGTGGAACTGGGCAAGTCCCATCTGTCCCTGCTCCCCCATGCCTACCCTGAGAATAGCTAATGACACCTATCTGTGTCACAGGGGACTGTGAAAATTAACTAGTCAAGCTTTCTGTTATTATGATGACTTTTGCCAAGAACTCCCAGCCCCCACCCTGATGCAAACTCTGGCCCCACCCACAACAATGAATCCTTCCCCTTGGCCTTTCATAAAGTGGACGAAAGGTCAGAATGTGCCAGTATCCCATGCAAAGCTTTCCCAAGTGGCTCCAAGTTCAAGTGCTAAAAGGAAAGCCATTTATGTTAGAACCCACGCAGCCCTCTCCAAGCCAACCCCCAGCAGCTTCAGGAGCAAAGGCTGAGAGCAAGTTGGGAATTTTTCAGTAAAACAAATTTTTTGTTGGAAAATGCCTGTTCATCGGGAACTGAAATGGGTTTCTCAGGTCCAGGATGAAACTTCCACTCAAAACCGGTGTGAGAGAGACAGTGCGCCCACCTCAGTAGTTAGGATACTCACCTGGCGTGGGAAACAGATTCAGGTTCCCGCTTTGGGCCTTAACTTGACTATTCTGCAGTGGCTCCCCACAGCTCTACGAAGGACTGTGCTGAGCTCAGATTCTGATCCCACCCACTGCACTGGGCTGGTTTGGGCCAAAATATTGCAAGGTTTGGGTTATGTTTAGGAAGCCAGGAATTGGCTACCTTGTCTCACTCTCCACATTTCTCTAGCACACTGTTACTTGTCCCCCTATGTTATTCACTCCCACATTGCTTTCTTTCTTGCCCTCTGCTCATCCTCATTGTGGAGGGAGGAACTGGAACTGCGTGGGTGGGAGAGGGAACTTAATGAAGGATTCTTTCGTTAAGATTTTCAGTGCTTCATACAGGTCATGCCCCTGGGTAGAGGCAGAGACTGACCCTGAGACCAGGGTCTCCATCTCTGCTGAATCATTTAAGGCACCTGAGAGAAGTACTTTTCCTTTGACATGAAGGTCTCTTAAGCCCAAGGTTAGCAATAACAGCTCAGCTCCATCGTCCTCTGCTGCAGAAGCTATTTCCCAGCTAAGGGAAATTTGCTTGCACTTCAGCACGTCGGGGCTGTACTTAGAAGTCGTGCATCCTTTCAGGAGAGGAGCCAGGAAAGTTCTCGGCTCAGCTGCTAGTGGACAGTAATTCAACTCACAGAATTATCTTTGTCGCATGACATTTAAAGCAGTCTAGAGGCCTAGAACTGAACTAATGTGAGAACAGTTTTATAATGGGACCTGCTAGGCCTTACTAATATAGCTGAGCATTAGTTAATGTTTCTTTTAGGAACTCTGTTTTTAGGGATGGCCTATACCAGTGACACCTGTTGAAAACTTCTAGAATGTGCTATTATTCGAATTTTTCCTGCCCCTCGCAGCTGATTGGTCTGGCTATCTTGGAGTAAAACAAATTAATTTTGTAAGAAAAAGGTGGTTCCCAGTGACTCAGGACCAGCATTTGACAGTCCAATAATTCAGGGCTCCAAGTCCCTAAGTGCTCATTGACACCGAAGTCAGCGTTGGCTCTGAAAGCCTGAGAACTCTGAAAGGCCCAGAATGTAGTAAAAACATGGGTTTTTTTTTTTTTCAAACTAAATAAATTACATCCTGTAGCATTAAAATAAAAATAATTAAAAGAAAAACACAGCTTTAAAGCCTTGCACTATTTATTCCAGGATCCATTTATTTCACCCTTTGGTCTCAGGCTATCCTGTTCACAGTGTCTCTTGTTTGTACACGTGCATAGATTGGTGGGACAGGAGGGCTTGCAACAGTGAAATTGGATGTCTTGATAATGATACCCTCAGTGCAGTCAGCAAAGGGAAGGGAAATATTCACCGAACTGCAGATGAGAGGCCTGATTCACCCTGTACCTGTTAGTCATTTGCACCAATGCAGATCAGAGTGTTTGCCTTTTACAGCTGCTTTGTATTGGTGTAATTGACTACACAAGATGTAGGGCAATAGTTGGTCAGGCCTTTCCCTCAAACAGTGATGTCTGTGCTGATGCACAGCTCACAGAGGAATAAGTCCACTATAGGGGAGTGTAAGGTGAGGGAAACACTGATAGCATTGCGGGGATAAGCTCCTTTGTATATGGTTGCAGCCAACAACTACTCTGTCCCTCCAGCCCAAGCAAACCCAGCTAGTTAGTTCTATGGATCAAGGGGGAAAACCCAGCAGGGAGCAGTAAGAGGTGACTAATTGTATTGGGGGTGTATGTTGGTGACAGCCAAAGACCAGCATATATATCCAAGAAGTGGGAATGGCCAAGCACCCCTCAGGAATGGAGGCTCAGCACTCTGACATGGGTCACAGTGAGAAGAACAACTGACACAATGGAAGGATGCCCACCAAAGCCAGAGTCCGTCCGTGGGATGTGAAAAACCAGGCATTGCCAGGAAGGATGTTTTTGTCCGTACTGATGATGAGCAGCTCCATGACAACTCTTGCAGAAGACATGGGCTTTGGCATGGAACACGGGGCGCATCACAGTGATGGAGGACAGAGGTCACAACAAGCACACCCGTCTAACACAGCAGTCAACTGCACAGCAGCGCCTCCCTACCAAGTCGTCGAAAGGGAGACAATAAGCATATCTCCCAGGGGCTTTCATGCAGACGTGAAGGTCAGCATGGAGTGCCAGCAGAAGTGCCTATGAGCTGTCCATGCAGTGAGCTGCCCGTGCTACACATCACAGCTGTGCATGCCTTTCTGCATGGTTTGGCAGCTATAGGTTGCATTCTTATAGCCTCTCGCTGCTGTATTACTACTTCTAGAACTTCTTGTAGAACCCATGTGACTGGAGGACGAACATGCCACGCTGGGCTCTGTCCTTTGGCCACGCTTTCTCTTCCACTTTCTATACTCACTTTCTCAAACATACACTACTTGCATTTCCAGCTGCCATGCTCACCTCTCCACACCTAATTATGCCCGGTGGCAACAAAACAAAGTCAAAACAGTCATCACTTTTCCTTCTTTGCTGACTACTTTGCGTTAAGCCAGGTCTATGCTACTGACTTCTGCTGGCACAGCTACGTTGGTCGGGGGTGTGAAGAGGTGTGATCCTTGACTGACAGAGCTGTGCCAGCAAAAACCCCTAATGTAAACTCAGTTATGCTGGTCAAACTACACTTTTAGTGGTCTGGCTTGGTTTTTTTTCCATGTGTGTGCAAAACTATGCTGGCAAAAGTGCCGCTTTGCTGGTGTAAGCTGTGTCCACACAAGTAGCAGTATAACATACTGGTATACTTACCCTGATAAAGTGCTCCTAGTGTAGATATGGCCTAAGATGCACTTTTCCCCTTGTTTTCACACTGTATCTCTAAAAGGACGATCTTTTACTCTTTCATAAGGAAATCAGGGTGAATCTTGAAATGTGACTCTCTTGATTGCTGGAGGCGAAATTGTGTCTCTCCCACATTTGCAGCCTGATCGAAAGTCAATGAGAGTCTCCCCATTAATTTAAACGGACATTGGATCTGGACCGTGGGGCTTTGAAGATCTCCATAGTCATATCTTGAGCTGCGTGAGCAAATGAAAAGGGGGTGGGAATCATGAACATTTTTCCTGATTATGTTTTTATTTTTTTTGGTATGTAAATCAAAAAAATGTTTAAAATTCACAATTGTCAAAATTTGAAAAATTAAACCCAGCTCTACAGTTGGTTGAAAAATGGGTGGGAGGAGCAAATTTATGAAAATATTGTCAAAAAGCCTGTTTTTCACTGAATTTCAAAATGTTGACAAAATTTTAAAATTCAAAACCTGCCAACCAGTTCTAATCCTATCTACCTATGATCTAATGGTCCCTTCTGGCTTTAAAAACAAACAAACAAAAAACCCCACTATGAATCTATATCTATCTATTTTCTGTCAAGATAGCATCAATATGCATGTGCTATGTACAGATGCTATATCTGTCACACACATATATATGTGCACACGAGTCCAGCAACATGTAATCCTCTCTTTTTCTTTCACTGAAAGACAAATATCTAGGCAGACAGAATGTAGTTATTGTAACTTTATCTTATAAGTTTAATTTAAATCTTGACTCACAGCCTTTCATTCTAAATTGTGAAGTAGTTGCATGTTTAATTTGGAAAATGTGGGATTGTGGAAAAGAACCCTGACATTTGGCTCAAGAGCTAAACAGCGGGACTGTCAGCTCCAAGACGCCTTATAGCTAAAACCACAGACGACGACGAAGAAGCTGTCTGTCCCCGGGAATCTAGAGGAGAATAAAAGAGGTAGGAAGGAGAAGCAGCAGTTTCGGACAAAATATGAAGTTTTAGATCTCACAAGAGGAATCCTGCTGAAAATGAGAACCATTTGAAAGCTCGGGGGGTTCTAAAGTGGAATTCCCACTTGTACAGTACACAAGAGTTATTAAGTGTGTATATGAGACTCCTGTTTTACTTCATGTACATGATTATTTTATACAGGGAAGTTTGGAAAGAATTATAGACTGAGCCTGAGGCCAAGCCAAGAAGCAAGTTCAGCAGCAGCTAAAGGAGAAAGGTTGAGCTGCCAGTGGAGGAGCAGCCAGGCCAGACAGCGGTTATTTATAGTGCCTGGAGCCTGGGAATGTTAATTGAAATCAATCAATGGCCACTAGGACACTAAGTTACATCATCAAATTAGACCAATTAAAAAGCCCATCTCAAAGGGACAAAAGTGCCCTGACATTTTCTTAAAGGGATGGAGATACAGCTATTTGCATAGGAGGGAGGAAGAAAAAAAAGGGGGGTGGGGGCTGGAGCCCATTTGTCTGAATGAGAAGCCACATCAAACCTGCTGTCCTTGCCCAAAGCTGTCCAGTGCTACCAGTTCTGCAGCTAGTATAAACAGGCATAGCTCTATTAAATAGACGGCTGATCCATTTAGGCTGTATCCTGCCTCTGGTTTGACTAATGCACAATGCAAGAAGACAGCAATTAATTTTCTTTTCAGACAGCAGGTCTGATTCTCCTCTCACTTAAAGCAGGTGTAAATCAGAAGTAGCTTTGGTGAAGGTATACTGGTTTAAACCAGTGCAAGTGAGAGATATGAATATATATTTTAATTGCATTGTTTAAATTGTTGACAGCACACTTCCCATGCCTTCACCTTTTGTGAGGTAAGGCGAGGGCTCTGTTTGTCTTGAGATAGGGAGTCTGTGTGTGTGTGTGTGGGTGTCCCTTTTATTTATCAGGGAGATAAGCCCTGATTGACGAAGTTACAAATATTGGGAAATCCACAAAGTTGTATTTTTTGGCCTGCAGTAGTGGTCAAGGATTGGCTACGTTATGAGCTATTTGCAGAGAATGGAGGGGGAAAAGTGCTCTCCTGACAACTCCATTGGGTAGGTCTTTCATGAGATGTCTTCTGAAAATTGACTCCATTCCATGTTTATTAGGAAAATGTTGGGTCCCACCAGTTAAAAAAAGTTTAAGAAATTTACATGTGTATATACACATTTCAAAAAAACAACAACTCTTCACTCACATTTTAAAAAGTTAGAAATGTAACATGAACTTTCATTATTCCCAACAATTATGACAGTCCCTTAACTTGGTCTGGGTTTTTTATAGAGTTTGACCATCTGAAAGAGGCCATTCCAAACCCTTCCTGGTGCTGAAACCTATATTAAAATTGAACCTATTAATACTACAGTTTCTTTACTGAGAATGCCAATCTTCTGCATGAGAAGGCCTTTTTCTTTGAGCTTGGACCTCCTGCAGAAAGAAAATCCCGTTCTGAATCTTCTGCAGAATTGGCTCCCCTTTCTATTGAGTTCACTAGAGTTTCACCAGGATGAACTTGGCCCAGTGTGCTTAATAGGGTGCAAGCTTTGGACACAATACCCACTACTACATTGCCTCACTAGCACTGCTGCACTGTCGGATGCAAAATGCTACACTAGCCAGCATTTTGTATCTATTTAACCCAACTTTGTAGTACTCATTCTGGTAATAGGACACCCAGAATCCGTTGTCACTAAATTAAGCAATGGAGTAAGCTTGCTGGTCTCCGGTCCTGAAACAAAGGGCCTGGTTCTTCTCTCACTCCAGTTTTGCACTTGTCTGATTCCACTGAGCTCAGCACTGATTAACGCTGGGGTGAGAGAAGACACAGACTAGGACTGTCCATTTGGATGCCTTCACTGAACCAACAGGTGCACTGGCCACTTCAAAGAAAAAATAAATAATCTAATGGCGAAGTTAGTTTAGGATCGTGGGATGGCTAGAAACTGGAGTTCCAAGTGAGCACTCTGCCAAGGAGCTGACAGAATGGCACAATCAAGGAGGTCTTTCTTGATATATACCCATCAGTAATCACACAACATTCACCAAGCTGGTACAATTTGGCATTACTGGGACTGGGACACCCAGGACTAAGTTAGCCAGGAGAGTCAACAGTCTCTCTCTCAGCCCTATATTCCTTCCAAAACAAACAAATTAAATTAAAGGTAAAATTGTAGGTAGGAAAATAAGAAGGGAGTCTAATGTTATGACTACAACTATTGTATTCAGCCCTGGGGAAAAGATACTTTGCTTGTCAATAACCAAAGAGAAAGACCGACAGACTCTGCCAGTACTCCTTTACAAATGTCTCTGTAATTAAGGGGGGGTTGATTTCACAGTTGCACCTCCAATTACTCATTATGTTTGACCACCCAAGCTGTTTGTTGCTTTTGTTTACTTTGGGAGTTTCCACTTTTTCATAAGCAGACTAAATTGCAGAGGAATTTTCATATGAAAAAAAAATATCTTTCATTTGAGGAGGTTTCCGATCCCACAGGGCTAGCGTAAATCTGTGTTTATTGGCAGTGGGGGTGTGCACTTAAGTATATGAGAAGGGAGCACAAAGGGAGAAAAGCAGCACATGGGCCATGCTTATAAAAGGCAGAAAATTGCCCAGCTCTGGTTGGGAACAGTCAGATCACGACCTTGCTAATTTGATACCAATTTACTTTTCCAATTGCTTTGGGCCTTATTTGTTTTACACGAAAGCTCAGCGAATGGGCAGAGCTCTGGGGAAAACAGTGCGCGCTCTGTATTGTTTCTTGAAAAGTATCGTGGCCCATGGTGGGGATTTCATTAACATGGCACAACCCATCCGCAACATACTGCGCTCTCTGGCTGGAATTAGTAGAAGGCACAAGGAGCAGGACACACCCGCATCATTTCTGGCATCTAGTTTGAGAAATGAGAGTCAGACCCAGTGATGGGCTCCACCATCAAACCAGAGCAAGAGTTAAAGGGATTCTTCTCTCCCTACTAGAATTCATCCCTCCTTGGCTTATGCTTAACCATTCCTGTTAGAGGTGACTTAATGCAGAGGACCAGAAAATGTCTGGAGTGCAAATATATATACTTAGGAATTCACCAGGTGCCAGTTGTTTTCAAAAACTTTTCCAGAGGAAGA